>NC_143257.1:79102761-79405791 GCF_984573655.1 Nuphar pumila
ATTCATCATTTAGGATAGAAGTGCATCATATTTTCAAAAATTCTTTTTAAAAAACCCAAGTGATTTTGAACATCTTTCATCAAATTTCTATTTCAAATTCCAATTCTATCTCAATTTCCAAAATCAATTTTATATTCAAAACTTTAAATTTCCAATTCAAAATCAAATCAAATTTAACTTTGAAATTTCTGATTCATCTTCTGATTCCCAATTCAAACTTTAAATTCAAAATCCAATTTGACTTTGAAATTCATTTGTATGTCCCAAAATTTCAAAATCAAACTTCAAAGTTTAATTTAACTTTGAAGTTATCTTTTGATTCAAAATCAAGTTTATTTTTCCCATCTTCAAATTCAAAATCAAAGTTAGAGATTGATTCTGAATCTCAAAACTTGACCCTTCTTAAAATTTTAAATTCAAAATCTGGGTTTTTAAAACGCAGATCCATCTTCAAAGGTCGCATTTGGACTTTCAAAATCCAAATCCAAAAGTTAGGACCCAATCTCATCTTGGATTCCAGATCTTGGATCCAGTTCCACCTTTAGGATCTAGAACCCAATTCCACTTTAGATCTCAGACTTCAGATCCAGTTCCACCTTTAGGATCCAGAACCCAATTCCACTTTGGATCTCAGACTTCATATCCAGATCCACCTTTAGGATCCAGAACCCAATTCCACTTTGGATCTTAGATTTCAGATCCAAATTCCATTTTAGGATCCGGAACCCAGTTCCACTTTGGATCTCAGACTTCAGGTCCAAAATCCATATTAGGGTCCAGAATCCAACTCTATCTTAGATCTCAGATTTCAGATCCTAAATCCATTTTTAGATCCAGAACCCATTTTAGGATTCAGAATCCAATTCCATCTTGGATCCCAGATCTTGGATCCAATTTTATTCAGAATCCAGAATCCAATTCCATTCCCAATTCTAGATTTCAAAACCAATTCCATCTTCAGATCTCATCTGAACTTCCTAAATCCATTTCTATTTTTAAATACCATTTGATTTTCTCAAATCCATCCTGACTTCAAATTTTAAATCTAGAATTTAATATCACTTCAAATTTCATCTCCTTTACTTAAAACCATGCTCAAAATTTCAAATTCAAAGTCAATTTTGGATTTTTAAAATTCATTCCTTCTCCTTTTATCTCAACTTCAAAAATCATTCTTTTTAAATCAAGATTTATTTTCCCAACTCTGATTATTTCAAAGACTTAGAACTTCTCTAATCTATCTCAAGTTCTAAGTTAAAATTTTACTATTCAAAAACCATCTATTCACTCCATTATCAAGTTCATCTCAGAACACTTGAAAAATTTTAAAACATCTTTCAAAAGAGCATACATCCTTGTATTGCACAAGCATGATTCTTTGTGCATTTAGCCTTAGGATAAATTCTTAGATAATATTTAGGCAAAGCAAAAGGCATAAATTCGATATTTGGTTTGATTACCCCCGGTAAAGGCGCCAGGAACGGTCGAACCTCGTACCGACGAGCGAATCCCGTCTCTCCTTTTTCCCCGCAATATATTTCAAAACGGAGGCGAGTAATTTTCTAAATATTTTCAAATCAAGATCAAGTGAGATCGTGCAAAGGAGTTCCTCTCTCTCTTCTTTTCTTTCTTTTCTCTTCTCTCTTTTTTTCTGTCTTTTATTTTTCTCTATTCAAAAATGAGGAAAATAGAGGTTAGAAAAGGAAAAGAGCAGAAAGAGAGAGAAAACACAAGAGAGGAAAAATTTTGTGATGATCACAGTTTTGGCGACCGTGATGGGACTCGTCTTCGTCCGGTTGAATCTATGCCTTTGCTTTGCTTTAAATGTTATCTAAGTCTTTATTCTTTAAATGTCAGCTTCATTTCCATGCAAACCTTAGGAGCCTAGACTCTGTTCTAAGCTGACATCATTGCATATAGGATCTAAGTATGGTTTGGTAGGACCATATTCAGGAGATTATTCCATGTTCACATTAGACTTAGGTCTGAAATACAACTCTCCTCAATTCTAGAGATTGAATGCAAACAATGTATGCAAGTGTATGTTTCTTTTCATTTAAATTCTATCTCTTTAGGACTTGCATTAGAGCTTTCTGTTTTTTTCTGCATGTTGAACATGTTTTTGAAAACGTCCCTACCTATATTGTCCCGGTCTTCACGTTGTTGGGCTGTCTCACTGAACCATAGTTCGGGAGAGAGCCTCACAACTAGACCACTTATTTGGGTTCGTGCCCCCCTACCACGTACCTAAGGGCCATATCCGAGGTATATCGGTAGGTGCTCAAGGATGTTGGGAAGCCATTACCTTAGAACCGGAGAATTATTTCTATGCCACGTACTTCGAGCTTCGGCTTGAGTATATCGGTATACCTTGATTGGAATCAAAAGATCTGAACCATAGAGGTAGGACTAAGGTCCTACAAGCCATTTCAAATATTGCATTTAGAGTCAGCCTTTAGGGAGTGTTGTGTGCGCATCTTTGATTGTGCAGCTCTGATTATGCGATGTTTCCTTGTATTCTCCTATATATATCAAACCTTCTCAAAATCCTGGGTATATTATTCAAAATTTCCCCTTATTTTCAAAAACCCCAGGTATATATTTTTCCTTTTTCCTACATTCCTTTTTTCTTTTATCAAATTTTCCTTAAAAACCTAGAAATTCTTTTTCTAAATCCCTTGATCTTTCAAAATTTCCAGGATTTATGTTTGTCCTCTTCTTTCATCAAAAGTCTGTCTGTAAGTCCTGCATTCTATTTGATTCTCTCCCTCTGTTGCCTCAGTATCATTCCAATGGCGTTCGATTCTCTCGATACTATCTTTCCCAGGGATCATATCTTCTATCAAATGAGGGATGAAACCCTGAATCATCGGGTTATCCAGTCTCATTCCTTCTTCCCTCGATGGTATTATTCTTGGTTTGCCACCTTCTCGCGTATGTTCCCAGACCACTTGGATGATTGTGGATTGGAGATGGCATCGGCAGTGGGCAAGCGAACCATCAACGACAGTTTGATTTAGGCTATGGCAGAACGGTGGAACCCGCGTACCTGCATGTTCTGGTTTCCGTGGGGAGAGATGACTCTGCTAATGGATGAGTTCAGTGACATAATGGGATTTCCAGAACCAGCTGGTCAGCCAGATGATCCGGTCGAGCAACAATTCCTGATCAATGTCAAGGAGATAGATGTTCAAGAAGCATTAGCCAGAGCGACAGGAAGCAGAGCTTGGCCTCTCACCGAGATCAACAGAAGTCAGTTCATCGACCTGTTCGGACTCTATCGCAAATATGGATCCTACGAGGAAGTTGACACCTTGTCTCGGGCAGCAAAGGAAAGAATCCAGCACGCCATGGTCCTATATACAGTGGGATTAACATTCTTTCAAGACGGTCAGAATTTCATTGATGTCAGAGTCGCCCAACTCTTTCGAAGATGAGGAAGCAAGCAGACTCGTCAACTTTCAGTATCCGTGGCAGCTCTAGCCTTTCTCTACAGAGGCTTAGCTCTTTTTGCTCTCAGAGAGACCATTTTGGTAGAAGGATGCACGTATGATTTACAGTCTCGGTTCCTGCGACATGTGCCGTCAAAAGCCAGTTTCTTCAGATTCAGCAGCAAGAAGACAAAATTTGTTGCTCAGTATCGAGCCTTGAATGAGAGTCTGCACCAGGAAGAGATCCTTTGGGATTACTTTGACAGACGAGAATCAGTTCCTCGCTACACTTATGCACGTAGCAAGCATTACAGATTGCTTGGCCCTTTCTTCTGTGTCGACTATCAGCCAGAGAGGTGTCTTAGACAATTCTCGTAATGGCAGGTTTGTGTCAACACTCGCTTCCCAACGGGCCACATGCCAGAGTTCGATCTGCAGTCAGATCAGTGGTCTGGGGCATACCATGTAACCAAGTACACTTGGGACTCCTTCAATCCTTTGTCTGTGTTTTCTGGTCCTAATGTATCTTCAGAATGTCAAGAATGGTGGCAAACTGTCTGCCCACCTTCTCTTTGTATTTAAATTTTGTCATCAATAAAAATGCAACTTTGTGCTCTATTAAAAAGCTCTTTATGGCCAAAATTTTATTCTTTTATTTTATTTTATATAGTCACGATCCTCGTGACGACCTCATCCCTAGTGATGAGACTTTGCCTTATATTCTTCTCCAAATTATCTCTTATCATGATGGACGACCTCGCTGTAAACACCCCAAATTTTCCACATCCATTCTCAAACAACCCTCCTCGTGCAGTGTCAACCCTGTTAGGTCAGTGTAGGAGTCAAACCCTGAGTCAGTTTCAGAAAATCATCATTTTACCAACTTTCATTTGGAAAATTACCATTTTACCCCTAGGTCATCCCGGACCCCAGTCAGTTGGAGTCAACAAAGCTCACTGGTCAGTTCAGAACATTTAGAATATCAGTTATCTCAAGCTCATCTGAGCTCATAATGAACAGACCATTTTCATTTCTGACAATTCCTGCCAAAATGGGATCATTTCTTCAGAAATGAGCTCATTTCTCACTCAAATCCAAACCAATTGTCTCCGAGTCAGTCATTCCCAGTCAGTCATGTTCCCCAGAGTCTAACTTGAGCTCACCAGGAGTTCAAGCGCTCCAGTTTCAGTTCAAAACCATTTCCAAGTTTTTAGGAAACCATTTTAGTCCATTTCAGCTCTTTCAGCTGAAATTGAGCTTAGTCCAGACAATTGAGCTAGTGTTCAAGCTTTGATTTTAGTTCATGTCAGTATTACTGACTTTTGTTCTAGCTCAAACCCAGCTCTGGTCTGTAATTCACTTCAATCCAATGACCATTCTGTACCATTTCTCTAAAAATGATAGCTTTTCTTGAAAATTCAGTCGGAAAGGTCAGTTGAGTCAGTATCATTGTCAGCTCATTGGAGTTCTGAAACTCTAAAACCCAGCTCAATCTAGATCATCTCAGTTCAATCCAGCTCGAACCCCAATTTCCAGTGTCACTCTGACCTAGTAGAGTCCCGAAAACCATTTCTTCAACCATTTCGCAAATTTTATCAGTTTTAATGCTTTTTAAACTGGTATAAGTGTTAATCGAGGTCTAACATCCAAAATTCTTCATTCAGGGTCTGCATTTCGCATAGCATTTCATGTCATTTCTCAGCATTTCATAACATTTCATCACATTTCATTCCATTTTCAAAGTCCAGAACTCCAATTTTATAAATTTCAATCCAGATCGAGTTTTAAAAGCTTTTAGAAATCAATTTCAAACCCTGGGTTTTCAAAATTAACAATTTTACACCCGGGATTCTAAATTTGGAAATATTTTCTTGAGAAAAACAATTTGGATTTATTTCAAACTTAAATTTTCAAATTCTACACTGGATTTGCTTCGCAACGGGGTATTGAACTTCAAAATCCGAGATCGTTTCAAAAACTGCCCAAAATAGCTCGTTTCGTTTTGAAAATATTTTATCGAGAAAAACAATCTGGATTTCTTTCAAAATTAAATTTTCAAATTCTACACTGGATTTGATTCGCAACGGGGTATTGAACTTCAAAATCTGAGCTCGCTTCAAAAACTGCCAAAAATAGCTCGTTTTGTCTGGAAATTTTCTGAAAAGACTATTTTACCCCTTTAATCGTCAAAATGAATTTCAAAAGTGGAATTTGGATCCTCTCTAAGATGGCCCATTCATTTACTTTTCTATTTTATAAAAAAAAAGATGTTTCTTTTTATTTGTTTGTTTTTGTTTTTATTAATTTTTATTTATTTATTTTATTTTAGAGAGGTGGGACCCACAAGATGGTCACCTAAACCTCCAGCCCTTCTTTTCTTCTTCTTTCCTTTCTTCTCTTTTTCTTTCCTTTTCTTCTTTTCCTTTTCTCTTTTCTTTCTTTTTCCCTTTTTCTTCCTCTTTCCTTTTCTTTTTCTTCTTTCTTTCCTTCTTCCCTTCCTTCCTCCCTTCCTTTCCCTCTTGCCCAGCCATTCACGTAAACTCATTCCCCTCTCTTTCATTATCCCCTCTAAAACCCTAAGTCCACTCTCATTAAAGACCTAAGTTTTGTTTTAACCAAAAAAAAAAAAGAAGAAGCACAAAGAAACCTACGGCTGCCTCTTCCCATCTCTCTCTCTCCTTTGACTGCAGCCATCTTTGCTGCATCTCTTCCAGCCATCTCCTTGCTTCACTTCCACCATTGGCAGCCACCTTGCAGCAGCTTTCTCCATCGGTTCCAACCACCAGCAGCAACCTCCACGCATGGCGGCAACCTTCCTTTAGCAGCTGCCTCCCCCTCAACCGATCCAGCCACCACTTCAACACCACATCATATGGCTAAGGTTCAGCCTTCATCACCTTCACCATAGCAGCAAGACCTCCATCTGATCCAAACCAATCTAAGGTAAGCCTGCATATGCTCTATTGGTTTTTTTTTTTTATTAGAACTCCATGGGCTTCTCATGATTGTGGGCTGCATAGAGGAAGGGATATGTCCGGCGAATGGATCAAGTCCCTCCTCTCAATAGCCAAAATCAATGAAATACTTTATGCCTCTCTACATTTTCGTTTTATCTTTTCCCATATAGTTTTTACATTGCATTTAAGTTCATTTTGTTATTTGAATTGATGTTTTATTCATATAGCATATTTTGTTAGTGCTTTGACTAGAGTCTATAGGTTTGAATCTTAAGCATTCAGTCCAGTCATCATTTCTTGTTTAACATTCCATTAATAAATTCTTGAAATTTTAATATTGTTAGATTTATATGTTCTTACTTTCCTGTAAAAAAATTGGATTCATTCAAGTTTTGTAACTTTATGAACAAAGCAAAATTCTAATTTGGGTTTTGGACTTCTCAGAAATTCTAATTTCTGCTTTAGCAGACAAGAACCTTAGAATTTACCCTCATGAAAGATTTGAATTGTCTTAAAAAAATCACAGTGGATTCATGATTAAATCTACTAATGATCTGGAAATTTATAGGTTTTTCCAAGCAGTTTTGGCCTCTGTAAAAAATCGGATTTCCTAGACCTCTGGGAAAATCTCGATTTTCTTTTGTCAGGGTATAGACAGACCCTAATGAACCGATTCCGCCCAATCTGTAGATCGTTTGCAAAACCTTTTAACACAAAAGTTATTCCTAACATTATTTCCTGTCATTTCTCAAAATTTGGGGAATTTTTGGATCTATTTCAGTATTTTTCCCGGATTTTCTCTTTCTGTCTAACAGATTCCAATGTCCAGAAATTCCCGAGATTTAGGTCTCTGATAACAGTATGGCTTTTTCCAAACCGTAACCCGAATCCCAATTATGTCAAAAGATAAAACTTTTTCCTGTTTGTCAGAGATAGTTTCCCACAATTTAATTCTTTTCCCCATCTGTTTACTGTTTTTCCCACATTTTCTACCGAAACCTGTCTGTTTCCCCCAAATCCTAGAGTCGCCGGATTCTGATCCAACTTGCCGGAGTGGCACAGCTCCGACCATAGGTCAAAACTAGAAAGTGTAAAAGGCACAAATCCTTGTCTTACTGTCCTCTGTCACCCCATAAAATTTGGGAAATTTTTATGGAAATTTGATATCCTAAATCCCCTTTAGAATCAACATTTTAGGCAAAAATCACAAAATTTAGGGTTTTTATTTGAATTTCCATATTTAAAACTATAAAAAAATTAGATTTTCGAGATCCATTATGTTTTTAGGGTTATTTTAGGTGTCCATGACAAATTTAGTTTAATTCCAAGTTCATTTGCTCTATATGTTAGTTTATCTTTAAATTCAGAAGCGAAAATCAGGCGAAAATCAGGTTAAATTTGATATTTATGATATTTTCGCCATTTTAGGGTTTTTATCATGTACATAAGCATGTAGAATCATATTAGGGTTAATTTTAATCTCCTTTGCATTTCATATTTTTCAATTTTGCAAAATTTATTTCAGAAAAACTTGGTTTCAAGGCCATAGTCTTGTTATCGGGGGTATTTTGGTCATTTTGACCTAAATTTCGAAATTTCAATTTCTAATTCCCAAAAATTTCATGCATATCATCATATTTTATCATATTATGTTTGATTTATTTCATTTGATTTTCAAAATTCCAAAATTTATAAAAATTCTTTCAGAAAACCCTGATTTCAAGGTCATCAGGGGTATTTTGGTCATTTTGACCCCAATTTCGAATTTTCAAGTTTATTTTCGAAATTTATTCATTATTTATCATGTTAATATCAAAGGGGGTATGATTTTGGGTTTATATCTGAATAATATCCGATAATTTCCCATATTTTCGGATAAATTCAGAAAAACCTACATTTTTGTGCTAACCTTGTTTTCTAGTTTTGCAGGAACATTCAAGAAGAAGACTTAGCTTTTATTTATTTATTTTCAATTTAATGTAA
The DNA here is from genome assembly GCF_984573655.1 of Nuphar pumila. NCBI lineage: Eukaryota > Viridiplantae > Streptophyta > Magnoliopsida > Nymphaeales > Nymphaeaceae > Nuphar > Nuphar pumila. The sequence goes on from NC_143257.1 coordinate 79,111,133, forward strand.
CCTCAAATGTAATAATTTGGAATAAGAGTTACTTTTCTGCTTAGAATAGGGTTGCATTGCATATAGTTTAATTTATGAAAATTTCAATATGTGATGTATGATTCATGCACATTATTTCAAATTCACTATGATTTACACGAATGGCACGTGCACAAGCTCTTATGGAGTTTATAAACTCGGTGGGATTCGTATTTATGGCTATAGTCAGAATACGAAGAAAACCAAGATTTATGATCTTCATATTAGCCACATTCAGCCTACACACTTAGGCTAACTTCAAAAATGCATTGCATTTTTTAAAACTTCAAAAGGATTTCTCAATTCCTCAATGAAATTCCCTTTTCAAATTCATATTCATTCATTCATATTATTCAAATTGCATTGTTTTCAAATTCATTTTCCAATTTCAATTTCAAAAAAATTCAATTTTCTCAAGAATTTTCAAGTCTTTCTCAGGATCTGATTTTCTCAAAATCCTAAGTTTTCAAATGACATTTCAAAGCATTTCCTAAGTTCAAATCAAGATTTTCTAATGTTAACATTCTCAAATTTCAAAAATCCCAAGTTTTCAGAAATCAATTTTCCCAGAGTTCTCATTTTCTTGAGAATCCATTTTCCATTTCAAAAGTCATTTTCCAATGAATTTCTTGATTTTCTCAGAATTCTCAAATCCATTTTCTCATAAAATCAATTCCAATTTTCCAATCTCAAAACAAATTTTCTCAGATTTTCAAGTTTTCCTGAGAAATCACTTTCCAATGCAAATTTCTGATTTCCAATGAAATTCAATGATTTTCTCAGAAACTCCAATTTCAAGCACTTTTCCAATCATTTTTCGAATGCATTTCAATTTTCCAAAGCAAACATCATTCTTTCAAAACTTGCATATTTTTTTAAATTTCATAGCACAAGCCTGATTCTTTGTGCATTCTAGGAAAAATAGAGCATAATTTAGATATTTCAGTCAAGTTAAAGCACATAAGTGATCCTTGGTTCAATCACCCCTGGTAAAGGCGCCAGGAACGGTTGAATCTCGTACCGACAGGCGGATCCCATTCCACGAAATTTTCCCGCAAAATTTCAAAACGGAGGCGAGTAAATTTTCAAAACCAATTTTCAAAATTTTGGTCGAGTTTGACTCGCAAAATTTGTTTCTCTCTCGCAAGGGAGGGGAAAAATTTTGCGATGATAACACCCGCCTAGGTGACAAGGCATATTTTTCCCGTTACCACAAAATGGTAGCGCAATTATCATAAAACTTGTGATGACCCGATCCCTGGTGATGGGATAACTTGTTTAATTGTCTGTCAACTCCTCCTTTCCTATCGCATTTTCAAAAAAAATCCTTCGAGCTCTAACCATTCCTTTATTTTCGCAGAAATCATTGGCATTGGCAAGATGGTTCAGACAAGAGCTGGAAAAGAGATAGCTCCTCAGCACAACGACAACGAAGCCGAGGCAACAAACTCTCCTAAGTCAGTCAAAGGGCAGAATCAGAACAAAGGCGATGATATTGATCCTGTCATGTACAACCTATTTAAGAGAATGATGTCAGAGCAAGCTGAGGCCAGTCAGAAAAAGGTTGTTCCAAAGAGCAAACCAAAGAAGAAAGCTGTGAGAAAACCAGTCAGGATCGTCAGAAAGAAAGTCCAGCCTGACACCACTTCTGAGGAATCAGAATCAGGTGAAGAAGAATCAGAGGAAGAAGAGCAGTTTGTCTACTACCAGAATCCTCCGCCGCAGTTTGTAAAGACCGCTGCAGAACCCGAATCAATAAACAAACCTATTCCGGCTAATGATCTGATGCACGAGCAGATGAAAAAAATGAATGGGGCCATCAAGGATATTCAGGCCAAAAGCAAAGGCAAACAGACTTACTCTGGTGAGAATTTTTACAATGGCCTAGATGGGGATGACAATCTGGAAAATCTCCCTCGCAAGTTCCTCAAGTTTGATGGAACCAGCAACCCGAAGGCTCATTTGGCCACTTTCTATGCTGGGTGCGGCCGTTTCAGGAAGGACAACCGAGCGTTATTCATTTGCTTTCCTCGTAGCCTAGAGGGTGTAGCGGCCAGGTGGTATGCAGACCACATCAATCCTATCGAACTACAAGAGTTCGATAAGGTCGTAAACTTGTTCATTGAGCGCTTCATCTTCAATGTTGAAGCCTCACCAACCCTCAACCGTCTATACAATCTAAAGCAGAATGAGAATGAGAAAGTTAGCGAATTCATTCACAGGTGGAGAAGCACCTGTAACAGAATGAAGGTTCCCGTCCCATAAGAGTACGCCCTGCAGATTATCTTAAACAACTTTGCTTAGCATCTGAGGAACCTCATTTCTACATCTCCCGCCAAATCATTCTTCAAGTTGATTGAGAGAGCCGAGTGGCTCGAGACCGGCTTGAACAATGGCCTGTATGAAGGATATCCTTTTGTCAGAGGGAATCCTGATCAAAAGAAGAAAGCACACGTCGCCTATTCTATAGAGTTTTCAGATCATGGCAGTAGCTCTAACAACAAGAAAAGCAAGAGAAACCGCCAAAAAGACTCTGGACCCCCTAAAGCTGAAAGGACCAATTCGGCAGCTCAAAAAAGGAAATTTGTAAAGCCACAGCCTGTCCAAGCAGCGCCACAGCCTGAAGTAAGACAGCAAGAAAAACCAAAGCACGAGGGATGGAGTTATGATCGAGAGTTTACATCTTTAGAACAGTCCCGTGAAGACATCTTGGAATATTTGATGTCGAAGGGAATGATAAAACTCCCCAAGGTGGCAGATCCTCCCGTTGCTATGGAAAAATGGACTGATAAGTTCTGCAAGTTCCACCGGACTGTTGGACATGACACCGAACATTGTTTTGTCCTGAAGAACATCATCTAGGATTGCATCGACAAGAACTTGTTAATCGAGGATGAGGATGAGCAACAACCAGAAATCTTGTCCAATTCATTTCCTAAACATTAAGCTTCAGTCATCAGAGAGCAGGTGTTTTCTCTTCAAGGCATCATTCAACTATGTTCCAGTCAGGACATTCAGGATCAACATTAGGTCCTGGTCCTTTGTCAAGCGCAGTCTTCCGCCAAGAGGGTGGATATTACTGCATTTTCCAGCAACAAAAAAACAACTAAGGAACTAGCCAAGGTAATGACAGACATTGCCAATCTAGTCCCCAGGATTCTGAAGCGCTTCGTCAAGGCAGCTTCAAAGAAAGAAGAGACTTCAGGGTCAGTTTAGAAGCCGATTACTGCTTTATCTAACATTTCTATCTTGGTTCTGACCCATGCTTCCCCCGAGCACCAGCAAGTGCTAGAAGATCTGCTCAGAAAGATCAAAGTCAAACCTAGCACAACGCCGCAAGATATGACGCAGATCCTCAACCAGGACGAACGCACCCATTACATTTTCTGATGAAGATCTACCAAAGCCTCATTCTTTCCATAACAACGCCTTATACATAGTGGTGCGGACCAGGGGCATGACAGTCCCTCATGTGCTAGTTGATGGAGGCAGCAGCCTCAACATTTGTCCTGAAATGACAACCAAGGCCTTGGGATTGAAAGAAGAAGAATATACCCTTGATCCAATAACGATCTACGGTTTTGACAACCACGGGCAGACAGCCAGGGGGAAGATTTTTCTTGAAATTTTCATCAACTATTCGGTGCATACAGTCCTGTTTCATGTGGTCAATGTGCCGCCCACGTACAACCTTCTTCTGGGGCGCACTTGGATCCACAACACCAATGCGGTTCCTTCGACACTTCACAAGTGTATCAAATGGTCGAAGGGAGGTATGATTACTACGGTCCTAGGAGAGGACCCGGAAGAGCGACTCCCACAGCCAATGATTCCTCGTCCTACTTTCACTGTCGACATCCCAAGCATCAGGGAAGTCGATGAAATCAATCTCAGTGAAAGCCTGGACATGCTGAAATTGAAAGAAGTCCAGCCAACAGAAAATGTTGCAGCAGTGGTTCATTGGCAGGGACCTCACTTCTTCAAGCTAGGCGGGCGCCTCGACTGCACTTCACTAAAACATCACCCTCTGTTTCGCTAATTCACAAAAACCAAGAAGGGATTTGATCTTCTGATGAAACATGGCTACCAGCCCTTCAGGGGCCTTGGTAAGAATGGAGATGGCATCCTAGAGGCGATTGTCCCCGCTCGGCATGTTGATAATACAGGCTTGGGTTTCACCGGTCAGTCGTCCGGCAGAAAGACCACCTTCGTCAAGGGAGCCCAGTGAAGAAGACAATGCCAGTGTTTTCTGTTTCCTTTTCTTTTCATGTCATCTTGTAGGGGCACAAAATCCCCCCCCCCCCAGTCCATTCTGATTTTTTCCCATTCATTAGCCCGTGGAGGGCATTTTAGCAGTAGGAAGACGGCTGCAAAGGTTTTGCAGTCAGGATTTTATTGGCCCACACTCCACAGGGATGCTCATTAGTTCTGTAGACGATGCCTGCGATGCCAGCAGATTGGGAACATGTCCAAGAGGGACATGATGCCCTTGCTTCCGATTTTGATAGTCGAGATTTTTGATGTTTGGGGCATTGATTTCATGGGACCATTTCCGCCTTCATTCGGAAATTTATACATTCTAGTGGCGGTTGATTATGTGTCCAAATGGGACGAGGTTGTGGCAACCAAGACCAATGATCACAGAGTAGTGTTTAAGTTCATTAAGCACAACATTTTCAGTCGTTTTGGGGTGCCACGTGCGATGATTAGCGATGGTGGCAAACATTTTAGGAATGTACAGATAGCTTCTCTTCTGAGAAGATATTCTGTAAATCATAGATTCACCACGCCGTATCATCCGCAGACTAGTTGACAGGTTGAAGTGTCCAATAGGGAGATTAAGCGAATTTTAGAAAAGACAGTTCCTCCGGACCGCAAGGATTGGTCCCAGCGCTTAGATGATGCACTTTGGGCATATAGAACTGCATTTAAGACTCCCATTGGCATGTCCCCGTATCGCCTTGTATTCGGAAAAGCATGCCATCTTCCTGTCGAGCTAGAGCATAGAGCGTACTGGGCTATCAAGAAATTGAATTTTGACCTCACCCAGGCTGGCAAAGAGAGAGCACTGCAGCTCTCAGAATTAGAGGAACTCAGGAATGATGCATATGAGAATGCCAATATATACAAAGCTCGCACAAAAGCATTTCATGATAAGCATATTGTCAAAAAAGTGTTTGAGCCAGATCAGAAAGTATGGCTATACAATTCTCGTTTACATTTATTCCCAGGAAAGTTAAGATCGAGATGGACAGGTCCGTACATTGTGAAAGAAGTATTTCCCCATGGAGCAGTGACATTATTCGATCCTATGACCCAAGGTACATTCAAGGTAAATGGGCAAAGACTGAAGCCCTTCATTTCAGATGCCTTGCAGGATGGTGAGTGTGAGATAGTGCATCTCACGAAGGCATGAGGATTCGACTAGAGGGATGTATCATATGTACATTAATTTATTTTTCATTGCAGTGTTTTTCTTTATTCAGTATTTCATTTCACATGTGCTAACTTGTGTTTTGATGTATGCAGGATGAATTTAACATTTAGTGTATCAATTACCAGGTACAGAGAAGAGCTTTCAAAGAATTCAAAGATCAGATGACATTCAACTTCAGAAGCTCAGAGCAAATCAGGTTGTATCTATCCTTTCTCCCATAGTTTTGTTAGTGTCTTTTAGTGTGCATGTGCATTACATTTTTACTTATGTTGTATGCCACTAGGGACAGTGTCATTCAAGCATGGGGGGGTGGTTTAGATGCATGCACACAAAAATTTCAAAATTTTTATATGACTGGTAATCAAAGTAGGCATTTGAGAACAAAGTGTAGCATATATGATTGTTTTTGGCATAATCTAACAGTTTATAAATTTTTAAGCCCCATAAAAAAAAAATTTATTTTCTGAACTGAGTCAAATAGAGTAGTTGTTTATGAGATAATTCAAAGAAAAGATAATATTTGATTGTTAGAAAATTTTGAATCACTTTAGTATAAGTATGCACAGTATGTTTTGTGAAAGAAATAAGCAATGGAAAGATGTGTTTGAAAAATGAGTTTAAAAGAATAGAGCTACGTTTAGTTGTTGATGTCTTCGTGAAGCCTAGTAGTGGAACTCAGACACGAGATGAAGTGTTTGAGTGTCTTAACGAAAAGGATAACGAAGGAGATCATCTTCTTGTCTAAGTCGATATCTGTGGCCTTTGTAGTTTGAGTAAGTAGAATCTGAAGGGTGTTTTACACTTGGTGCCCCAAAGCCAGCTGGTTTGGGAGCCACCGGTTCGAAAGCTTGTTACATGGAATGCATAAAAAGCCTAAGAGATAGAGACATTGCACATGACGAGAGGCAGACTATACGTAAACTATTAGAATAGAAGGTCTAGTGACTCGAGCAATTAAGTTCGAGGGATACTTTGTATCTAGTGCCCTAAGGTTGGCCAGCCTGGGAGTCACTGACCCAAAGCTCGCTACACGGGTCATGAAAACTGACTATTCGAAATAGTGTTCATATGAGAAGAATGCACAAGAAATCAAAAGTTGAAAAAAAAAAGAGTGGAAATGAAAGAAAAAGAATGTGCTGAATGAGAAAATTTTCATTGCTTAGACATAGATGTGTATTACTGTGCAGAAAATATACAAGTGAGAATAAATGAGTAAAACATGAGAATACTTGACTTTCAGAGAAAAATCATGAACTAGCTACAATATTAGAAAAGTGAAGGAAAAGAATTTTTATTGTGGCGGCATGAGATTTTTAAACTTGATTTGAGAATGTCAATTACATGAAATATTTGTTCCATTTGCATTCTTAAGAGCCTCATATTTTTGAAAAATCATCTTCGCATTTCGTTGATGTTTGTGGGTAGCATCTCTGCAAACCCGCACAAGACCTTACTCGTCCACTAGTGTAAGCTAGGGGTTTAAAGGGCTTGTTGCATACGCTAAAGCAACCGTGATTCCTACGAAAGTGAGTTAGTTTTTTATTATTATTTATTTTAATCTATTTAATAAGAGCTTTCATGTTAAATGGGTAGTCCATATTTTCATAGCATGGTAGAGTGTATTGCTAGGGACTAGCAATTATTCTAGCATGGGGGTATTTGATGATGCATCAATATCACAAGTTCTTAACATGTTTTCACTGCATAAATGCATCATATATAGGGTTAAAGCATACACTTAGGTGCATAATATGATTATAGAGCTTGGGTTCGAATTTCACTGAAATCGGACTTAAAACGAAGGAATTATGGCATTTACAGTGTAACGGGTCAAATATCGGATCCGATTTGAGAGATTTGGATCCAGACGCCCATTTGGACTTTGGATTTGGACCAAATTTCATCGATTTAACCCAACTCCAGCCCACTTAAGTTTTGTAAAAACTTTTTCTAAAAACCCCCTGCAGAAAGAGGCGCCCAGTAAATATTTTTATTTTAACACTATTTTTGTAAATTGGCCAAAAGAGCAAAAATCGTCTAAAAGGAGAGGGGCGCCCATTCCAGCCCTGTCTTTGGCTTTGTTTGGACGTCCCTTGCAGTCAATCTAACTCCATCAGCTTCTTCCCCTCCAACCCTCCACTTTTTGGCCATTGAAGACCGGCCTATGCTTGGTTTCCAAGCATAATTCGACCCCCTTTGTGTTCTGTTCATTTCTTTCTTATTCCTTGCTGTAGTATTCACCATTTTTCTGTATTTTTGCAGGTGTAGCAAAGGTGGAGACCATTAACCTTGTGCGGGAGTGCGAAACACACCACCAAGGTGAGCCGGCCCTACCTCCATCCGGCTTTCTACACCCTCCGATCGAGAATCGGCTCACATTCCATCGTCGGTGGATCTCCAACGTGTAGCAGCTGCAAAGGTTCCGTTTTTTGGTGAAGTACAACATTCTCGAACTGCGTAGGACGTCCATCTCCAGCCACGGTCCGCTCTTCTTCATCCCCCCGATCGTCGGATCTTCCAAAGTAGGTCTTCTTCTTCCTTCTCTTCTAGATAAAACCGAATTGGGTGTTGGTTTTCTTTTTATTTTATTTTCTATGTGTTTCTTATTTTTCTTTTTGTTTCAACCTTAGATTAGATTTCGTGCATAGGCCAGCACGTTAGATTAGGTTTATGTGTTTGTTTGATTCATTGAAATCGATTTTTTTTTAGATTTTTCATTCTTTTCATTAAAATCGGCTAGATCTTCATCTAGCCGATTCTTCAAATTTCTCATAGGGGTTCTTGGGTCTGTTCTACTGAAAATCCATTTAGAAAATAATTCATTTTGATTCATCTTAGTCGGTTTTGTGTGGGTTGCATTTGATTTTGATTGAAAAGCAAAATCCAAAAATCGGCTAGATTTATTCTAGCCGATTCTTGATTTTCACAAAAATAAATTTTTGTGTTTTGATATTTTTTTTGTCCAGCATGTGTACTGAGTTGTTTTGCTGAAAGTCCCATTTTAAAAGTTTATTTTAATTCATTTTATTTGTGGGTTTTGCTTGTCTTGTTTTGATTTTATTTTTGAAAAAGAAAAAAAAAATCGGATAGGATTATTCTAGCCGATCTTTGTATTTTTGTTAAACGTATGTGTTGATGTTGATAAACCGTGTAGTTGTTGTGTGTTTTGGGTGTTAACAGCAGTATATAGTCGTGTTAGTTCATTTCATTCATTTAGGCTAGTTCTAAATAATCGTTTTTAGCATTTTTAGTTTTTGTGTTTTGAGTCTATTGAAGAAAATTACAAAAATCAAGTTTTCTTTTCTTCATGTTTTTAATTCCAGCATAATGTTGTTCTTGTTAGCATTTGTGTAATTAGGAGTCCTTTTTACTATTTTCTAATTTAGTTTTATCAAAATAGAGGTTATTTAGTTTTATCACTTTTTATTAATTTATATTTTTTATTTTTTATTTTCGTGTGGATCTTCTTCTTCCCCAAGGTGGGGCGGCAGCCATTAGAGCTCCCCTTGAGCTCTTGGTCGATTTTTTTTAGTAATTTTTAATTACAATTAGGTAGGTGTAATTAGGTTGTCTAGGTTCAATGTATTAGGGTTTAGTGTCTTAGCCGTTTTTAGGGGTTATTTAAGTTAAGTTTTGGGGATTAGGTTAGTATTTAATCCTAGGAAATCGTTTTTCTATTTAACTTCCTTTATTCCCAAGGTAAAAATTAATTATATTAGTTTAGAAAGTAGCCCTTTTAGAAGTTGGCGATTTTGGAAAAAGGAGGTTCTTCAAAATTCGTGTGAGGCATTTAAGGAAAATTTGAATGTTGAATGGGTATTAAAGAAGGAGTTACTCCTTAACTTTGGAAAGTGTTTTTGGCATTAAACAAAAATTCCAATCTAGGCTCCACGATTTCCATAGAGTATTAAAAGCACTTTAATTCCATCTTGAAAAGCAAAAATCGTGTATTTCTAGATTGGTCTTTTCATTTTTCCAAAAGGAGCATTAAAGGCAATTAAGGAGTGTAACTCCCTCTTTAAATGGGGCGATTTTTTAGAATCCAAAGCATTTCAAAACTTGAACATTGGTAATTATTACATTCCTTTTCCAACCTTCTCCATTAAAATCGTTAACTCTGAATTAATTGTAGGAATTAAGAGGTTACTACTTTAGTCTAACCCTAACCTAGTCAACCCTAACCCTAGGTCGAGTCAAACCTAGTCTAAACCCACTTGAGTCTAGTCAAGTCAACATTAGTTTGAGTCAACCGACCCTACCTATTGAACCTAATCTAACCTAGTCAATTAGATTGACTTGGTTAGGTGCGCCTTGTGTCCAAGTCAACTTGAACCCTAGCCCAAGTCAAACCCTAATTCAAACCTAGGTCGAGTCTAAGACCAAGACCTAACCCTAGTCAAACTTTAGTCCAACCCTATCTAAGTCAAACCTAGTTGATTCAAACTTAGTCCGAGCCCACCTAAACCCAACCACTCTTAGTTGAGAAAGTCAACCCGAAACCGAGTTTAGCCTAAGTCCAAGACTAATACCAACCCAAGTCGAACCTAGTGAGTCAACCCGAACATTAGTTGACTAACTTAAGGTAAGTCAAGACCCAACCCGAGGTCGAGTCAACCTTAGCCAAGTCAACCCAACCTTAGCTAAACCTAGCCGAGTCCACCTAAGTCAACCGAACCTATTTGACTAAGTTAACTCAAAACCAAACCCAATCCTAAGTCAACCAAACCCAACTAGTTAAGCTAAACCTAGCCGAGTCCATATTAGTCCGAGTCGAGTCAACCAATGCTCGAGCCCACCTAATCCAAACCGAGTTCACCCAAACCAAAACCGAACCTACCCAAGTCAAAACCAAGCTTCATTGAGTCAACCGAGTGAACCCTAACCGTAGCCTTTGTTCTTTAGTGAATTAATTTCGTTTAGCATTATTTATTTTGATTTGTCTACTAATTAGTGTAGTTATTTAATTTAGTTTTAGTATAGAAGTGTGTACGGATATCGTATTTGTTTCGTATGTGTGAAATGTGTTTGTGATTGTTTGAATTGGTAATTAGATATTGTTTAACTTAGTAGTCGGATTGCATTTTATTGTTTAGCATAGTTGCATTTGCATTGTTAGTTAACGTAGTTCTAGTCATAATTTGCTTATCGTGTTTTGTTCTTCGTGCATTTAGCGTATTCGTAACAAGTCATCTGCATATACACTGTTATACAGTGTCATTTAGATTTCATTAGGTTTGATTTGTCTTTTAGAGTGTTAAAATAGATTCATAAAGTGAATAGTACACTCAAATAAAAACCAGATTTTTGCCCTGTCGCACCAGCATTATTTTCTGTGCAAAAATTCTGTGTTTTCCAAAAAAAATTCTTCTATTCACTTTATTGACGTGTTATTTGACTGCAGACCAAATTTCAGCTCATTCGGAGTTGATTTGGTCTGATTTTTATGCGTTTTGCGAAAACCGCTTTTTCTGGATTTTAAATTACAGGACTTGCGATATCCTGATTTTTCCCAGATTTGAAACGCTTATATCTGGAGTTCCAGATACTGTTTTTCAATTCTGTAAAAACTGTCATTTTGTTCAATCTGTCAGTTGCAGAACAAAAGAAATTTAGAGAAAATCGGACCTCGTTTGCTTTGTCAAACAGTGGTTTTCCGATAACCTATCAGAATGCTATTTTACACTAGTTAGGGGTAGTTTCGTAATTTTCTTAATTTCGGCATTTTAGAACTGTTTTCATTAGTTTCTGCATTTTAGGAGTTGCATAAGCATCCTACAGCATTAGTAGAAGTAATTTAGTTAATTTTAGACTTAGTTTAGTATTTTATTTAATTATTGTTTGATACGTAGCATTTGTTTTATTATTTTTGTAAAATTAGAATTAGTTTGAGTTACTGTTTGCATTATTAGAATAGAATACTAACTTTCTATTTTTCTGCATTTTTAGGTTGTAAAGCATATTTAGTTTCCAGGGTTGTTTTCCAAGTGTGAGGAGCGAATAATTGGCGAAAAGACAGAAATACCCTTGGTGTGGAGCAGAAGAAATAGTTGCTTGTTTATTTTCATTTTAGTGATTAAATGTATTTGTATTAGTTTTATAATTGTAGATTGACATTTGTTATTAATAAATTAAATTTCCTAGAAATATCATGATTAATTCCTGTTCCTTGAGGATTCGACCCGTACTTACCACTTTGTGGAAAGTCGGTTTTTATATTTTTGGTTGACGATTTTCCAAAGTTTATTGAAAATAATTGTTTTAAAAAGATCATTCCAAATTATCAACCAAATTTTGGCGTCGTTGCCTGGGAACGGCGAATTAATTACTATATTTCTTAGAGTTTAATTTATTAATTTGTTTTAGTTAGTTAATTAGTTGTTTTTTTTTTAGTTAGTAGGATTAGTAAGTGAATATAGGATTAACATAGTTAGTAAATATAGGATTCACGTATTGTTCTTTTTAGGATTCACTTAATTATCATTCTGCAAGGAGCGATTAGACAGGTGGGTTTTAGAAAAACATAGTTTGTGATTTCCTGTATTTATTTGTTTTAGCATTTTAGAATAGTTTACTTTGTTACTTATTTATTTAGTATAGAATTCTGACATAGCTAGATAGCATATCTGCTTGTTTTTAGTTATTGTTAGTTGTTTATTTAGATTTTAGTACCTGTGTTAGTTTAGATTTAGAGTTAGGTCGTTTGCTTACATCTGGTCTTAGTACCAGTGTATGCAGGGTCGGCGAGGTCTAGGAACCCCATTACACCCATTTATTGACAACCCAGAGAGAATTTTACATTCTCATCGAAGTTCGGCAACAATGACTGACATGGATCCTCCACCTCCACCCCCAGTTCTTTCACGCCCTCTGCGGGAATACTTCATTCCCACAGACTATGTTCAGGCATCCTGCATTTGGAGACCCGATGTAGGAGCGCCACATTATGAGATTAAGGCCAACATTATTCAGATGCTTCCATCCTTTTATGGCCTTAGTCATGAGGATCCCTACCGGCATTTAGACGAATTCCTCGAAATCTGTTCTACAGTAAAGATACAGAATTTCGATGATGATGCTTTGAGATTGACTCTATTCCCTTTCTCATTGAAGGACAAAGCCAAGTATTGGCTAAAGTCCTTATATTATGTAGAAATAGAGTCATGGGATCAATTGCAACAGGAGTTTCTTCGGAAATATTTTCCCATTGGTCGTACGAACCAATATCGTAGAGCCATCACTAGCTTTTCAGAGCTAGATGGTGAGCGCTTTCATGAGACCTGAGCGAGAATGAAGGATCTCCTCAGGAAATGTCCCCATCATCAGGTGCCGAAATGACAACTGGTGCAGAGCTTCTATGATGGATTGTCTGACAAGAATCGTCAGATGATCGACTCTTCATGTAGAGGGACATTCATGCTGAAGAGCGAGGACGAAGCATGGAGGTTATTTGATACATTGGCCGAGAATTCTCTCCACCATGCTTCGAGCTCTCATTCTGATAGAGCCACACCCAGCATTCAGAAGAAAGCTGGTGTTCTTGAGATTGGTCCATCTACTGCACTACAGTGCAAGGTAGACATGATTGCTCAGAAGCTGGACCAGCTTCTCTCAGGACCATCCACTACACAGCAGGTGTGTACTCTTTGTGCCAGTCCGGCACACGAGATCACTGAGTGCCCTTCGGCAGCTCAGTACCTTGAATTTGTTCAAGAACAAGTTCAGGCAGCTCAGGGTTACGTCAGACCGCCGAATAACCCATTTTCATCGACATATAATCCGGGTTGGCGTAATCATCCCAATTTTTCATGGAAGAATCCATAGTCTTCCACACAGATACCTACATCCTCTCAGCCAGTTCGGCAACCATCTTTTACTCAGTCATTTCAAAGACCGAACTATTCTCAGTCTTCTTCTTCTTCAGTTCCTCCCCCGATTCAGCACGAGTCTGCCCCACAGACATCTTTTGAGGAGAGACTTCTCTAGGCATTCCAAGAGGTGAAAACCTCTAATCAGAACGCCTTCGAGAAGTGTAGCCAGATTTTGAGCTCACATACACAGTCCATTGCGAAGTTAGAATCGCAAATGGGACAGTTAGCTGAGGCTATTAGTAGGAGACCCGAGGGTACATTGCCGAGTCAGGCTGTCATGAACCCGAAGGGTAAGGACCAGATGACTGGAGGCCTATTTCATACTGAGACACAGCAGCAGGCTAAATCAGTTATGGCCTTGAGGAGTGGACGTGAGTATCACGTCGAGAGCAAAGAGTGAGGGAGTAGAGAGAGGATAGAGGAGCCAGAGACCATTGTTTCACCTACGTCGGCTCAGCCATCATCCCCATCATCATCCTCATCATCATCTTTATCTTTATCCTCAGAGAAGAAGAAGGATAGGAGTGAGCCTTCTCACAAAGAGGAGGAGCCAGCAGAGTATATTCCCCCACCACCCTATCCCAAAGCATTAGAGTCTCCCGGGTTTAGAGGGAAGCAAGGTGCGAAGATCTAGGACATGCTTGATATATTCAAGCATTTGCAGATCAACCTACCTTTGCTTGATGCGATTCAGCAAGTGCCGGCATATGCCAAATTCCTGAAGGAACTATGTACGCAGAAGCGTAAATCTAGAGAGAGAGTTCCTAACAGGGTCCATTTGACTGAGCAGGTGAGTTCAGTACTTCAGCATCAGACACCACCAAAGCTCAAGGACCCTGGAGCACCTATCATTGCTTGTACTATAGGGAACATCCAGATAGAACGCGCATTGCTCGATCTTAGAGCAAGCGTGAACATTCTGCCCGGATATTTCTTTGATTCTTTCGGGCTAGGAGAGATGAGATCGACTCCGATTACACTGCAGCTGGCAGATCGTTCTGTCAAGGTACCGAGAGGTGTCTTGGAGGACGTGCTAGTTAAGGTGGATGATTTTTATTTTCCAGTCGATTTCATTATTCTTGATATGGAAGGAGTAGACAGCCAGCACCAGACTCCGATTATTTTAGGCAGACCATTCTTGGCGACTGCCAATGCATGCATCAACTGTAGGACCGGAGCCATGGATCTCTCATTCGGCAATCGAAAGGTCAAGCTGAATATTTTCAATGCCGCGATGGGACCAGCAGGAGACATGGACTGCTTTCATGTAGACATTGCACAGGAGTTAGTGGAGGAGCAGCCCGAGTTGTACATTACTGAGGATTCTTTAGATTTGTACCATATAGAGAAGAATAGCGGTGTAGATAGTGTAGATGTGTCTAGAGTGTCGTCAGAGAGACCACCTTGGGGAGCTGTCAGAAAGCCTCTTCCACCACTTGCGGAGACCCCCGCCAAATCGTCGATCGAGTCACCTCCGAAACTTGAGCTGAAACCCTTACCGGATTCACTCAAGTATGCATACCTCGGAGATGAGGAGACTCTGCCTGTGATCATCTCGTCCTCGCTCACTGAAGAGCAGGAACAAAGATTGCTGACTATTCTTCGAGAGCACAAGGCAGCGATTGGCTGGGGAGTTGCTGATCTGAAGGGGATTGATCCTTCATTCTGCATGCATAGAATCCATTGTGATGAGGAAGTCAAGCCATTTAGGGATATGCAGAGAAGGCTAAATCCCAACATGAAGGAAGTGGTGAAGAAAGAGGTGGTGAAGTGGTTGGATGCCGGAATCATTTACCCTATTTCTGATAGCCAGTGGGTTAGTCCGATTCAGGTTGTGCCAAAGAAGTCAGGACTCACTGTGGTTGAGAACGAGAAGGGTGAGAGAATTCCGATGAGGACCACTACAGGATGGCGAGTCTGCATCGATTATAGGAAGCTGAATGTGGCAACTAGGAAAGATCATTTCCCATTGCCATTCATTGATCAGATCTTAGAGAGACTCGCAGGGCAGAGCTACTACTGCTTTCTAGATGGATATTCAGGATACAATCAGGTAGTTGTCCATCCTAATGACCAGGAGAAGACCACATTTACATGTCCTTATGGCACCTTTGCGTTTAGACGTATGCCTTTTGGGCTCTGTAATGCCCCAGCTACTTTTCAGAGGTGCATGCTTGCTATCTTCTCGGACATGATTGATGATGTGATGGAAGTTTTTATGGACGACTTTTCAGTGTATGGCTCTTCTTTTGAAGATTGTCTCCAAAAACTTACTCGAGTACTGAGTAGGTCTGCGGATACCAATCTCGTCCTGAGTTGGGAAAAGAGCCATTTTATTGTCCAGGAGGGGATTGTGCTAGGACACATTGTGTCCAAGCGTGGTATTGAGGTTGACAGAGCGAAGGTGGAATCCATTTCCCATTTGACTCCACCCACCTCTGTGAGGCAGATTCGATCATTTTTAGGGCATGCGGGATTTTATAGGCAGTTCATAAAAGATTTCAGCAAAATCTCTCGACCGCTCTGCACTTTATTGGAGAAAGACCAACCCTTTGTTTTCGGTGAGGATTGTATGAAGGCCTTTAAGACTCTCAAAGAGGCCTTGATTACTGCACCTATTTTGAGACCTCCAGATTGGACTCTTCCATTTGAGATTATGTGCGATGCATCTGATTATGCTATGGGGGCTATCTTAGGACAACGCGTTGATAGAAAGCCCTATGTGATCTACTATGCGAGTAGAACTCTGTCTGATGCCCAGATGAATTATACTACGACAGAGAAGGAACTACTTGCGGTAGTTTTTGCATTGGACAAATTTAGGTCTTATCTACTCGGTTCGAAGGTGGTTGTCTATTCTGACCATTCTGCATTGAAATATTTGTTGAACAAGAAAGACACCAAACCGAGATTGATTCGTTGGGTTCTTCTACTACAGGAGTTTGATCTCGAGATTCGAGATAAGAAGGGAAGCGAGAATGTAGTAGCAGACCATCTTTCCAGACTGATCGTGGAGACCACGCAGGAGCAGAGGCCGATCAGTGATTCTTTCCCCGACAAGCAGATCATGTCAGTCAGTACATCACAGTTACCATGGTTTGCAGATATTGTGAACTATCTGGTTTCGAGGCAGATACCTGAGCATTGGAACAAGAATGAGCGTGAGAGATTCCTATCTCAGGTAAGGCACTATTATTGGGATGAACCAGAGTTGTTCAAATACTGTGCAGACCAGATCATTAGGCGATGTGTTCCGGAGGAGGAGTACCAGTCCATTCTGAATTTTTCCCATTCATTAGCCCGTGGAGGGCATTTTAGCAGTAGGAAGACGGCTGCAAAGGTTTTGCAGTCAGGATTTTATTGGCCCACACTCCACAGGGATGCTCATGAGTTCTGTAGGCGATGCCTGCGATGCCAGCAGATTGGGAACATGTCCAAGAGGGACATGATGCCCTTGCTTCCGATTTTGATAGTCGAGATTTTTGATGTTTGGGGCATTGATTTCATGGGACCATTTCCGCCTTCATTCGGAAATTTATACATTCTAGTGGCGGTTGATTATGTGTCCAAATGGGACGAGGCTGTGGCAACCAAGACCAATGATCACAGAGTAGTGTTTAAGTTCATTAAGCACAACATTTTGAGTCGTTTTGAGGTGCCACGTGCGATGATTAGCGATGGTGGCAAACATTTTAGGAATGTACAGATAGCTTCTCTTCTGAGAAGATATTCTGTAAATCATAGATTCACCACGCCGTATCATCCGCAGACTAGTTGACAGGTTGAAGTGTCCAATAGGGAGATTAAGCGAATTTTAGAAAAGCCAGTTCGTCCGGACCGCAAGGATTGGTCCCAGCGCTTAGATGATGCACTTTGGGCATATAGAACTGCATTTAAGACTCCCATTGGCATGTCCCCGTATCGCCTTGTATTCGGAAAAGCATGCCATCTTCCTGTCGAGCTAGAGCATAGAGCGTACTGGGCTATCAAGAAATTGAATTTTGACCTCACCCAGGCTGGCAAAGAGAGAGCACTGCAGCTCTCAGAATTAGAGGAACTCAGGAATGATGCATATGAGAATGCCAAATTATACAAAGCTCGCACAAAAGCATTTCATGATAAGCATATTGTCAAAAAAGTGTTTGAGCCAGATCAGAAAGTATGGCTATACAATTCTCATTTACATTTATTCCCAGGAAAGTTAAGATCGAGATGGACAGGTCCGTACATTGTGAAAGAAGTATTTCCCCATGGAGCAGTGACATTATTCGATCCTATGACCCAAGGTACATTCAAGGTAAATGGGCAAAGACTGAAGCCCTTCATTTCAGATGCCTTGCAGGATGGTGAGTGTGAGATAGTGCATCTCACGAAGGCATGAGGATTCGACCAGAGGGATGTATCATATGTACATTAATTTATTTTTCATTGCAGTGTTTTTCTTTATTCAGTATTTCATTTCACATGTGCTAACTTGTGTTTTGATGTATGCAGGATGAATTTAACATTTAGTGTATCAATTATCAGGTACAGAGAAGAGCTTTCAAAGAATTCAAAGATCAGATGAAATTCAACTTCAGAAGCTCAGAGCAAATCAGGTTGTATCTATCCTTTCTCCCATAGTTTTGTTAGTGTCTTTTAGTGTGCATGTGCATTACATTTTTACTTATGTTGTATGCCACTAGGGACAGTGTCATTCAAGCATGGGGGGGTGGTTTAGATGCATGCACACAAAAATTTCAAAATTTTTATATGACTGGTAATCAAAGTAGGCATTTGAGAACAAAGTGTAGCATATATGATTGTTTTTGGCATAATCTAACAGTTTATAAATTTTTAAGCCCCATAAAAAAAAAAATTTATTTTCTGAATTGAGTCAAATAGAGTAGTTGTTTATGAGATAATTCAAAGAAAAGATAATATTTGATTGTTAGAAAATTTTGAATCACTTTAGTATAAGTATGCACAGTATGTTTTGTGAAAGAAATAAGCAATGGAAAGATGTGTTTGAAAAATGAGTTTAAAAGAATAGAGCTACGTTTAGTTGTTGATGTCTTCGTGAAGCCTAGTAGTGGAACTCAGACACGAGATGAAGTGTTTGAGTGTCTTAACGAAAAGGATAACGAAGGAGATCATCTTCTTGTCTAAGTCGATATCTGTGGCCTTTGTAGTTTGAGTAAGTAGAATCTGAAGGGTGTTTTACACTTGGTGCCCCAAAGCCAGCTGGTTTGGGAGCCACCGGTTCGAAAGCTTGTTACATGGACTGCATAGAAAGCCTAAGAGATAGAGACATTGCACATGACGAGAGGCAGACTATACGTAAACTATTAGAATAGATGGTCTAGTGACTCGAGCAATTAAGTTCGAGGGATACTTTGTATCTAGTGCCCTAAGGTTGGCCAGCCTGGGAGTCATTGACCCAAAGCTCGCTACACGGGTCACGAAAACTGACTATTCGAAATAGTGCTCATATGAGAAGAATGCACAAGAAATCAAAAGTTGAAAAAAAAAAGAGTGAAAATGAAAGAAAAAGAATGTGCTGAATGAGAAAATTTTCATTGCTTAGACATAGATGTGTATTACTGTGCAGAAAATATACAAGTGAGAATAAATGAGTAAAACATGAGAATACTTGACTTTCAGAGAAAAATCATGAACTAGCTACAATATTAGAAAAGTGAAGGAAAAGAATTTTTATTGTGGCGGCATGAGATTTTTAAACTTGATTTGAGAATGTCAATTACATGAAATATTTGTTCCATTTGCATTCTTAAGAGCCTCATATTTTTGAAAAATCATCTTCGCATTTCGTTGATGTTTGTGGGTAGCATCTCTGCAAACCCGCACGAGACCTTACTCGTCCACTAGTGTAAGCTAGGGGTTTAAAGGGCTTGTTGCATACGCTAAAGCAACCGTGATTCCTACGAAAGTGAGTTAGTTTTTTATTATTATTTATTTTAATCTATTTAATAAGAGCTTTCATGTTAAATGGGTAGTCCATATTTTCATAGCATGGTAGAGTGTATTGCTAGGGACTAGCAATTATTCTAGCATGGGGGTATTTGATGATGCATCAATATCACAAGTTCTTAACATGTTTTCACTGCATAAATGCATCATATATAGGGTTAAAGCATACACTTAGGTGCATAATATGATTATAGAGCTTGGGTTCGAATTTCACTGAAATCGGACTTAAAACGAAGGAATTATGGCATTTACAGTGTAACGGGTCAAATATCGGATCCGATTTGAGAGATTTGGATCCAGACGCCCATTTGGACTTTGGATTTGGACCAAATTTCATTGATTTAACCCAACTCCAGCCCACTTAAGTTTTGTAAAAACTTTTTCTAAAAACCCCCTGCAGAAAGAGGCGCCCAGTAAATATTTTTATTTTAACACTATTTTTGTAAATTGGCCAAAAGAGCAAAAATCGTCTAAAAGGAGAGGGGCGCCCATTCCAGCCCTGTCTTTGGCTTTGTTTGGACGTCCCTTGCAGTCAATCTAACTCCAGCAGCTTCTTCCCCTCCAGCCCTCCACTTTTTGGCCATTGAAGACCGGCCTATGCTTGGTTTCCAAGCATAATTCGACCCCCTTTGTGTTCTGTTCATTTCTTTCTTATTCCTTGCTGTAGTATTCACCATTTTTCTGTATTTTTGCAGGTGTAGCAAAGGTGGAGACCATTAACCTTGTGCGGGAGTGCGAAACACACCACCAAGGTGAGCCGACCCTACCTCCATCCGGCTTTCTACACCCTCCGATCGAGAATCGGCTCACATTCCATCGTCGGTGGATCTCCAACGTGTAGCAGCTGCAAAGGTTCCGTTTTTTGGTGAAGTACAACATTCTCGAACTGCGTAGGACGTCCATCTCCAGCCACGGTCCGCTCTTCTTCATCCCCTCGATCGTCGGATCTTCCAAAGTAGGTCTTCTTCTTCCTTCTCTTCTAGATAAAACCGAATTGGGTGTTGGTTTTCTTTTTATTTTATTTTCTATGTGTTTCTTATTTTTCTTTTTGTTTCAACCTTAGATTAGATTTCGTGCATAGGCCAGCACGTTAGATTAGGTTTATGTGTTTGTTTGATTCATTGAAATCAATTTTTTTTTAGATTTTTCATTCTTTTCATTAAAATCGGCTAGATCTTCATCTAGCCGATTCTTCAAATTTCTCATAGGGGTTCTTGGGTCTGTTCTACTGAAAATCCATTTAGAAAATAATTCATTTTGATTCATCTTAGTCGGTTTTGTGTGGGTTGCATTTGATTTTGATTGAAAAGCAAAATCCAAAAATCGGCTAGATTTATTCTAGCCGATTCTTGATTTTCACAAAAATAAATTTTTGTGTTTTGATATTTTTTTTGTCCAGCATGTGTACTGAGTTGTTTTGCTGAAAGTCCCATTTTAAAAGTTTATTTTAATTCATTTTATTTGTGGGTTTTGCTTGTCTTGTTTTGATTTTATTTTTGAAAAAGAAAAAAAAAATCGGATAGGATTATTCTAGCCGATCTTTGTATTTTTGTTAAACGTATGTGTTGATGTTGGTAAACCGTGTAGTTTCTGTGTGTTTTGGGTGTTAACAGCAGTATATAGTCGTGTTAGTTCATTTCATTCATTTAGGCTAGTTCTAAATAATCGTTTTTAGCATTTTTAATTTTTGTGTTTTGAGTCTATTGAAGAAAATTACAAAAATCAAGTTTTCTTTTCTTCATGTTTTTAATTCCAGCATAATGTTGTTCTTGTTAGCATTTGTGTAATTAGGAGTCCTTTTTACTATTTTCTAATTTAGTTTTATCCAAATAGAGGTTATTTAGTTTTATCACTTTTTGTTAATTTATATTTTTAATTATTTATTTTCGTGTGGATCTTCTTCTTCCCCAAGGTGGGGCGGCAGCCATTAGAGCTCCCCTTGAGCTCTTGGTCGATTTTTTTTAGTAATTTTTAATTACAATTAGGTAGGTGTAATTAGGTTGTCTAGGTTCAATGTATTAAGGTTTAGTGTCTTAGCCGTTTTTAGGGGTTATTTAAGTTAAGTTTTGGGGATTAGGTTAGTATTTAATCCTAGGAAATTGTTTTTCTATTTAACTTCCTTTATTCACTAGGTAAAAATTAATTATATTAGTTTAGAAAGTAGCCCTTTTAGAAGTTGGCGATTTTGGAAAAAGGAGGTTCTTCAAAATTCATGTGCGGCATTTAAGGAAAATTTGAATTTTGAATGGGTATTAAAGAAGGAGTTACTCCTTAACTTTGGAAAGTGTTTTTGGCATTAAACAAAAATTCCAATGTAGGCTCCACGATTTCCATAGAGTATTAAAAGCACTTTAATTCCATCTTGAAAAGCAAAAATCGTGTATTTCTAGATTGGTCTTTTCATTTTTCCAAAAGGAGCTTTAAAGGCAATTAAGGAGTGTAACTCCCTCTTTAAATGGGGCGGTTTTTTAGAATCCAAAGCATTTCAAAACTTGAACATTGGTAATTATTACATTCCTTTTCCAACCTTCTCCATTAAAATCGTTAACTCTGAATTAATTGTAGGAATTAAGAGGTTACTACTTTAGTCTAACCCTAACCTAGTCAACCCTAACCCTAGGTCGAGTCAAACCTAGTCTAAACCCACTTGAGTCTAGTCAAGTCAACCTTAGTTTGAGTCAACCGACCCTACCTATTGAACCTAATCTAACCTAGTCAATTAGATTGACTTGGTTAGGTGCGCCTTGTGTCCAAGTCAACTTGAACCCTAGCCCAAGTCAAACCCTAATTCAAACCTAGGTCGAGTCTAAGACCAAGACCTAACCCTAGTCAAACTTTAGTCCAACCCTATCTAAGTCAAACCTAGTTGATTCAAACTTAGTCCGAGCCCACCTAAACCCAACCAATCTTAGTTGACAAAGTCAACCCAAAACTGAGTTTAGCCTAAGTCCAAGACTAATACCAACCCAAGTCGAACCTAGTGAGTCAACCCGAACATTAGTTGACTAACTTAAGGTAAGTCAAGACCCAACCCGAGGTCGAGTCAACCTTAGCCAAGTCAACCCAACCTTAGCTAAACCTAGCTGAGTCCACCTAAGTCAACCGAACCTATTTGACTAAGTTAACTCAAAACCAAACCCAATCCTAAGTCAACCGAACCCAACTAGTTAAGCTAAACCTAGCCGAGTCCATATTAGTCCGAGTCGAGTCAACCATAGCTCGAGCCCACCTAATCCAAACCGAGTTCATCCAAACCAAAACCGAACCTACCCAAGTCAAAACCAAGCTTCGTTGAGTCAACCAAGTGAACCCTAACCGTAGCCTTTGTTCTTTAGTGAATTAATTTCGTTTACCATTATTTATTTTGATTTGTCTACTAATTAGTGTAGTTATTTAATTTAGTTTTAGTATAGAAGTGTGTGTACGGATATCGTATTTGTTTCGTATGTGTGAAATGTGTTTGTGATTGTTTGAATTGGTAATTAGATATTGTTTAACTTAGTAGTCGGATTGCATTTTATTGTTTAGCATAGTTGCATTTGCATTGTTAGTTAACGTAGTTCTAGTCATAATTTGCTTATCGTGTTTTGTTCGTCGTGCATTTAGCGTATTCATAATAAGTCATCTTCATATACACTGTTATACAGTGTCATTTAGATTTCATTAGGTTTGATTTGTCTTTTAGAGTGTTAAAATAGATTCATAAAGTGAATAGTACACTCAAATAAAAACCAGATTTTTGCACTGTCGCACCAGCATTATTTTCTGTGCAAAAATTTTGTGTTTTCCAAAAAAATTTCTTCTATTCACTTTATTGACGTGTTATTTGACTGCAGACCAAATTTCAGCTCATTCGGAGTTGATTTGGTCTGATTTTTAAGCGTTTTGCGAAAACCGTTTTTTCTGGATTTCAAATTACAGGACTTGCGATATCCTGATTTTTCCCAGATTTGAAACGCTTATATCTGGAGTTCCAATACTTTTTTTCAATTCTGTAAAAACTGTCATTTTTTTCAATCTGTCAGTTGCAGAACAGAACAATTTTCTGGAAAATCGGACCTCGTTTGCCCTGTCAAACAGTGGTTTTCCGATAACCTGTCAGAATGCTATTTTACACTAGTTAGGGGTAGTTTCGTAATTTTCTTAATTTCGGCATTTTAGAACTGTTTTCATTAGTTTCTGCATTTTAAGAGTTGCATAAGCATCCTACAGCATTAGTAGAAGTAATTTAGTTAATTTTAGACTTAGTTTAGTATTTTATTTAATTATTGTTTGATACGTAGCATTTGTTTTATTATTTTTGTAAAATTAGAATTAGTTTGAGTTACTGTTTGCATTATTAGAATAGAATACTAACTTTGTATTTTTCTGCATTTTTAGGTTGTAAAGCATATTTAGTTTCCACGGTTGTTTTCTAAGTGTGAGGAGCGAATAATTGGCGAAAAGACGGAAATACCCTTGGTGTGGAGCAGAAGAAATAGTTGCTTGTTTATTTTCATTTTAGTGATTAAATGTATTTGTATTAGTTTTATAATTGTAGATTGACATTTGTTATTAATAAATTAAATTTCCTAGAAATATCATGATTAATTCCTGTTCCTTGAGGATTCGACCCGTACTTACCACTTTGTGGAAAGTCGGTTTTTATATTTTTGGTTGACGATTTTCCAAAGTTTATTGAAAATAATTGTTTTAAAAAGATCATTCCAAATTATCAACCAAATTTTGGCGCCGTTGCCTGGGAACGGCGAATTAATTACTATATTTCTTAGAGTTTAATTTATTAATTTGTTTTAGTTAGTTAATTAGTTGTTTTTTTTTTAGTTAGTAGGATTAGTAAGTGAATATAGGATTAACATAGTTAGTAAATATAGGATTCACGTATTGTTCTTTTTAGGATTCACTTAATTATCATTCTGCAAGGAGCGATTAGACAGGTGGGTTTTAGAAAAACATAGTTTGTGATTTCCTGTATTTATTTGTTTTAGCATTTTAGAATAGTTTACTTTGTTACTTATTTATTTAGTATAGAATTCTGACATAGCTAGATAGCATATCTGCTTGTTTTTAGTTATTGTTAGTTGTTTATTTAGATTTTAGTACCTGTGTTAGTTTAGATTTAGAGTTAGGTCGTTTGCTTACATCTGGTCATAGTACCAGTGTATGCAGGGTCGGCGAGGTCTAGGAACCCCATTACACCCATTTATTGACAACCCAGAGAGAATTTTACATTCTCATCGAAGTTCGGCAACAATGACTGACATGGATCCTCCACCTCCACCCCCAGTTCTTTCACGCCCTCTGCGGGAATACTTCATTCCCACAGACTATGTTCAGGCATCCTGCATTCGGAGACCCGATGTAGGAGCGCCACATTATAAGATTAAGGCCAACATTATTCAGATGCTTCCATCCTTTTATGGCCTTAGTCATGAGGATCCCTACCGGCATTTAGACGAATTCCTCGAAATCTGTTCTACAGTAAAGATACAGAATTTCGATGATGATGCTTTGAGATTGACTCTATTCCCTTTCTCATTGAAGGACAAAGCCAAGTATTGGCTAAAGTCCTTATATTATGTAGAAATAGAGTCATGGGATCAATTGCAACAGGAGTTTCTTCGGAAATATTTTCCCATTGGTCGTACGAACCAATATCGTAGAGCCATCACTAGCTTTTCAGAGCTAGATGGTGAGCGCTTTCATGAGACCTGAGAGAGAATGAAGGATCTCCTCAGGAAATGTCCCCATCATCAGGTGCCGAAATGGCAACTGGTGCAGAGCTTCTATGATGGATTGTCTGACAAGAATCGTCAGATGATCGACTCTTCATGTAGAGGGACATTCATGCTGAAGAGCGAGGACGAAGCATGGAGGTTATTTGATACATTGGCCGAGAATTCTCTCCACCATGCTTCGAGCTCTCATTCTGATAGAGCCACACCCAGCATTCAGAAGAAAGCTGGTGTTCTTGAGATTGGTCCATCTACTGCACTACAGTGCAAGGTAGACATGATTGCTCAGAAGCTGGACTAGCTTCTCTCAGGACCATCCACTACACAGCAGGTGTGTACTCTTTGTGCCAGTCCGGCACACGAGATCACTGAGTGCCCTTCGGCAGCTCAGTACCTTGAATTTGTTCAAGAACAAGTTCAGGCAGCTCAGGGTTACGTCAGACCGCCGAATAACCCATTTTCATCGACATATAATCCGGGTTGGCGTAATCATCCCAATTTTTCATGGAAGAATCCACAGTCTTCCACACAGATACCTACATCCTCTCAGCCAGTTCGGCAACCATCTTTTACTCAGTCATTTCAAAGACCGAACTATTCTCAGTCTTCTTCTTCTTCAGTTCCTCCCCCGATTCAGCACGAGTCTGCCCCACAGACATCTTTTGAGGAGAGACTTCTCTAGGCATTCCAAGAGGTGAAAACCTCTAATCAGAACGCCTTCGAGAAGTGTAGCCAGATTTTGAGCTCGCATACGCAGTCCATTGCGAAGTTAGAATCGCAAATGGGACAGTTAGCTGAGGCTATTAGTAGGAGACCCGAGGGTACATTGCCGAGTCAGGCTGTCATGAACCCGAAGGGTAAGGACCAGATGACTGGAGGCCTATTTCATACTGAGACACAGCAGCAGGCTAAATCAGTTATGGCCTTGAGGAGTGGACGTGAGTATCACGTCGAGAGCAAAGAGCGAGGGAGTAGAGAGAGGATAGAGGAGCCAGAGACCATTGTTTCACCTACGTCGGCTCAGCCATCATCCCCATCATCATCCTCATCATCATCTTTATCTTTATCCTCAAAGAAGAAGAAGGATAGGAGTGAGTCTTCTCACAAAGAGGAGGAGCCAGCAGAGTATATTCCCCCACCACCCTATCCCAAAGCATTAGAGTCTCCCGGGTTTAGAGGGAAGCAAGGTGCGAAGATCTAGGACATGCTTGATATATTCAAGCATTTGCAGATCAACCTACCTTTGCTTGATGCGATTCAGCAAGTGCCGGCATATGCCAAATTCCTGAAGAAACTATGTACGCAGAAGCGTAAATCTAGAGAGAGAGTTCCTAACAGGGTCCATTTGACTGAGCAGGTGAGTTCAGTACTTCAGCATCAGACACCACCAAAGCTCAAGGACCCTAGAGCACCTATCATTGCTTGTACTATAGGGAACATCCGGATAGAACGCGCATTGCTCGATCTTGGAGCAAGCGTGAACATTCTGCCCGGATATTTCTTTGATTCTTTCGGGCTAGGAGAGATGAGATCGACTCCGATTACACTGCAGCTGGCAGATCGTTCTGTCAAGGTACCGAGAGGTGTCTTGGAGGACGTGCTAGTTAAGGTGGATGATTTTTATTTTCCAGTCGATTTCATTATTCTTGATATGGAAGGAGTAGACAGCCAGCACCAGACTCCGATTATTTTAGGCAGACCATTCTTGGCGACTGCCAATGCATGCATCAACTGTAGGACCGGAGCCATGGATCTCTCATTCGGCAATCGAAAGGTCAAGCTGAATATTTTCAATGCCGCGATGGGACCAGCAGGAGACATGGACTGCTTTCATGTAGACATTGCACAGGAGTTAGTGGAGGAGCAGCCCGAGTTGTACATTACTGAGGATTCTTTAGATTTGTACCATATAGAGAAGAATAGCGGTGTAGATAGTGTAGATGTGTCTAGAGTGTCGTTAGAGAGACCACCTTGGGGAGCTGTCAGGGAGCCTCTTCCACCACTTGCGGAGACCCCCGCCAAATCGTCGATCGAGTCACCTCCGAAACTTGAGCTGAAACCCTTACCGGATTCACTCAAGTATGCATACCTCGGAGATGAGGAGACTCTGCCTGTGATCATCTCGTCCTCGCTCACTGAAGAGCAGGAACAAAGATTGCTGACTATTCTTCGAGAGCACAAGGCAGCGATTGGCTGGGGAGTTGCTGATCTGAAGGGGATTGATCCTTCATTCTGCATGCATAGAATCCATTGTGATGAGGAAGTCAAGCCATTTAGGGATATGCAGAGAAGGCTAAATCCCAACATGAAGGAAGTGGTGAAGAAAGAGGTGGTGAAGTGGTTGGATGCCGGAATCATTTACCCTATTTCTGATAGCCAGTGGGTTAGTCCGATTCAGGTTGTGCCAAAGAAGTCAGGACTCACTGTGGTTGAGAACGAGAAGGGTGAGAGAATTCCGATGAGGACCACTACAGGATGGCGAGTCTGCATCGATTATAGGAAGCTGAATGTGGCAACTAGGAAAGATCATTTCCCATTGCCATTCATTGATCAGATCTTAGAGAGACTCGCAGGGCAGAGCTACTACTGCTTTCTAGATGGATATTCAGGATACAATCAGGTAGTTGTCCATCCTAATGACCAGGAGAAGACCACATTTACATGTCCTTATGGCACCTTTGCGTTTAGACGTATGCCTTTTGGGCTCTGTAATGCCCCAGCTACTTTTCAGAGGTGCATGCTTGCTATCTTCTCGGACATGATTGATGATGTGATGGAAGTTTTTATGGACGACTTTTCAGTGTATGGCTCTTCTTTTGAAGATTGTCTCCAAAAACTTACTCGAGTACTGAGTAGGTCTGCGGATACCAATCTCGTCCTGAGTTGGGAAAAGAGCCATTTTATGGTCCAGGAGGGGATTGTGCTAGGACACATTGTGTCCAAGCGTGGTATTGAGGTTGACAGAGCGAAGGTGGAATCCATTTCCCATTTGACTCCACCCACCTCTGTGAGGCAGATTCGATCATTTTTAGGGCATGCGGGATTTTACAGGCAGTTCATAAAAGATTTCAGCAAAATCTCTCGACCGCTCTGCACTTTATTGGAGAAAGACCAACCCTTTGTTTTCGGTGAGGATTGTATAAAGGCCTTTAAGATTCTCAAAGAGGCCTTGATTACTGCACCTATTTTGAGACCTCCAGATTGGACTCTTCCATTTGAGATTATGTGCGATGCATCTGATTATGCTATGGGGGCTATCTTAGGACAACGCGTTGATAGAAAGCCCTATGTGATCTACTATGCGAGTAGAACTCTGTCTGATGCCCAGATGAATTATACTACGACAGAGAAGGAACTACTTGCGGTAGTTTTTGCATTGGACAAATTTAGGTCTTATCTACTCGGTTCGAAGGTGGTTGTCTATTCTGACCATTCTGCATTGAAATATTTGTTGAACAAGAAAGACACCAAACCGAGATTGATTCGTTGGGTTCTTCTACTACAGGAGTTTGATCTCGAGATTCGAGATAAGAAGGGAAGCGAGAATGTAGTAGCAGACCATCTTTCCAGACTGATCGTGGAGACCACGCAGGAGCAGAGGCCGATCAGTGATTCTTTCCCCGACAAGCAGATCATTTCAGTCAGTACATCACAGTTACCATGGTTTGCAGATATTGTGAACTATCTGGTTTCGAGGCAGATACCTGAGCATTGGAACAAGAATGAGCGTGAGAGATTCCTATCTCAGGTAAGGCACTATTATTGGGATGAACCAGAGTTGTTCAAATACTGTGCAGACCAGATCATTAGGCGATGTGTTCCGGAGGAGGAGTACCAGTCCATTCTGAATTTTTCCCATTCATTAGCCCGTGGAGGGCATTTTAGCAGTAGGAAGACGGCTGCAAAGGTTTTGCAGTCAGGATTTTATTGGCCCACACTCCACAGGGATGCTCATGAGTTCTGTAGGCGATGCCTGCGATGCCAGCAGATTGGGAACATGTCCAAGAGGGACATGATGCCCTTGCTTCCGATTTTGATAGTCGAGATTTTTGATGTTTGGGGCATTGATTTCATGGGACCATTTCCGCCTTCATTCGGAAATTTATACATTCTAGTGGCGGTTGATTATGTGTCCAAATGGGACGAGGCTGTGGCAACCAAGACCAATGATCACAGAGTAGTGTTTAAGTTCATTAAGCACAACATTTTCAGTCGTTTTGGGGTGCCACGTGCGATGATTAGCGATGGTGGCAAACATTTTAGGAATGTACAGATAGCTTCTCTTCTGAGAAGATATTCTGTAAATCATAGATTCACCACGCCGTATCATCCGCATACTAGTTGACAGGTTGAAGTGTCCAATAGGGAGATTAAGCGAATTTTAGAAAAGTCAGTTCGTTCGGACCGCAAGGATTGGTCCCAGCGCTTAGATGATGCACTTTGGGCATATAGAACTGCATTTAAGACTCCCATTGGCATGTCCCCGTATCGCCTTGTATTCGGAAAAGCATGCCATCTTCCTGTCGAGCTAGAGCATAGAGCGTACTGGGCTATCAAGAAATTGAATTTTGACCTCACCCAGGCTGGCAAAGAGAGAGCACTGCAGCTCTCAGAATTAGAGGAACTCAGGAATGATGCATATGAGAATGCCAAATTATACAAAGCTCGCACAAAAGCATTTCATGATAAGCATATTGTCAAAAAAGTGTTTGAGCCAGATCAGAAAGTATGGCTATACAATTCTCGTTTACATTTATTCCCAGGAAAGTTAAGATCGAGATGGACAGGTCCGTACATTGTGAAAGAAGTATTTCCCCATGGAGCAGTGACATTATTCGATCCTATGACCCAAGGTACATTCAAGGTAAATGGGCAAAGACTGAAGCCCTTCATTTCAGATGCCTTGCAGGATGGTGAGTGTGAGATAGTGCATCTCACGAAGGCATGAGGATTCGACCAGAGGGATGTATCATATGTACATTAATTTATTTTTCATTGCAGTGTTTTTCTTTATTCAGTATTTCATTTCACATGTGCAAACTTGTGTTTTGATGTATGCAGGATGAATTTAACATTTAGTGTATCAATTACCAGGTACAGAGAAGCGCTTTCAAAGAATTCAAAGATCAGATGAAATTCAACTTCAGAAGCTCAGAGCAAATCAGGTTGTATCTATCCTTTCTCCCATAGTTTTGTTAGTGTCTTTTAGTGTGCATGTGCATTACATTTTTACTTATGTTGTATGCCACTAGGGACAGTGTCATTCAAGCATGGGGGGGTGGTTTAGATGCATGCACACAAAAATTTCAAAATTTTTATATGACTGGTAATCAAAGTAGGCATTTGAGAACAAAGTGTAGCATATATGATTGTTTTTGGCATAATCTAACAGTTTATAAATTTTTAAGCCCCATAAAAAAAAAATTTATTTTCTGAACTGAGTCAAATAGAGTAGTTGTTTATGAGATAATTCAAAGAAAATATAATATTTGATTGTTAGAAAATTTTGAATCACTTTAGTATAAGTATGCACAGTATGTTTTGTGAAAGAAATAAGCAATGGAAAGATGTGTTTGAAAAATGAGTTTAAAAGAATAGAGCTACGTTTAGTTGTTGATGTCTTCGTGAAGCCTAGTAGTGGAACTCAGACACGAGATGAAGTGTTTGAGTGTCTTAACGAAAAGGATAACGAAGGAGATCATCTTCTTGTCTAAGTCGATATCTGTGGCCTTTGTAGTTTGAGTAAGTAGAATCTGAAGGGTGTTTTACACTTGGTGCCCCAAAGCCAGCTGGTTTGGGAGCCACCGGTTCGAAAGCTTGTTACATGGACTGCATAGAAAGCCTAAGAGATAGAGACATTGCACATGACGAGAGGCAGACTATACGTAAACTATTAGAATAGAAGGTCTAGTGACTCGAGCAATTAAGTTCGAGGGATACTTTGTATCTAGTGCCCTAAGGTTGGCCAGCCTGGGAGTCATTGACCCAAAGCTCGCTACACGGGTCACGAAAACTGACTATTCGAAATAGTGCTCATATGAGAAGAATGCACAAGAAATCAAAAGTTGAAAAAAAAAAGAGTGAAAATGAAAGAAAAAGAATGTGCTGAATGAGAAAATTTTCATTGCTTAGACATAGATGTGTATTACTGTGCAGAAAATATACAAGTGAGAATAAATGAGTAAAACATGAGAATACTTGACTTTCAGAGAAAAATCATGAACTAGCTACAATATTAGAAAAGTGAAGGAAAAGAATTTTTATTGTGGCGGCATGAGATTTTTAAACTTGATTTGAGAATGTCAATTACATGAAATATTTGTTCCATTTGCATTCTTAAGAGCCTCATATTTTTGAAAAATCATCTTCGCATTTCGTTGATGTTTGTGGGTAGCATCTCTGCAAACCCGCACGAGACCTTACTCGTCCACTAGTGTAAGCTAGGGGTTTAAAGGGCTTGTTGCATACGCTAAAGCAACCGTGATTCCTACGAAAGTGAGTTAGTTTTTTATTATTATTTATTTTAATCTATTTAATAAGAGCTTTCATGTTAAATGGGTAGTCCATATTTTCATAGCATGGTAGAGTGTATTGCTAGGGACTAGCAATTATTCTAGCATGGGGGTATTTGATGATGCATCAATATCACAAGTTCTTAACATGTTTTCACTGCATAAATGCATCATATATAGGGTTAAAGCATACACTTAGGTGCATAATATGATTATAGAGCTTGGGTTCGAATTTCACTGAAATCGGACTTAAAACGAAGGAATTATGGCATTTACAGTGTAACGGGTCAAATATCGGATCCGATTTGAGAGATTTGGATCCAGACGCCCATTTGGACTTTGGATTTGGACCAAATTTCATCGATTTAACCCAACTCCAGCCCACTTAAGTTTTGTAAAAACTTTTTCTAAAAACCCCCTGCAGAAAGAGGCGCCCAGTAAATATTTTTATTTTAACACTATTTTTGTAAATTGGCCAAAAGAGCAAAAATCGTCTAAAAGGAGAGGGGCGCCCATTCCAGCCCTGTCTTTGGCTTTGTTTGGACGTCCCTTGCAGTCAATCTAACTCCAGCAGCTTCTTCCCCTCCAGCCCTCCACTTTTTGGCCATTGAAGACCGGCCTATGCTTGGTTTCCAAGCATAATTCGACCCCCTTTGTGTTCTGTTCATTTCTTTCTTATTCCTTGCTGTAGTATTCACCATTTTTCTGTATTTTTGCAGGTGTAGCAAAGGTGGAGACCATTAACCTTGTGCGGGAGTGCGAAACACACCACCAAGGTGAGCCGACCCTACCTCCATCCGGCTTTCTACACCCTCCGATCGAGAATCGGCTCACATTCCATCGTCGGTGGATCTCCAACGTGTAGCAGCTGCAAAGGTTCCGTTTTTTGGTGAAGTACAACATTCTCGAACTGCGTAGGACGTCCATCTCCAGCCACGGTCCGCTCTTCTTCATCCCCTCGATCGTCGGATCTTCCAAAGTAGGTCTTCTTCTTCCTTCTCTTCTAGATAAAACCGAATTGGGTGTTGGTTTTCTTTTTATTTTATTTTCTATGTGTTTCTTATTTTTCTTTTTGTTTCAACCTTAGATTAGATTTCGTGCATAGGCCAGCACGTTAGATTAGGTTTATGTGTTTGTTTGATTCATTGAAATCAATTTTTTTTTAGATTTTTCATTCTTTTCATTAAAATCGGCTAGATCTTCATCTAGCCGATTCTTCAAATTTCTCATAGGGGTTCTTGGGTCTGTTCTACTGAAAATCCATTTAGAAAATAATTCATTTTGATTCATCTTAGTCGGTTTTGTGTGGGTTGCATTTGATTTTGATTGAAAAGCAAAATCCAAAAATCGGCTAGATTTATTCTAGCCGATTCTTGATTTTCACAAAAATAAATTTTTGTGTTTTGATATTTTTTTTGTCCAGCATGTGTACTGAGTTATTTTGCTGAAAGTCCCATTTTAAAAGTTTATTTTAATTCATTTTATTTGTGGGTTTTGCTTGTCTTGTTTTGATTTTATTTTTGAAAAAGAAAAAAAAAATCGGATAGGATTATTCTAGCCGATCTTTGTATTTTTGTTAAACGTATGTGTTGATGTTGGTAAACCGTGTAGTTTCTGTGTGTTTTGGGTGTTAACAGCAGTATATAGTCGTGTTAGTTCATTTCATTCATTTAGGCTAGTTCTAAATAATCGTTTTTAGCATTTTTAATTTTTGTGTTTTGAGTCTATTGAAGAAAATTACAAAAATCAAGTTTTCTTTTCTTCATGTTTTTAATTCCAGCATAATGTTGTTCTTGTTAGCATTTGTGTAATTAGGAGTCTTTTTTACTATTTTCTAATTTAGTTTTATCCAAATAGAGGTTATTTAGTTTTATCACTTTTTGTTAATTTATATTTTTAATTATTTATTTTCGTGTGGATCTTCTTCTTCCCCAAGGTGGGGCGGCAGCCATTAGAGCTCCCCTTGAGCTCTTGGTCGATTTTTTTTAGTAATTTTTAATTACAATTAGGTAGGTGTAATTAGGTTGTCTAGGTTCAATGTATTAAGGTTTAGTGTCTTAGCCGTTTTTAGGGGTTATTTAAGTTATGTTTTGGGGATTAGGTTAGTATTTAATCCTAGGAAATCGTTTTTCTATTTAACTTCCTTTATTCACTAGGTAAAAATTAATTATATTAGTTTAGAAAGTAGCCCTTTTAGAAGTTGGCGATTTTGGAAAAAGGAGGTTCTTCAAAATTCATGTGCGGCATTTAAGGAAAATTTGAATTTTGAATGGGTATTAAAGAAGGAGTTACTCCTTAACTTTGGAAAGTGTTTTTGGCATTAAACAAAAATTCCAATGTAGGCTCCACGATTTCCATAGAGTATTAAAAGCACTTTAATTCCATCTTGAAAAGCAAAAATCGTGTATTTCTAGATTGGTGTTTTCATTTTTCCAAAAGGAGCTTTAAAGGCAATTAAGGAGTGTAACTCCCTCTTTAAATGGGGCGGTTTTTTAGAATCCAAAGCATTTCAAAACTTGAACATTGGTAATTATTACATTCCTTTTCCAACCTTCTCCATTAAAATCGTTAACTCTGAATTAATTGTAGGAATTAAGAGGTTACTACTTTAGTCTAACCCTAACCTAGTCAACCCTAACCCTAGGTCGAGTCAAACCTAGTCTAAACCCACTTGAGTCTAGTCAAGTCAACCTTAGTTTGAGTCAACCGACCCTACCTATTGAACCTAATCTAACCTAGTCAATTAGATTGACTTGGTTAGGTGCGCCTTGTGTCCAAGTCAACTTGAACCCTAGCCCAAGTCAAACCCTAATTCAAACCTAGGTCGAGTCTAAGACCAAGACCTAACCCTAGTCAAACTTTAGTCCAACCCTATCTAAGTCAAACCTAGTTGATTCAAACTTAGTCCGAGCCCACCTAAACCCAACCAATCTTAGTTGACAAAGTCAACCCAAAATTGAGTTTAGCCTAAGTCCAAGACTAATACCAACCCAAGTCGAACCTAGTGAGTCAACCCGAACATTAGTTGACTAACTTAAGGTAAGTCAAGACCCAACCCGAGGTCGAGTCAACCTTAGCCAAGTCAACCCAACCTTAGCTAAACCTAGCTGAGTCCACCTAAGTCAACCGAACCTATTTGACTAAGTTAACTCAAAACCAAACCCAATCCTAAGTCAACCGAACCCAACTAGTTAAGCTAAACCTAGCCGAGTCCATATTAGTCCGAGTCGAGTCAACCATAGCTCGAGCCCACCTAATCCAAACCGAGTTCATCCAAACCAAAACCGAACCTACCCAAGTCAAAACCAAGCTTCGTTGAGTCAACCAAGTGAACCCTAACCGTAGCCTTTGTTCTTTAGTGAATTAATTTCGTTTACCATTATTTATTTTGATTTGTCTACTAATTAGTGTAGTTATTTAATTTAGTTTTAGTATAGAAGTGTGTGTACGGATATCGTATTTGTTTCGTATGTGTGAAATGTGTTTGTGATTGTTTGAATTGGTAATTAGATATTGTTTAACTTAGTAGTCGGATTGCATTTTATTGTTTAGCATAGTTGCATTTGCATTTGCATTGTTAGTTAACGTAGTTCTAGTCATAATTTGCTTATCGTGTTTTGTTCGTCGTGCATTTAGCGTATTCATAATAAGTCATCTTCATATACACTGTTATACAGTGTCATTTAGATTTCATTAGGTTTGATTTGTCTTTTAGAGTGTTAAAATAGATTCATAAAGTGAATAGTACACTCAAATAAAAACCAGATTTTTGCCCTGTCGCACCAGCATTATTTTCTGTGCAAAAATTTTGTGTTTTCCAAAAAAATTTCTTCTATTCACTTTATTGACGTGTTATTTGACTGCAGACCAAATTTCAGCTCATTCGGAGTTGATTTGGTCTGATTTTTAAGCGTTTTGCGAAAACCGTTTTTTCTGGATTTCAAATTACAGGACTTGCGATATCCTGATTTTTCAGAGATTTGAAACGCTTATATCTGGAGTTCCAATACTTTTTTTCAATTCTGTAAAAACTGTCATTTTTTTCAATCTGTCAGTTGCAGAACAGAACAATTTTCTGGAAAATCGGACCTCGTTTGTCCTGTCAAACAGTGGTTTTCCGATAACCTGTCAAAATGCTATTTTACACTAGTTAGGGGTAGTTTCGTAATTTTCTTAATTTCGGCATTTTAGAACTGTTTTCATTAGTTTCTGCATTTTAAGAGTTGCATAAGCATCCTACAGCATTAGTAGAAGTAATTTAGTTAATTTTAGACTTAGTTTAGTATTTTATTTAATTATTGTTTGATACGTAGCATTTGTTTTATTATTTTTGTAAAATTAGAATTAGTTTGAGTTACTGTTTGCATTATTAGAATAGAATACTAACTTTGTATTTTTCTGCATTTTTAGGTTGTAAAGCATATTTAGTTTCCAGGGTTGTTTTCTAAGTGTGAGGAGCGAATAATTGGCGAAAAGACGGAAATACCCTTGGTGTGGAGCAGAAGAAATAGTTGCTTGTTTATTTTCATTTTAGTGATTAAATGTATTTGTATTAGTTTTATAATTGTAGATTGACATTTGTTATTAATAAATTAAATTTCCTAGAAATATCATGATTAATTCCTGTTCCTTGAGGATTCGACCCGTACTTACCACTTTGTGGAAAGTCGGTTTTTATATTTTTGGTTGACGATTTTCCAAAGTTTATTGAAAATAATTGTTTTAAAAAGATCATTCCAAATTATCAACCAAATTTTGGCGCCGTTGCCTGGGAACGGCGAATTAATTACTATATTTCTTAGAGTTTAATTTATTAATTTGTTTTAGTTAGTTAATTAGTTGTTTTTTTTTTAGTTAGTAGGATTAGTAAGTGAATATAGGATTAACATAGTTAGTAAATATAGGATTCACGTATTGTTCTTTTTAGGATTCACTTAATTATCATTCTGCAAGGAGCGATTAGACAGGTGGGTTTTAGAAAAACATAGTTTGTGATTTCCTGTATTTATTTGTTTTAGCATTTTAGAATAGTTTACTTTGTTACTTATTTATTTAGTATAGAATTCTGACATAGCTAGATAGCATATCTGCTTGTTTTTAGTTATTGTTAGTTGTTTATTTAGATTTTAGTACCTGTGTTAGTTTAGATTTAGAGTTAGGTCGTTTGCTTACATCTGGTCATAGTACCAGTGTATGCAGGGTCGGCGAGGTCTAGGAACCCCATTACACCCATTTATTGACAACCCAGAGAGAATTTTACATTCTCATCGAAGTTCGGAAACAATGACTGACATGGATCCTCCACCTCCACCCCCAGTTCTTTCACGCCCTCTGCGGGAATACTTCATTCCCACAGACTATGTTCAGGCATCCTGCATTCGGAGACCCGATGTAGGAGCGCCACATTATGAGATTAAGGCCAACATTATTCAGATGCTTCCATCCTTTTATGGCCTTAGTCATGAGGATCCCTACCGGCATTTAGACGAATTCCTCGAAATCTGTTCTACAGTAAAGATACAGAATTTCGATGATGATGCTTTGAGATTGACTCTATTCCCTTTCTCATTGAAGGACAAAGCCAAGTATTGGCTAAAGTCCTTATATTATGTAGAAATAGAGTCATGGGATCAATTGCAACAGGAGTTTCTTCGGAAATATTTTCCCATTGGTCGTACGAACCAATATCGTAGAGCCATCACTAGCTTTTCAGAGCTAGATGGTGAGCGCTTTCATGAGACCTGAGAGAGAATGAAGGATCTCCTCAGGAAATGTCCCCATCATCAGGTGCCGAAATGGCAACTGGTGCAGAGCTTCTATGATGGATTGTCTGACAAGAATCGTCAGATGATCGACTCTTCATGTAGAGGGACATTCATGCTGAAGAGCGAGGACGAAGCATGGAGGTTATTTGATACATTGGCCGAGAATTCTCTCCACCATGCTTTGAGCTCTCATTCTGATAGAGCCACACCCAGCATTCAGAAGAAAGCTGGTGTTCTTGAGATTGGTCCATCTACTGCACTACAGTGCAAGGTAGACATGATTGCTCAGAAGCTGGACCAGCTTCTCTCAGGACCATCCACTACACAGCAGGTGTGTACTCTTTGTGCCAGTCCGGCACACGAGATCACTAAGTGCCCTTCGGCAGCTCAGTACCTTGAATTTGTTCAAGAACAAGTTCAGGCAGCTCAGGGTTACGTCAGACCGCCGAATAACCCATTTTCATCGACATATAATCCGGGTTGGCGTAATCATCCCAATTTTTCATGGAAGAATCCACAGTCTTCCACACAGATACCTACATCCTCTCAGCCAGTTCGGCAACCATCTTTTACTCAGTCATTTCAAAGACCGAACTATTCTCAGTCTTCTTCTTCTTCAGTTCCTCCCCCGATTCAGCACGAGTCTGCCCCACAGACATCTTTTGAGGAGAGACTTCTCTAGGCATTCCAAGAGGTGAAAACCTCTAATCAGAACGCCTTCGAGAAGTGTAGCCAGATTTTGAGCTCGCATACGCAGTCCATTGCGAAGTTAGAATCGCAAATGGGACAGTTAGCTGAGGCTATTAGTAGGAGACCCGAGGGTACATTGCCGAGTCAGGCTGTCATGAACCCGAAGGGTAAGGACCAGATGACTGGAGGCCTATTTCATACTGAGACACAGCAGCAGGCTAAATCAGTTATGGCCTTGAGGAGTGGACGTGAGTATCACGTCGAGAGCAAAGAGCGAGGGAGTAGAGAGAGGATAGAGGAGCCAGAGACCATTGTTTCACCTACGTCGGCTCAGCCATCATCCCCATCATCATCCTCATCATCATCTTTATCTTTATCCTCAGAGAAGAAGAAGGATAGAAGTGAGCCTTCTCACAAAGAGGAGGAGCCAGCAGAGTATATTCCCCCACCACCCTATCCCAAAGCATTAGAGTCTCCCGGGTTTAGAGGGAAGCAAGGTGCGAAGATCTAGGACATGCTTGATATATTCAAGCATTTGCAGATCAACCTACCTTTGCTTGATGCGATTCAGCAAGTGCCGGCATATGCCAAATTCCTGAAGGAACTATGTACGCAGAAGCGTAAATCTAGAGAGAGAGTTCCTAACAGGGTCCATTTGACTGAGCAGGTGAGTTCAGTACTTCAGCATCAGACACCACCAAAGCTCAAGGACCCTGGAGCACCTATCATTGCTTGTACTATAGGGAACATCCGGATAGAACGCGCATTGCTCGATCTTGGAGCAAGCGTGAACATTCTGCCCGGATATTTCTTTGATTCTTTCGGGCTAGGAGAGATGAGATCGACTCCGATTACACTGCAGCTGGCAGATCGTTCTGTCAAGGTACCGAGAGGTGTCTTGGAGGACGTGCTAGTTAAGGTGGATGATTTTTATTTTCCAGTCGATTTCATTATTCTTGATATGGAAGGAGTAGACAGCCAGCACCAGACTCCGATTATTTTAGGCAGACCATTCTTGGCGACTGCCAATGCATGCATCAACTGTAGGACCGGAGCCATGGATCTCTCATTCGGCAATCGAAAGGTCAAGCTGAATATTTTCAATGCCGCGATGGGACCAGCAGGAGACATGGACTGCTTTCATGTAGACATTGCACAGGAGTTAGTGGAGGAGCAGCCCGAGTTGTACATTACTGAGGATTCTTTAGATTTGTACCATATAGAGAAGAATAGCGGTGTAGATAGTGTAGATGTGTCTAGAGTGTCGTTAGAGAGACCACCTTGGGGAGCTGTCAGGGAGCCTCTTCCACCACTTGCGGAGACCCCCGCCAAATCGTCGATCGAGTCACCTCCGAAACTTGAGCTGAAACCCTTACCGGATTCACTCAAGTATGCATACCTCGGAGATGAGGAGACTCTGCCTGTGATCATCTTGTCCTCGCTCACTGAAGAGCAGGAACAAAGATTGCTGACTATTCTTCGAGAGCACAAGGCAGCGATTGGCTGGGGAGTTGCTGATCTGAAGGGGATTGATCCTTCATTCTGCATGCATAGAATCCATTGTGATAAGGAAGTCAAGCCATTTAGGGATATGCAGAGAAGGCTAAATCCCAACATGAAGGAAGTGGTGAAGAAAGAGGTGGTGAAGTGGTTGGATGCCGGAATCATTTACCCTATTTCTGATAGCCAGTGGGTTAGTCCGATTCAGGTTGTGCCAAAGAAAGTCAGGACTCACTGTGGTTGAGAACGAGAAGGGTGAGAGAATTCCGATGAGGACCACTACAGGATGGCGAGTCTGCATCGATTATAGGAAGCTGAATGTGGCAACTAGGAAAGATCATTTCCCATTGCCATTCATTGATCAGATCTTAGAGAGACTCGCAGGGCAGAGCTACTACTGCTTTCTAGATGGATATTCAGGATACAATCAGGTAGTTGTCCATCCTAATGACCAGGAGAAGACCACATTTACATGTCCTTATGGCACCTTTGCGTTTAGACGTATGCCTTTTGGGCTCTGTAATGCCCCAGCTACTTTTCAGAGGTGCATGCTTGCTATCTTCTCGGACATGATTGATGATGTGATGGAAGTTTTTATGGACGAATTTTCAGTGTATGGCTCTTCTTTTGAAGATTGTCTCCAAAAACTTACTCGAGTACTGAGTAGGTCTGCGGATACCAATCTCGTCCTGAGTTGGGAAAAGAGCCATTTTATGGTCCAGGAGGGGATTGTGCTAGGACACATTGTGTCCAAGCGTGGTATTGAGGTTGACAGAG
The DNA here is from genome assembly GCF_984573655.1 of Nuphar pumila. NCBI lineage: Eukaryota > Viridiplantae > Streptophyta > Magnoliopsida > Nymphaeales > Nymphaeaceae > Nuphar > Nuphar pumila. Next base: position 79,151,405 of record NC_143257.1, read on the forward strand.
CGAAGGTGGAATCCATTTCCCATTTGACTCCACCCACCTCTGTGAGGCAGATTCGATCATTTTTAGGGCATGCGGGATTTTACAGGCAGTTCATAAAAGATTTCAGCAAAATCTCTCGACCGCTCTGCACTTTATTGGAGAAAGACCAACCCTTTGTTTTCGGTGAGGATTGTATGAAGGCCTTTAAGATTCTCAAAGAGGCCTTGATTACTGCACCTATTTTGAGACCTCCAGATTGGACTCTTCCATTTGAGATTATGTGCGATGCATCTGATTATGCTATGGGGGCTATCTTAGGACAACGCGTTGATAGAATGCCCTATGTGATCTACTATGCGAGTAGAACTCTGTCTGATGCCCAGATGAATTATACTACGACAGAGAAGGAACTACTTGCGGTAGTTTTTGCATTGGACAAATTTAGGTCTTATCTACTCGGTTCGAAGGTGGTTGTCTATTCTGACCATTCTGCATTGAAATATTTGTTGAACAAGAAAGACACCAAACCGAGATTGATTCGTTGGGTTCTTCTACTACAGGAGTTTGATCTCGAGATTCGAGATAAGAAGGGAAGCGAGAATGTTGTAGCAGACCATCTTTCCAGACTGATCGTGGAGACCACGCAGGAGCAGAGGCCGATCAGTGATTCTTTCCCCGACAAGCAGATCATGTCAGTCAGTACATCACAGTTACCATGGTTTGCAGATATTGTGAACTATCTGGTTTCGAGGCAGATACCTGAGCATTGGAACAAGAATGAGCGTGAGAGATTCCTATCTCAGGTAAGGCACTATTATTGGGATGAACCAGAGTTGTTCAAATACTGTGCAGACCAGATCATTAGGCGATGTGTTCCGGAGGAGGAGTACCAGTCCATTCTGAATTTTTCCCATTCATTAGCCCGTGGAGGGCATTTTAGCAGTAGGAAGACGGCTGCAAAGGTTTTGCAGTCAGGATTTTATTGGCCCACACTCCACAGGGATGCTCATGAGTTCTGTAGGCGATGCCTGCGATGCCAGCAGATTGGGAACATGTCCAAGAGGGACATGATGCCCTTGCTTCCGATTTTGATAGTCGAGATTTTTGATGTTTGGGGCATTGATTTCATGGGACCATTTCCGCCTTCATTCGGAAATTTATAAATTCTAGTGGCGGTTGATTATGTGTCCAAATGGGACGAGGCTGTGGCAACCAAGACCAATGATCACAGAGTAGTGTTTAAGTTCATTAAGCACAACATTTTCAGTCGTTTTGGGGTGCCACGTGCGATGATTAGCGATGGTGGCAAACATTTTAGGAATGTACAGATAGCTTCTCTTCTGAGAAGATATTCTGTAAATCATAGATTCACCACGCCGTATCATCCGCAGACTAGTTGACAGGTTGAAGTGTCCAATAGGGAGATTAAGCGAATTTTAGAAAAGCCAGTTCGTCCGGACCGCAAGGATTGGTCCCAGCGCTTAGATGATGCACTTTGGGCATATAGAACTGCATTTAAGACTCCCATTGGCATGTCCCCGTATCGCCTTGTATTCGGAAAAGCATGCCATCTTCCTGTTGAGCTAGAGCATAGAGCGTACTGGGCTATCAAGAAATTGAATTTTGACCTCACCCAGGCTGGCAAAGAGAGAGCACTGCAGCTCTCAGAATTAGAGGAACTCAGGAATGATGCATATGAGAATGCCAAATTATACAAAGCTCGCACAAAAGCATTTCATGATAAGCATATTGTCAAAAAAGTGTTTGAGCCAGATCAGAAAGTATGGCTATACAATTCTCGTTTACATTTATTCCCAGGAAAGTTAAGATCGAGATGGACAGGTCCGTACATTGTGAAAGAAGTATTTCCCCATGGAGCAGTGACATTATTCGATCCTATGACCCAAGGTACATTCAAGGTAAATGGGCAAAGACTGAAGCCCTTCATTTCAGATGCCTTGCAGGATGGTGAGTGTGAGATAGTGCATCTCACGAAGGCATGAGGATTCGACCAGAGGGATGTATCATATGTACATTAATTTATTTTTCATTGCAGTGTTTTTCTTTATTCAGTATTTCATTTCACATGTGCTAACTTGTGTTTTGATGTATGCAGGATGAATTTAACATTTAGTGTATCAATTACCAGGTACAGAGAAGAGCTTTCAAAGAATTCAAAGATCAGATGACATTCAACTTCAGAAGCTCAGAGCAAATCAGGTTGTATCTATCCTTTCTCCCATAGTTTTGTTAGTGTCTTTTAGTGTGCATGTGCATTACATTTTTACTTATGTTGTATGCCACTAGGGACAGTGTCATTCAAGCATGGGGGGGTGGTTTAGATGCATGCACACAAAAATTTCAAAATTTTTATATGACTGGTAATCAAAGTAGGCATTTGAGAACAAAGTGTAGCATATATGATTGTTTTTGGCATAATCTAACAGTTTATAAATTTTTAAGCCCCATAAAAAAAAAATTTATTTTCTGAACTGAGTCAAATAGAGTAGTTGTTTATGAGATAATTCAAAGAAAAGATAATATTTGATTGTTAGAAAATTTTGAATCACTTTAGTATAAGTATGCACAGTATGTTTTGTGAAAGAAATAAGCAATGGAAAGATGTGTTTGAAAAATGAGTTTAAAAGAATAGAGCTACGTTTAGTTGTTGATGTCTTCGTGAAGCCTAGTAGTGGAACTCAGACACGAGATGAAGTGTTTGAGTGTCTTAACGAAAAGGATAACGAAGGAGATCATCTTCTTGTCTAAGTCGATATCTGTGGCCTTTGTAGTTTGAGTAAGTAGAATCTGAAGGGTGTTTTACACTTGGTGCCCCAAAGCCAGCTGGTTTGGGAGCCACCGGTTCGAAAGCTTGTTACATGGACTGCATAGAAAGCCTAAGAGATAGAGACATTGCACATGACGAGAGGCAGACTATACGTAAACTATTAGAATAGAAGGTCTAGTGACTCGAGCAATTAAGTTCGAGGGATACTTTGTATCTAGTGCCCTAAGGTTGGCCAGCCTGGGAGTCATTGACCCAAAGCTCGCTACACGGGTCACGAAAACTGACTATTCGAAATAGTGCTCATATGAGAAGAATGCACAAGAAATCAAAAGTTGAAAAAAAAAGAGTGAAAATGAAAGAAAAAGAATGTGCTGAATGAGAAAATTTTCATTGCTTAGACATAGATGTGTATTACTGTGCAGAAAATATACAAGTGAGAATAAATGAGTAAAACATGAGAATACTTGACTTTCAGAGAAAAATCATGAACTAGCTACAATATTAGAAAAGTGAAGGAAAAGAATTTTTATTGTGGCGGCATGAGATTTTTAAACTTGATTTGAGAATGTCAATTACATGAAATATTTGTTCCATTTGCATTCTTAAGAGCCTCATATTTTTGAAAAATCATCTTCGCATTTCGTTGATGTTTGTGGGTAGCATCTCTGCAAACCCGCACGAGACCTTACTCGTCCACTAGTGTAAGCTAGGGGTTTAAAGGGCTTGTTGCATACGCTAAAGCAACCGTGATTCCTACGAAAGTGAGTTAGTTTTTTATTATTATTTATTTTAATCTATTTAATAAGAGCTTTCATGTTAAATGGGTAGTCCATATTTTCATAGCATGGTAGAGTGTATTGCTAGGGACTAGCAATTATTCTAGCATGGGGGTATTTGATGATGCATCAATATCACAAGTTCTTAACATGTTTTCACTGCATAAATGCATCATATATAGGGTTAAAGCATACACTTAGGTGCATAATATGATTATAGAGCTTGGGTTCGAATTTCACTGAAATCGGACTTAAAACGAAGGAATTATGGCATTTACAGTGTAACGGGTCAAATATCGGATCCGATTTGAGAGATTTGGATCCAGACGCCCATTTGGACTTTGGATTTGGACCAAATTTCATCGATTTAACCCAACTCCAGCCCACTTAAGTTTTGTAAAAACTTTTTCTAAAAACCCCCTGCAGAAAGAGGCGCCCAGTAAATATTTTTATTTTAACACTATTTTTGTAAATTGGCCAAAAGAGCAAAAATCATCTAAAAGGAGAGGGGCGCCCATTCCAGCCCTGTCTTTGGCTTTGTTTGGACGTCCCTTGCAGTCAATCTAACTCCAGTAGCTTCTTCCCCTCCAGCCCTCCACTTTTTGGCCATTGAAGACTGGCCTATGCTTGGTTTCCAAGCATAATTCGACCCCCTTTGTGTTCTGTTCATTTCTTTCTTATTCCTTGCTGTAGTATTCACCATTTTTCTGTATTTTTGCAGGTGTAGCAAAGGTGGAGACCATTAACCTTGTGCGGGAGTGCGAAACACACCACCAAGGTGAGTCGGCCCTACCTCCATCCGGCTTTCTACACCCTCCGATCGAGAATCGGCTCACATTCCATCGTCGGTGGATCTCCAACGTGTAGCAGCTGCAAAGGTTCCATTTTTTGGTGAAGTACAACATTCTCGAACTGCGTAGGACGTCCATCTCCAGCCACGGTCCGCTCTTCTTCATCCCCTCGATCGTCGGATCTTCCAAAGTAGGTCTTCTTCTTCCTTCTCTTCTAGATAAAACCGAATTGGGTGTTGGTTTTCTTTTTATTTTATTTTCTATGTGTTTCTTATTTTTCTTTTTGTTTCAACCTTAGATTAGATTTCGTGCATAGGCCAGCACGTTAGATTAGGTTTATGTGTTTGTTTGATTCATTGAAATCGATTTTTTTTTAGATTTTTCATTCTTTTCATTAAAATCGGCTAGATCTTCATCTAGCCGATTCTTTAAATTTCTCATAGGGGTTCTTGGGTCTGTTCTACTGAAAATCCATTTAGAAAATAATTCATTTTGATTCATCTTAGTCGGTTTTGTGTGGGTTGCATTTGATTTTGATTGAAAAGCAAAATCCAAAAATCGGCTAGATTTATTCTAGCCGATTCTTGATTTTCACAAAAATAAATTTTTGTGTTTTGATATTTTTTTTGTCCAGCATGTGTACTGAGTTGTTTTGCTGAAAGTCCCATTTTAAAAGTTTATTTTAATTCATTTTATTTGTGGGTTTTGCTTGTCTTGTTTTGATTTTATTTTTGAAAAAGAAAAAAAAAATCGGACAGGATTATTCTAGCCGATCTTTGTATTTTTGTTAAACGTATGTGTTGATGTTGGTAAACCGTGTAGTTTCTGTGTGTTTTGGGTGTTAACAACAGTATATAGTCGTGTTAGTTCATTTCATTCATTTAGGCTAGTTCTAAATAATCGTTTTTAGCATTTTTAGTTTTTGTGTTTTGAGTCTATTGAAGAAAATTACAAAAATCAAGTTTTCTTTTCTTCATGTTTTTAATTCCAGCATAATGTTGTTCTTGTTAGCATTTGTGTAATTAGGAGTCCTTTTTACTATTTTCTAATTTAGTTTTATCCAAATAGAGGTTATTTAGTTTTATCACTTTTTGTTAATTTATATTTTTAATTATTTATTTTCGTGTGGATCTTCTTCTTCCCCAAGGTGGGGCGGCAGCCATTAGAGCTCCCCTTGAGCTCTTGGTCGATTTTTTTTAGTAATTTTTAATTACAATTAGGTAGGTGTAATTAGGTTGTCTAGGTTCAATGTATTAAGGTTTAGTGTCTTAGCCGTTTTTAGGGGTTATTTAAGTTAAGTTTTGGGGATTAGGTTAGTATTTAATCCTAGGAAATCGTTTTTCTATTTAACTTCCTTTATTCACTAGGTAAAAATTAATTATATTAGTTTAGAAAGTAGCCCTTTTAGAAGTTGGCGATTTTGGAAAAAGGAGGTTCTTCAAAATTCATGTGCGGCATTTAAGGAAAATTTGAATTTTGAATGGGTATTAAAGAAGGAGTTACTCCTTAACTTTGGAAAGTGTTTTTGGCATTAAACAAAAATTCCAATGTAGGCTCCACGATTTCCATAGAGTATTAAAAGCACTTTAATTCCATCTTGAAAAGCAAAAATCGTGTATTTCTAGATTGGTCTTTTCATTTTTCCAAAATGAGCTTTAAAGGCAATTAAGGAGTGTAACTCCCTCTTTAAATGGGGCGGTTTTTTAGAATCCAAAGCATTTCAAAACTTGAACATTGGTAATTATTACATTCCTTTTCCAACCTTCTCCATTAAAATCGTTAACTCTGAATTAATTGTAGGAATTAAGAGGTTACTACTTTAGTCTAACCCTAACCTAGTCAACCCTAACCCTAGGTCGAGTCAAACCTAGTCTAAACCCACTTGAGTCTAGTCAAGTCAACCTTAGTTTGAGTCAACCGACCCTACCTATTGAACCTAATCTAACCTAGTCAATTAGATTGACTTGGTTAGGTGTGCCTTGTGTCCAAGTCAACTTGAACCCTAGCCCAAGTCAAACCCTAATTCAAACCTAGGTCGAGTCTAAGACCAAGACCTAACCCTAGTCAAACTTTAGTCCAACCCTATCTAAGTCAAACCTAGTTGATTCAAACTTAGTCCGAGCCCACCTAAACCCAACCAATCTTAGTTGACAAAGTCAACCCAAAACTGAGTTTAGCCTAAGTCCAAGACTAATACCAACCCAAGTCGAACCTAGTGAGTCAACCCGAACATTAGTTGACTAACTTAAGGTAAGTCAAGACCCAACCCGAGGTCGAGTCAACCTTAGCCAAGTCAACCCAACCTTAGCTAAACCTAGCTGAGTCCACCTAAGTCAACCGAACCTATTTGACTAAGTTAACTCAAAACCAAACCCAATCCTAAGTCAACCGAACCCAACTAGTTAAGCTAAACCTAGCCGAGTCCATATTAGTCCGAGTCGAGTCAACCATAGCTCGAGCCCACCTAATCCAAACCGAGTTCATCCAAACCAAAACCGAACCTACCCAAGTCAAAACCAAGCTTCGTTGAGTCAACCAAGTGAACCCTAACCGTAGCCTTTGTTCTTTAGTGAATTAATTTCGTTTACCATTATTTATTTTGATTTGTCTACTAATTAGTGTAGTTATTTAATTTAGTTTTAGTATAGAAGTGTGTGTACGGATATCGTATTTGTTTCGTATGTGTGAAATGTGTTTGTGATTGTTTGAATTGGTAATTAGATATTGTTTAACTTAGTAGTCGGATTGCATTTTATTGTTTAGCATAGTTGCATTTGCATTGTTAGTTAACGTAGTTCTAGTCATAATTTGCTTATCGTGTTTTGTTCGTCGTGCATTTAGCGTATTCATAATAAGTCATCTTCATATACACTGTTATACAGTGTCATTTAGATTTCATTAGGTTTGATTTGTCTTTTAGAGTGTTAAAATAGATTCATAAAGTGAATAGTACACTCAAATAAAAACCAGATTTTTGCCCTGTCGCACCAGCATTATTTTCTGTGCAAAAATTTTGTGTTTTCCAAAAAAAATTCTTCTATTCACTTTATTGACGTGTTATTTGACTGCAGACCAAATTTCAGCTCATTCGGAGTTGATTTGGTCTGATTTTTAAGCGTTTTGCGAAAACCGTTTTTTCTGGATTTCAAATTACAGGACTTGCGATATCCTGATTTTTCCCAGATTTGAAACGCTTATATCTGGAGTTCCAATACTTTTTTTCAATTCTGTAAAAACTGTCATTTTTTTCAATCTGTCAGTTGCAGAACAGAACAATTTTCTGGAAAATCGGACCTCGTTTGCCCTGTCAAACAGTGGTTTTCCGATAACCTGTCAGAATGCTATTTTACACTAGTTAGGGGTAGTTTCGTAATTTTCTTAATTTCGGCATTTTAGAACTGTTTTCATTAGTTTCTGCATTTTAAGAGTTGCATAAGCATCCTACAGCATTAGTAGAAGTAATTTAGTTAATTTTAGACTTAGTTTAGTATTTTATTTAATTATTGTTTGATACGTAGCATTTGTTTTATTATTTTTGTAAAATTAGAATTAGTTTGAGTTACTGTTTGCATTATTAGAATAGAATACTAACTTTGTATTTTTCTGCATTTTTAGGTTGTAAAGCATATTTAGTTTCCAGGGTTGTTTTCTAAGTGTGAGGAGCGAATAATTGGCGAAAAGACGGAAATACCCTTGGTGTGGAGCAGAAGAAATAGTTGCTTGTTTATTTTCATTTTAGTGATTAAATGTATTTGTATTAGTTTTATAATTGTAGATTGACATTTGTTATTAATAAATTAAATTTCCTAGAAATATCATGATTAATTCCTGTTCCTTGAGGATTCGACCCGTACTTACCACTTTGTGGAAAGTCGGTTTTTATATTTTTGGTTGACGATTTTCCAAAGTTTATTGAAAATAATTGTTTTAAAAAGATCATTCCAAATTATCAACCAAATTTTGGCGCCGTTGCCTGGGAACGGCGAATTAATTACTATATTTCTTAGAGTTTAATTTATTAATTTGTTTTAGTTAGTTAATTAGTTCTTTTTTTTTTTAGTTAGTAGGATTAGTAAGTGAATATAGGATTAACATAGTTAGTAAATATAGGATTCACGTATTGTTCTTTTTAGGATTCACTTAATTATCATTCTGCAAGGAGCGATTAGACAGGTGGGTTTTAGAAAAACATAGTTTGTGATTTCCTGTATTTATTTGTTTTAGCATTTTAGAATAGTTTACTTTGTTACTTATTTATTTAGTATAGAATTCTGACATAGCTAGATAGCATATCTGCTTGTTTTTAGTTATTGTTAGTTGTTTATTTAGATTTTAGTACCTGTGTTAGTTTAGATTTAGAGTTAGGTCGTTTGCTTACATCTGGTCTTAGTACCAGTGTATGCAGGGTCGGCGAGGTCTAGGAACCCCATTACACCCATTTATTGACAACCCAGAGAGAATTTTACATTCTCATCGAAGTTCAGCAACAATGACTGACATGGATCCTCCACCTCCACCCCCAGTTCTTTCACGCCCTCTGCGGGAATACTTCATTCCCACAGACTATGTTCAGGCATCCTGCATTCGGAGACCCGATGTAGGAGCGCCACATTATGAGATTAAGGCCAACATTATTCAGATGCTTCCATCCTTTTATGGCCTTAGTCATGAGGATCCCTACCGGCATTTAGACGAATTCCTTGAAATCTGTTCTACAGTAAAGATACAGAATTTCGATGATGATGCTTTGAGATTGACTCTATTCCCTTTCTCATTGAAGGACAAAGCCAAGTATTGGCTAAAGTCCTTATATTATGTAGAAATAGAGTCATGGGATCAATTGCAACAGGAGTTTCTTCGGAAATATTTTCCCATTGGTCGTACGAACCAATATCGTAGAGCCATCACTAGCTTTTCAGAGCTAGATGGTGAGCGCTTTCATGAGACCTGAGAGAGAATGAAGGATCTCCTCAGGAAATGTCCCCATCATCAGGTGCCGAAATGGCAACTGGTGCAGAGCTTCTATGATGGATTGTCTGACAAGAATCGTCAGATGATCGACTCTTCATGTAGAGGGACATTCATGCTGAAGAGCGAGGACGAAGCATGGAGGTTATTTGATACATTGGCCGAGAATTCTCTCCACCATGCTTTGAGCTCTCATTCTGATAGAGCCACACCCAGCATTCAGAAGAAAGCTGGTGTTCTTGAGATTGGTCCATCTACTGCACTACAGTGCAAGGTAGACATGATTGCTCAGAAGCTGGACCAGCTTCTCTCAGGACCATCCACTACACAGCAGGTGTGTACTCTTTGTGCCAGTCCGGCACACGAGATCACTGAGTGCCCTTCGGCAGCTCAGTACCTTGAATTTGTTCAAGAACAAGTTCAGGCAGCTCAGGGTTACGTCAGACCGCCGAATAACCCATTTTCATCGACATATAATCCGGGTTGGCGTAATCATCCCAATTTTTCATGGAAGAATCCACAGTCTTCCACACAGATACCTACATCCTCTCAGCCAGTTCGGCAACCATCTTTTACTCAGTCATTTCAAAGACCGAACTATTCTCAGTCTTCTTCTTCTTCAGTTCCTCCCCCGATTCAGCACGAGTCTGCCCCACAGACATCTTTTGAGGAGAGACTTCTCTAGGCATTCCAAGAGGTGAAAACCTCTAATCAGAACGCCTTCGAGAAGTGTAGCCAGATTTTGAGCTCGCATACGCAGTCCATTGCGAAGTTAGAATCGCAAATGGGACAGTTAGCTGAGGCTATTAGTAGGAGACCCGAGGGTACATTGCCGAGTCAGGCTGTCATGAACCCGAAGGGTAAGGACCAGATGACTGGAGGCCTATTTCATACTGAGACACAGCAGCAGGCTAAATCAGTTATGGCCTTGAGGAGTGGACGTGAGTATCACGTCGAGAGCAAAGAGCGAGGGAGTAGAGAGAGGATAGAGGAGCCAGAGACCATTGTTTCACCTACGTCGGCTCAGCCATCATCCCCATCATCATCCTCATCATCATCTTTATCTTTATCCTCAGAGAAGAAGAAGGATAGAAGTGAGCCTTCTCACAAAGAGGAGGAGCCAGCAGAGTATATTCCCCCACCACCCTATCCCAAAGCATTAGAGTCTCCCGGGTTTAGAGGGAAGCAAGGTGCGAAGATCTAGGACATGCTTGATATATTCAAGCATTTGCAGATCAACCTACCTTTGCTTGATGCGATTCAGCAAGTGCCGGCATATGCCAAATTCCTGAAGGAACTATGTACGCAGAAGCGTAAATCTAGAGAGAGAGTTCCTAACAGGGTCCATTTGACTGAGCAGGTGAGTTCAGTACTTCAGCATCAGACACCACCAAAGCTCAAGGACCCTGGAGCACCTATCATTGCTTGTACTATAGGGAACATCCGGATAGAACGCGCATTGCTCGATCTTGGAGCAAGCGTGAACATTCTGCCCGGATATTTCTTTGATTCTTTCGGGCTAGGAGAGATGAGATCGACTCCGATTACACTGCAGTTGGCAGATCGTTCTGTCAAGGTACCGAGAGGTGTCTTGGAGGACGTGCTAGTTAAGGTGGTTGATTTTTATTTTCCAGTCGATTTCATTATTCTTGATATGGAAGGAGTAGACAGCCAGCACCAGACTCCGATTATTTTAGGCAGACCATTCTTGGCGACTGCCAATGCATGCATCAACTGTAGGACCGGAGCCATGGATCTCTCATTCAGCAATCGAAAGGTCAAGCTGAATATTTTCAATGCCGCGATGGGACCAGCAGGAGACATGGACTGCTTTCATGTAGACATTGCACAGGAGTTAGTGGAGGAGCAGCCCGAGTTGTACATTACTGAGGATTCTTTAGATTTGTACCATATAGAGAAGAATAGCGGTGTAGATAGTGTAGATGTGTCTAGAGTGTCGTTAGAGAGACCACCTTGGGGAGCTGTCAGGGAGCCTCTTCCACCACTTGCGGAGACCCCCGCCAAATCGTCGATCGAGTCACCTTCGAAACTTGAGCTGAAACCCTTACCGGATTCACTCAAGTATGCATACCTCGGAGATGAGGAGACTCTGCCTGTGATCATCTCGTCCTCGCTCACTGAAGAGCAGGAACAAAGATTGCTGACTATTCTTCGAGAGCACAAGGCAGCGATTGGCTGGGGAGTTGCTGATCTGAAGAGGATTGATCCTTCATTCTGCATGCATAGAATCCATTGTGATGAGGAAGTCAAGCCATTTAGGGATATGCAGAGAAGGCTAAATCCCAACATGAAGGAAGTGGTGAAGAAAGAGGTGGTGAAGTGGTTGGATGCCGGAATCATTTACCCTATTTCTGATAGCCAGTGGGTTAGTCCGATTCAGGTTGTGCCAAAGAAGTCAGGACTCACTGTGGTTGAGAACGAGAAGGGTGAGAGAATTCCGATGAGGACCACTACAGGATGGCGAGTCTGCATCGATTATAGGAAGCTGAATGTGGCAACTAGGAAAGATCATTTCCCATTGCCATTCATTGATCAGATCTTAGAGAGACTCGCAGGGCAGAGCTACTACTGCTTTCTAGATGGATATTCAGGATACAATCAGGTAGTTGTCCATCCTAATGACCAGGAGAAGACCACATTTACATGTCCTTATGGCACCTTTGCGTTTAGACGTATGCCTTTTGGGCTCTGTAATGCCCCAGCTACTTTTCAGAGGTGCATGCTTGCTATCTTCTCGGACATGATTGATGATGTGATGGAAGTTTTTATGGACGACTTTTCAGTGTATGGCTCTTCTTTTGAAGATTGTCTCCAAAAACTTACTCGAGTACTGAGTAGGTCTGCGGATACCAATCTCGTCCTGAGTTGGGAAAAGAGCCATTTTATGGTCCAGGAGGGGATTGTGCTAGGACACATTGTGTCCAAGCGTGGTATTGAGGTTGACAGAGCGAAGGTGGAATCCATTTCCCATTTGACTCCACCCACCTCTGTGAGGCAGATTCGATCATTTTTAGGGCATGCGGGATTTTACAGGCAGTTCATAAAAGATTTCAGCAAAATCTCTCGACCGCTCTGCACTTTATTGGAGAAAGACCAACCCTTTGTTTTCGGTGAGGATTGTATGAAGGCCTTTAAGATTCTCAAAGAGGCCTTGATTACTGCACCTATTTTGACACCTCCAAATTGGACTCTTCCATTTGAGATTATGTGTGATGCATCTGATTATGCTATGGGGGCTATCTTAGGACAACGCGTTGATAGAAAGCCCTATGTGATCTACTATGCGAGTAGAACTCTGTCTGATGCCCAGATGAATTATACTACGACAGAGAAGGAACTACTTGCGGTAGTTTTTGCATTGGACAAATTTAGGTCTTATCTACTCGGTTCGAAGGTGGTTGTCTATTCTGACCATTCTGCATTGAAATATTTGTTGAACAAGAAAGACACCAAACCGAGATTGATTCGTTGGGTTCTTCTACTACAGGAGTTTGATCTCGAGATTCGAGATAAGAAGGGAAGCGAGAATGTAGTAGCAGACCATCTTTCCAGACTGATCGTGGAGACCACGCAGGAGCAGAGGCCGATCAGTGATTCTTTCCCCGACAAGCAGATCATGTCAGTCAGTACATCACAGTTACCATGGTTTGCAGATATTGTGAACTATCTGGTTTCGAGGCAGATACCTGAGCATTGGAACAAGAATGAGCGTGAGAGATTCCTATCTCAGGTAAGGCACTATTATTGGGATGAACCAGAGTTGTTCAAATACTGTGCAGACCAGATCATTAGGCGATGTGTTCCGGAGGAGGAGTACCAGTCCATTCTGAATTTTTCCCATTCATTAGCCCGTGGAGGGCATTTTAGCAGTAGGAAGACGGCTGCAAAGGTTTTGCAGTCAGGATTTTATTGGCCCACACTCCACAGGGATGCTCATGAGTTCTGTAGGCGATGCCTGCGATGCCAGCAGATTGGGAACATGTCCAAGAGGGACATGATGCCCTTGCTTCCGATTTTGATAGTCGAGATTTTTGATGTTTGGGGCATTGATTTCATGGGACCATTTCCGCCTTCATTCGGAAATTTATAAATTCTAGTGGCGGTTGATTATGTGTCCAAATGGGACGAGGCTGTGGCAACCAAGACCAATGATCACAGAGTAGTGTTTAAGTTCATTAAGCACAACATTTTCAGTCGTTTTGGGGTGCCACGTGCGATGATTAGCGATGGTGGCAAACATTTTAGGAATGTACAGATAGCTTCTCTTCTGAGAAGATATTCTGTAAATCATAGATTCACCACGCCGTATCATCCGCAGACTAGTTGACAGGTTGAAGTGTCCAATAGGGAGATTAAGCGAATTTTAGAAAAGCCAGTTCGTCCGGACCGCAAGGATTGGTCCCAGCGCTTAGATGATGCACTTTGGGCATATAGAACTGCATTTAAGACTCCCATTGGCATGTCCCCGTATCGCCTTGTATTCGGAAAAGCATGCCATCTTCCTGTCGAGCTAGAGCATAGAGCGTACTGGGCTATCAAGAAATTGAATTTTGACCTCACCCAGGCTGGCAAAGAGAGAGCACTGCAGCTCTCAGAATTAGAGGAACTCAGGAATGATGCATATGAGAATGCCAAATTATACAAAGCTCGCACAAAAGCATTTCATGATAAGCATATTGTCAAAAAAGTGTTTGAGCCAGATCAGAAAGTATGGCTATACAATTCTCGTTTACATTTATTCCCAGGAAAGTTAAGATCGAGATGGACAGGTCCGTACATTGTGAAAGAAGTATTTCCCCATGGAGCAGTGACATTATTCGATCCTATGACCCAAGGTACATTCAAGGTAAATGGGCAAAGACTGAAGCCCTTCATTTCAGATGCCTTGCAGGATGGTGAGTGTGAGATAGTGCATCTCACGAAGGCATGAGGATTCGACCAGAGGGATGTATCATATGTACATTAATTTATTTTTCATTGCAGTGTTTTTCTTTATTCAGTATTTCATTTCACATGTGCTAACTTGTGTTTTGATGTATGCAGGATGAATTTAACATTTAGTGTATCAATTACCAGGTACAGAGAAGAGCTTTCAAAGAATTCAAAGATCAGATGAAATTCAACTTCAGAAGCTCAGAGCAAATCAGGTTGTATCTATCCTTTCTCCCATAGTTTTGTTAGTGTCTTTTAGTGTGCATGTGCATTACATTTTTACTTATGTTGTATGCCACTAGGGACAGTGTCATTCAAGCATGGGGGGGTGGTTTAGATGCATGCACACAAAAATTTCAAAAATTTTATATGACTGGTAATCAAAGTAGGCATTTGAGAACAAAGTGTAGCATATATGATTGTTTTTGGCATAATCTAACAGTTTATAAATTTTTAAGCCCCATAAAAAAAAAAATTTATTTTCTGAACTGAGTCAAATAGAGTAGTTGTTTATGAGATAATTCAAAGAAAAGATAATATTTGATTGTTAGAAAATTTTGAATCACTTTAGTATAAGTATGCACAGTATGTTTTGTGAAAGAAATAAGCAATGGAAAGATGTGTTTGAAAAATGAGTTTAAAAGAATAAAGCTACGTTTAGTTGTTGATGTCTTCGTGAAGCCTAGTAGTGGAACTCAGACACGAGATGAAGTGTTTGAGTGTCTTAACGAAAAGGATAACGAAGGAGATCATCTTCTTGTCTAAGTCGATATCTGTGGCCTTTGTAGTTTGAGTAAGTAGAATCTGAAGGGTGTTTTACACTTGGTGCCCCAAAGCCAGCTGGTTTGGGAGCCACCGGTTCGAAAGCTTGTTACATGGACTGCATAGAAAGCCTAAGAGATAGAGACATTGCACATGACGAGAGGCAGACTATACGTAAACTATTAGAATAGAAGGTCTAGTGACTCGAGCAATTAAGTTCGAGGGATACTTTGTATCTAGTGCCCTAAGGTTGGCCAGCCTGGGAGTCATTGACCCAAAGCTCGCTACACGGGTCACGAAAACTGACTATTCGAAATAGTGCTCATATGAGAAGAATGCACAAGAAATCAAAAGTTGAAAAAAAAAAGAGTGAAAATGAAAGAAAAAGAATGTGCTGAATGAGAAAATTTTCATTGCTTAGACATAGATGTGTATTACTGTGCAGAAAATATACAAGTGAGAATAAATGAGTAAAACATGAGAATACTTGACTTTCAGAGAAAAATCATGAACTAGCTACAATATTAGAAAAGTGAAGGAAAAGAATTTTTATTGTGGCGGCATGAGATTTTTAAACTTGATTTGAGAATGTCAATTACATGAAATATTTGTTCCATTTGCATTCTTAAGAGCCTCATATTTTTGAAAAATCATCTTCTCATTTCGTTGATGTTTGTGGGTAGCATCTCTGCAAACCCGCACGAGACCTTACTCGTCCACTAGTGTAAGCTAGGGGTTTAAAGGGCTTGTTGCATACGCTAAAGCAACCGTGATTCCTACGAAAGTGAGTTAGTTTTTTATTATTATTTATTTTAATCTATTTAATAAGAGCTTTCATGTTAAATGGGTAGTCCATATTTTCATAGCATGGTAGAGTGTATTGCTAGGGACTAGCAATTATTCTAGCATGGGGGTATTTGATGATGCATCAATATCACAAGTTCTTAACATGTTTTCACTGCATAAATGCATCATATATAGGGTTAAAGCATACACTTAGGTGCATAATATGATTATAGAGCTTGGGTTCGAATTTCACTGAAATCGGACTTAAAACGAAGGAATTATGGCATTTACAGTGTAACGGGTCAAATATCGGATCCGATTTGAGAGATTTGGATCCAGACGCCCATTTGGACTTTGGATTTGGACCAAATTTCATCGATTTAACCCAACTCCAGCCTACTTAAGTTTTGTAAAAACTTTTTCTAAAAACCCCCTGCAGAAAGAGGCGGCCAGTAAATATTTTTATTTTAACACTATTTTTGTAAATTGGCCAAAAGAGCAAAAATCGATTAAAAGGAGAGGGGCGCCCATTCCAGCCCTGTCTTTGGCTTTGTTTGGACGTCCCTTGCAGTCAATCTAACTCCAGCAGCTTCTTCCCCTCCAGCCCTTCACTTTTTGGCCATTGAAGACCGGCCTATGCTTGGTTTCCAAGCATAATTCGACCCCCTTTGTGTTCTGTTCATTTCTTTCTTATTCCTTGCTGTAGTATTCACCATTTTTCTGTATTTTTGCAGGTGTAGCAAAGGTGGAGACCATTAACCTTGTGCGGGAGTGCGAAACACACCACCAAGGTGAGCCGACCCTACCTCCATCCGGCTTTCTACACCCTCCGATCGAGAATCGGCTCACATTCCATCGTCGGTGGATCTCCAACGTGTAGCAGCTGCAAAGGTTCCGTTTTTTGGTGAAGTACAACATTCTCGAACTGCGTAGGACGTCCATCTCCAGCCACGGTCCGCTCTTCTTCATCCCCTCGATCGTCGGATCTTCCAAAGTAGGTCTTCTTCTTCCTTCTCTTCTAGATAAAACCGAATTGGGTGTTGGTTTTCTTTTTATTTTATTTTCTATGTGTTTCTTATTTTTCTTTTTGTTTCAACCTTAGATTAGATTTCGTGCATAGGCCAGCACGTTAGATTAGGTTTATGTGTTTGTTTGATTCATTGAAATCGATTTTTTTTTAGATTTTTCATTCTTTTCATTAAAATCGGCTAGATCTTCATCTAGCCGATTCTTCAAATTTCTCATAGGGGTTCTTGGGTCTGTTCTACTGAAAATCCATTTAGAAAATAATTCATTTTGATTCATCTTAGTCGGTTTTGTGTGGGTTGCATTTGATTTTGATTGAAAAGCAAAATCCAAAAATCGGCTAGATTTATTCTAGCCGATTCTTGATTTTCACAAAAATAAATTTTTGTGTTTTGATATTTTTTTTGTCCAGCATGTGTACTGAGTTGTTTTGCTGAAAGTCCCATTTTAAAAGTTTATTTTAATTCATTTTATTTGTGGGTTTTGCTTGTCTTGTTTTGATTTTATTTTTGAAAAAGAAAAAAAAAATCGGATAGGATTATTCTAGCCGATCTTTGTATTTTTGTTAAACGTATGTGTTGATGTTGGTAAACCGTGTAGTTTCTGTGTGTTTTGGGTGTTAACAGCAGTATATAGTCGTGTTAGTTCATTTCATTCATTTAGGCTAGTTCTAAATAATCGTTTTTAGCATTTTTAGTTTTTGTGTTTTGAGTCTATTGAAGAAAATTACAAAAATCAAGTTTTCTTTTCTTCATGTTTTTAATTCCAGCATAATGTTGTTCTTGTTAGCATTTGTGTAATTAGGAGTCCTTTTTACTATTTTCTAATTTAGTTTTATCCAAATAGAGGTTATTTAGTTTTATCACTTTTTGTTAATTTATATTTTTAATTTTTTATTTTCGTGTGGATCTTCTTCTTCCCCAAGGTGGGGCGGCAGCCATTAGAGCTCCCCTTGAGCTCTTGGTCGATTTTTTTTAGTAATTTTTAATTACAATTAGGTAGGTGTAATTAGGTTGTCTAGGTTCAATGTATTAAGGTTTAGTGTCTTAGCCGTTTTTAGGGGTTATTTAAGTTAAGTTTTGGGGATTAGGTTAGTATTTAATCCTAGGAAATCGTTTTTCTATTTAACTTCCTTTATTCACTAGGTAAAAATTAATTATATTAGTTTAGAAAGTAGCCCTTTTAGAAGTTGGCGATTTTGGAAAAAGGAGGTTCTTCAAAATTCATGTGCGGCATTTAAGGAAAATTTGAATTTTGAATGGGTATTAAAGAAGGAGTTACTCCTTAACTTTGGAAAGTGTTTTTGGCATTAAACAAAAATTCCAATGTAGGCTCCACGATTTCCATAGAGTATTAAAAGCACTTTAATTCCATCTTGAAAAGCAAAAATCGTGTATTTCTAGATTGGTCTTTTCATTTTTCCAAAATGAGCTTTAAAGGCAATTAAGGAGTGTAACTCCCTCTTTAAATGGGGCGGTTTTTTAGAATCCAAAGCATTTCAAAACTTGAACATTGGTAATTATTACATTCCTTTTCCAACCTTCTCCATTAAAATCGTTAACTCTGAATTAATTGTAGGAATTAAGAGGTTACTACTTTAGTCTAACCCTAACCTAGTCAACCCTAACCCTAGGTCGAGTCAAACCTAGTCTAAACCCACTTGAGTCTAGTCAAGTCAACCTTAGTTTGAGTCAACCGACCCTACCTATTGAACCTAATCTAACCTAGTCAATTAGATTGACTTGGTTAGGTGCGCCTTGTGTCCAAGTCAACTTGAACCCTAGCCCAAGTCAAACCCTAATTCAAACCTAGGTCGAGTCTAAGACCAAGACCTAACCCTAGTCAAACTTTAGTCCAACCCTATCTAAGTCAAACCTAGTTGATTCAAACTTAGTCCGAGCCCACCTAAACCCAACCAATCTTAGTTGACAAAGTCAACCCAAAACTGAGTTTAGCCTAAGTCCAAGACTAATACCAACCCAAGTCGAACCTAGTGAGTCAACCCGAACATTAGTTGACTAACTTAAGGTAAGTCAAGACCCAACCCGAGGTCGAGTCAACCTTAGCCAAGTCAACCCAACCTTAGCTAAACCTAGCTGAGTCCACCTAAGTCAACCGAACCTATTTGACTAAGTTAACTCAAAACCAAACCCAATCCTAAGTCAACCGAACCCAACTAGTTAAGCTAAACCTAGCCGAGTCCATATTAGTCCGAGTCGAGTCAACCATAGCTCGAGCCCACCTAATCCAAACCGAGTTCATCCAAACCAAAACCGAACCTACCCAAGTCAAAACCAAGCTTCGTTGAGTCAACCAAGTGAACCCTAACCGTAGCCTTTGTTCTTTAGTGAATTAATTTCGTTTACCATTATTTATTTTGATTTGTCTACTAATTAGTGTAGTTATTTAATTTAGTTTTAGTATAGAAGTGTGTGTACGGATATCGTATTTGTTTCGTATGTGTGAAATGTGTTTGTGATTGTTTGAATTGGTAATTAGATATTGTTTAACTTAGTAGTCGGATTGCATTTTATTGTTTAGCATAGTTGCATTTGCATTGTTAGTTAACGTAGTTCTAGTCATAATTTGCTTATCGTGTTTTGTTCGTCGTGCATTTAGCGTATTCATAATAAGTCATCTTCATATACACTGTTATACAGTGTCATTTAGATTTCATTAGGTTTGATTTGTCTTTTAGAGTGTTAAAATAGATTCATAAAGTGAATAGTACACTCAAATAAAAACCAGATTTTTGCCCTGTCGCACCAGCATTATTTTCTGTGCAAAAATTTTGTGTTTTCCAAAAAAATTTCTTCTATTCACTTTATTGACGTGTTATTTGACTGCAGACCAAATTTCAGCTCATTCGGAGTTGATTTGGTCTGATTTTTAAGCGTTTTGCGAAAACCGTTTTTTCTGGATTTCAAATTACAGGACTTGCGATATCCTGATTTTTCCCAGATTTGAAACGCTTATATCTGGAGTTCCAATACTTTTTTTCAATTCTGTAAAAACTGTCATTTTTTTCAATCTGTCAGTTGCAGAACAGAACAATTTTCTGGAAAATCGGACCTCGTTTGCCCTGTCAAACAGTGGTTTTCCGATAACCTGTCAGAATGCTATTTTACACTAGTTAGGGGTAGTTTCGTAATTTTCTTAATTTCGGCATTTTAGAACTGTTTTCATTAGTTTCTGCATTTTAAGAGTTGCATAAGCATCCTACAGCATTAGTAGAAGTAATTTAGTTAATTTTAGACTTAGTTTAGTATTTTATTTAATTATTGTTTGATACGTAGCATTTGTTTTATTATTTTTGTAAAATTAGAATTAGTTTGAGTTACTGTTTGCATTATTAGAATAGAATACTAACTTTGTATTTTTCTGCATTTTTAGGTTGTAAAGCATATTTAGTTTCCAGGGTTGTTTTCTAAGTGTGAGGAGCGAATAATTGGCGAAAAGACGGAAATACCCTTGGTGTGGAGCAGAAGAAATAGTTGCTTGTTTATTTTCATTTTAGTGATTAAATGTATTTGTATTAGTTTTATAATTGTAGATTGACATTTGTTATTAATAAATTAAATTTCCTAGAAATATCATGATTAATTCCTGTTCCTTGAGGATTCGACCCGTACTTACCACTTTGTGGAAAGTCGGTTTTTATATTTTTGGTTGACGATTTTCCAAAGTTTATTGAAAATAATTGTTTTAAAAAGATCATTCCAAATTATCAACCAAATTTTGGCGCCGTTGCCTGGGAACGGCGAATTAATTACTATATTTCTTAGAGTTTAATTTATTAATTTGTTTTAGTTAGTTAATTAGTTGTTTTTTTTTTAGTTAGTAGGATTAGTAAGTGAATATAGGATTAACATAGTTAGTAAATATAGGATTCACGTATTGTTCTTTTTAGGATTCACTTAATTATCATTCTGCAAGGAGCGATTAGACAGGTGGGTTTTAGAAAAACATAGTTTGTGATTTCCTGTATTTATTTGTTTTAGCATTTTAGAATAGTTTACTTTGTTACTTATTTATTTAGTATAGAATTCTGACATAGCTAGATAGCATATCTGCTTGTTTTTAGTTATTGTTAGTTGTTTATTTAGATTTTAGTACCTGTGTTAGTTTAGATTTAGAGTTAGGTCGTTTGCTTACATCTGGTCTTAGTACCAGTGTATGCAGGGTCGGCGAGGTCTAGGAACCCCATTACACCCATTTATTGACAACCCAGAGAGAATTTTACATTCTCATCGAAGTTCGGCAACAATGACTGACATGGATCCTCCACCTCCACCCCCAGTTCTTTCACGCCCTCTACGGGAATACTTCATTCCCACAGACTATGTTCAGGCATCCTGCATTCGGAGACCCGATGTAGGAGCGCCACATTATGAGATTAAGGCCAACATTATTCAGATGCTTCCATCCTTTTATGGCCTTAGTCATGAGGATCCCTACCGGCATTTAGACGAATTCCTTGAAATCTGTTCTACAGTAAAGATACAGAATTTCGATGATGATGCTTTGAGATTGACTCTATTCCCTTTCTCATTGAAGGACAAAGCCAAGTATTGGCTAAAGTCCTTATATTATGTAGAAATAGAGTCATGGGATCAATTGCAACAGGAGTTTCTTCGGAAATATTTTCCCATTGGTCGTACGAACCAATATCGTAGAGCCATCACTAGCTTTTCAGAGCTAGATGGTGAGCGCTTTCATGAGACCTGAGAGAGAATGAAGGATCTCCTCAGGAAATGTCCCCATCATCAGGTGCCGAAATGGCAACTGGTGCAGAGCTTCTATGATGGATTGTCTGACAAGAATCGTCAGATGATCGACTCTTCATGTAGAGGGACATTCATGCTGAAGAGCGAGGACGAAGCATGGAGGTTATTTGATACATTGGCCGAGAATTCTCTCCACCATGCTTTGAGCTCTCATTCTGATAGAGCCACACCCAGCATTCAAAAGAAAGCTGGTGTTCTTGAGATTGGTCCATCTACTGCACTACAGTGCAAGGTAGACATGATTGCTCAGAAGCTTGACCAGCTTCTCTCAGGACCATCCACTACACAGCAGGTGTGTACTCTTTGTGCCAGTCCGGCACACGAGATCACTGAGTGCCCTTCGGCAGCTCAGTACCTTGAATTTGTTCAAGAACAAGTTCAGGCAGCTCAGGGTTACGTCAGACCGCCGAATAACCCATTTTCATCGACATATAATCCGGGTTGGCGTAATCATCCCAATTTTTCATGGAAGAATCCACAGTCTTCCACACAGATACCTACATCCTCTCAGCCAGTTCGGCAACCATCTTTTACTCAGTCATTTCAAAGATCGAACTATTCTCAGTCTTCTTCTTCTTCAGTTCCTCCCCCGATTCAGCACGAGTCTGCCCCACAGACATCTTTTGAGGAGAGACTTCTCTAGGCATTCCAAGAGGTGAAAACCTCTAATCAGAACGCCTTCGAGAAGTGTAGCCAGATTTTGAGCTCGCATACGCAGTCCATTGCGAAGTTAGAATCGCAAATGGGACAGTTAGCTGAGGCTATTAGTAGGAGACCCGAGGGTACATTGCCGAGTCAGGCTGTCATGAACCCGAAGGGTAAGGACCAGATGACTGGAGGCCTATTTCATACTGAGACACAGCAGCAGGCTAAATCAGTTATGGCCTTGAGGAGTGGACGTGAGTATCACGTCGAGAGCAAAGAGCGAGGGAGTAGAGAGAGGATAGAGGAGCCAGAGACCATTGTTTCACCTACGTCGGCTCAGCCATCATCCCCATCATCATCCTCATCATCATCTTTATCTTTATCCTCAGAGAAGAAGAAGGATAGGAGTGAGCCTTCTCACAAAGAGGAGGAGCCAGCAGAGTATATTCCCCCACCACCCTATCCCAAAGCATTAGAGTCTCCCGGGTTTAGAGGGAAGCAAGGTGCGAAGATCTAGGACATGCTTGATATATTCAAGCATTTGCAGATCAACCTACCTTTGCTTGATGCGATTCAGCAAGTGCCGGCATATGCCAAATTCCTGAAGGAACTATGTACGCAGAAGCGTAAATCTAGAGAGAGAGTTCCTAACAGGGTCCATTTGACTGAGCAGGTGAGTTCAGTACTTCAGCATCAGACACCACCAAAGCTCAAGGACCCTGGAGCACCTATCATTGCTTGTACTATAGGGAACATCCGGATAGAACGCGCATTGCTCGATCTTGGAGCAAGCGTGAACATTCTGCCCGGATATTTCTTTGATTCTTTCGGGCTAGGAGAGATGAGATCGACTCCGATTACACTGCAGCTGGCAGATCGTTCTGTCAAGGTACCGAGAGGTGTCTTGGAGGACGTGCTAGTTAAGGT
The DNA here is from genome assembly GCF_984573655.1 of Nuphar pumila. Lineage (NCBI taxonomy): Eukaryota > Viridiplantae > Streptophyta > Magnoliopsida > Nymphaeales > Nymphaeaceae > Nuphar > Nuphar pumila. Next base: position 79,174,593 of record NC_143257.1, read on the forward strand.
GGATGATTTTTATTTTCCAGTCGATTTCATTATTCTTGATATGGAAGGAGTAGACAGCCAGCACCAGACTCCGATTATTTTAGGCAGACCATTCTTGGCGACTGCCAATGCATGCATCAACTGTAGGACCGGAGCCATGGATCTCTCATTCGGCAATCGAAAGGTCAAGCTGAATATTTTCAATGCCGCGATGGGACCAGCAGGAGACATGGACTGCTTTCATGTAGACATTGCACAGGAGTTAGTGGAGGAGCAGCCCGAGTTGTACATTACTGAGGATTCTTTAGATTTGTACCATATAGAGAAGAATAGCGGTGTAGATAGTGTAGATGTGTCTAGAGTGTCGTTAGAGAGACCACCTTGGGGAGCTGTCAGGGAGCCTCTTCCACCACTTGCGGAGACCCCCGCCAAATCGTCGATCGAGTCACCTCCGAAACTTGAGCTGAAACCCTTACCGGATTCACTCAAGTATGCATACCTCGGAGATGAGGAGACTCTGCCTGTGATCATCTCGTCCTCGCTCACTGAAGAGCAGGAACAAAGATTGCTGACTATTCTTCGAGAGCACAAGGCAGCGATTGGCTGGGGAGTTGCTGATCTGAAGGGGATTGATCCTTCATTCTGCATGCATAGAATCCATTGTGATGAGGAAGTCAAGCCATTTAGGGATATGCAGAGAAGGCTAAATCCCAACATGAAGGAAGTGGTGAAGAAAGAGGTGGTGAAGTGGTTGGATGCCGGAATCATTTACCCTATTTCTGATAGCCAGTGGGTTAGTCCGATTCAGGTTGTGCCAAAGAAGTCAGGACTCACTGTGGTTGAGAACGAGAAGGGTGAGAGAATTCCGATGAGGACCACTACAGGATGGCGAGTCTGCATCGATTATAGGAAGCTGAATGTGGCAACTAGGAAAGATCATTTCCCATTGCCATTCATTGATCAGATCTTAGAGAGACTCGCAGGGCAGAGCTACTACTGCTTTCTAGATGGATATTCAGGATACAATCAGGTAGTTGTCCATCCTAATGACCAGGAGAAGACCACATTTACATGTCCTTATGGCACCTTTGCGTTTAGACGTATGCCTTTTGGGCTCTGTAATGCCCCAGCTACTTTTCAGAGGTGCATGCTTGCTATCTTCTCGGACATGATTGATGATGTGATGGAAGTTTTTATGGACGACTTTTCAGTGTATGGCTCTTCTTTTGAAGATTGTCTCCAAAAACTTACTCGAGTACTGAGTAGGTCTGCGGATACCAATCTCGTCCTGAGTTGGGAAAAGAGCCATTTTATGGTCCAGGAGGGGATTGTGCTAGGACACATTGTGTCCAAGCGTGGTATTGAGGTTGACAGAGCGAAGGTGGAATCCATTTCCCATTTGACTCCACCCACCTCTGTGAGGCAGATTCGATCATTTTTAGGGCATGCGGGATTTTACAGGCAGTTCATAAAAGATTTCAGCAAAATCTCTCGACCGCTCTGCACTTTATTGGAGAAAGACCAACCCTTTGTTTTCGGTGAGGATTGTATGAAGGCCTTTAAGATTCTCAAAGAGGCCTTGATTACTGCACCTATTTTGAGACCTCCAGATTGGACTCTTCCATTTGAGATTATGTGCGATGCATCTGATTATGCTATGGGGGCTATCTTAGGACAACGCGTTGATAGAATGCCCTATGTGATCTACTATGCGAGTAGAACTCTGTCTGATGCCCAGATGAATTATACTACGACAGAGAAGGAACTACTTGCGGTAGTTTTTGCATTGGACAAATTTAGGTCTTATCTACTCGGTTCGAAGGTGGTTGTCTATTCTGACCATTCTGCATTGAAATATTTGTTGAACAAGAAAGACACCAAACCGAGATTGATTCGTTGGGTTCTTCTACTACAGGAGTTTGATCTCGAGATTCGAGATAAGAAGGGAAGCGAGAATGTAGTAGCAGACCATCTTTCCAGACTGATCGTGGAGACCACGCAGGAGCAGAGGCCGATCAGTGATTCTTTCCCCGACAAGCAGATCATGTCAGTCAGTACATCACAGTTACCATGGTTTGCAGATATTGTGAACTATCTGGTTTCGAGGCAGATACCTGAGCATTGGAACAAGAATGAGCGTGAGAGATTCCTATCTCAGGTAAGGCACTATTATTGGGATGAACCAGAGTTGTTCAAATACTGTGCAGACCAGATCATTAGGCGATGTGTTCCGGAGGAGGAGTACCAGTCCATTCTGAATTTTTCCCATTCATTAGCCCGTGGAGGGCATTTTAGCAGTAGGAAGACGGCTGCAAAGGTTTTGCAGTCAGGATTTTATTGGCCCACACTCCACAGGGATGCTCATGAGTTCTGTAGGCGATGCCTGCGATGCCAGCAGATTGGGAACATGTCCAAGAGGGACATGATGCCCTTGCTTCCGATTTTGATAGTCGAGATTTTTGATGTTTGGGGCATTGATTTCATGGGACCATTTCCGCCTTCATTCGGAAATTTATAAATTCTAGTGGCGGTTGATTATGTGTCCAAATGGGACGAGGCTGTGGCAACCAAGACCAATGATCACAGAGTAGTGTTTAAGTTCATTAAGCACAACATTTTCAGTCGTTTTGGGGTGCCACGTGCGATGATTAGCGATGGTGGCAAACATTTTAGGAATGTACAGATAGCTTCTCTTCTGAGAAGATATTCTGTAAATCATAGATTCACCACGCCGTATCATCCGCAGACTAGTTGACAGGTTGAAGTGTCCAATAGGGAGATTAAGCGAATTTTAGAAAAGCCAGTTCGTCCGGACCGCAAGGATTGGTCCCAGCGCTTAGATGATGCACTTTGGGCATATAGAACTGCATTTAAGACTCCCATTGGCATATCCCCGTATCGCCTTGTATTCGGAAAAGCATGCCATCTTCCTGTCGAGCTAGAGCATAGAGCGTACTGGGCTATCAAGAAATTGAATTTTGACCTCACCCAGGCTGGCAAAGAGAGAGCACTGCAGCTCTCAGAATTAGAGGAACTCAGGAATGATGCATATGAGAATGCCAAATTATACAAAGCTCGCACAAAAGCATTTCATGATAAGCATATTGTCAAAAAAGTGTTTGAGCCAGATCAGAAAGTATGGCTATACAATTCTCGTTTACATTTATTCCCAGGAAAGTTAAGATCGAGATGGACAGGTCCGTACATTGTGAAAGAAGTATTTCCCCATGGAGCAGTGACATTATTCGATCCTATGACCCAAGGTACATTCAAGGTAAATGGGCAAAGACTGAAGCCCTTCATTTCAGATGCCTTGCAGGATGGTGAGTGTGAGATAGTGCATCTCACGAAGGCATGAGGATTCGACCAGAGGGATGTATCATATGTACATTAATTTATTTTTCATTGCAGTGTTTTTCTTTATTCAGTATTTCATTTCACATGTGCTAACTTGTGTTTTGATGTATGCAGGATGAATTTAACATTTAGTGTATCAATTACCAGGTACAGAGAAGAGCTTTCAAAGAATTCAAAGATCAGATGAAATTCAACTTCAGAAGCTCAGAGCAAATCAGGTTGTATCTATCCTTTCTCCCATAGTTTTGTTAGTGTCTTTTAGTGTGCATGTGCATTACATTTTTACTTATGTTGTATGCCACTAGGGACAGTGTCATTCAAGCATGGGGGGGTGGTTTAGATGCATGCACACAAAAATTTCAAAAATTTTATATGACTGGTAATCAAAGTAGGCATTTGAGAACAAAGTGTAGCATATATGATTGTTTTTGGCATAATCTAACAGTTTATAAATTTTTAAGCCCCATAAAAAAAAATTTATTTTCTGAACTGAGTCAAATAGAGTAGTTGTTTATGAGATAATTCAAAGAAAAGATAATATTTGATTGTTAGAAAATTTTGAATCACTTTAGTATAAGTATGCACAGTATGTTTTGTGAAAGAAATAAGCAATGGAAAGATGTGTTTGAAAAATGAGTTTAAAAGAATAGAGCTACGTTTAGTTGTTGATGTCTTCGTGAAGCCTAGTAGTGGAACTCAGACACGAGATGAAGTGTTTGAGTGTCTTAACGAAAAGGATAACGAAGGAGATCATCTTCTTGTCTAAGTCGATATCTGTGGCCTTTGTAGTTTGAGTAAGTAGAATCTGAAGGGTGTTTTACACTTGGTGCCCCAAAGCCAGCTGGTTTGGGAGCCACCGGTTCGAAAGCTTGTTACATGGACTGCATAGAAAGCCTAAGAGATAGAGACATTGCACATGACGAGAGGCAGACTATACGTAAACTATTAGAATAGAAGGTCTAGTGACTCGAGCAATTAAGTTCGAGGGATACTTTGTATCTAGTGCCCTAAGGTTGGCCAGCCTGGGAGTCATTGACCCAAAGCTCGCTACACGGGTCACGAAAACTGACTATTCGAAATAGTGCTCATATGAGAAGAATGCACAAGAAATCAAAAGTTGAAAAAAAAAAGAATGAAAATGAAAGAAAAAGAATGTGCTGAATGAGAAAATTTTCATTGCTTAGACATAGATGTGTATTACTGTGCAGAAAATATACAAGTGAGAATAAATGAGTAAAACATGAGAATACTTGACTTTCAGAGAAAAATCATGAACTAGCTACAATATTAGAAAAGTGAAGGAAAAGAATTTTTATTGTGGCGGCATGAGATTTTTAAACTTGATTTGAGAATGTCAATTACATGAAATATTTGTTCCATTTGCATTCTTAAGAGCCTCATATTTTTGAAAAATCATCTTCGCATTTCGTTGATGTTTGTGGGTAGCATCTCTGCAAACCCGCACGAGACCTTACTCGTCCACTAGTGTAAGCTAGGGGTTTAAAGGGCTTGTTGCATACGCTAAAGCAACCGTGATTCCTACGAAAGTGAGTTAGTTTTTTATTATTATTTATTTTAATCTATTTAATAAGAGCTTTCATGTTAAATGGGTAGTCCATATTTTCATAGCATGGTAGAGTGTATTGCTAGGGACTAGCAATTATTCTAGCATGGGGGTATTTGATGATGCATCAATATCACAAGTTCTTAACATGTTTTCACTGCATAAATGCATCATATATAGGGTTAAAGCATACACTTAGGTGCATAATATGATTATAGAGCTTGGGTTTGAATTTCACTAAAATCGGACTTAAAACGAAGGAATTATGGCATTTACAGTGTAACGGGTCAAATATCGGATCCGATTTGAGAGATTTGGATCCAGACGCCCATTTGGACTTTGGATTTGGACCAAATTTCATCGATTTAACCCAACTCCAGCCCACTTAAGTTTTGTAAAAACTTTTTCTAAAAACCCCCTGCAGAAAGAGGCGGCCAGTAAATATTTTTATTTTAACACTATTTTTGTAAATTGGCCAAAAGAGCAAAAATCGTCTAAAAGGAGAGGGGCGCCCATTCCAGCCCTGTCTTTGGCTTTGTTTGGACGTCCCTTGCAGTCAATCTAACTCCAGCAGCTTCTTCCCCTCCAGCCCTCCACTTTTTGGCCATTGAAGACCGGCCTATGCTTGGTTTCCAAGCATAATTCGACCCCCTTTGTGTTCTGTTCATTTCTTTCTTATTCCTTGCTGTAGTATTCACCATTTTTCTGTATTTTTGCAGGTGTAGCAAAGGTGGAGACCATTAACCTTGTGCGGGAGTGCGAAACACACCACCAAGGTGAGCTGGCCCTACCTCCATCCGGCTTTCTACACCCTCCGATCGAGAATCGGCTCACATTCCATCGTCGGTGGATCTCCAACGTGTAGCAGCTGCAAAGGTTCCGTTTTTTGGTGAAGTACAACATTCTCGAACTGCGTAGGACGTCCATCTCCAGCCACGGTCCGCTCTTCTTCATCCCCTCGATCGTCGGATCTTCCAAAGTAGGTCTTCTTCTTCCTTCTCTTCTAGATAAAACCGAATTGGGTGTTGGTTTTCTTTTTATTTTATTTTCTATGTGTTTCTTATTTTTCTTTTTGTTTCAACCTTAGATTAGATTTCGTGCATAGGCCAGCACGTTAGATTAGGTTTATGTGTTTGTTTGATTCATTGAAATCGATTTTTTTTTAGATTTTTCATTCTTTTCATTAAAATCGGCTAGATCTTCATCTAGCCGATTCTTCAAATTTCTCATAGGGGTTCTTGGGTCTGTTCTACTGAAAATCCATTTAGAAAATAATTCATTTTGATTCATCTTAGTCGGTTTTGTGTGGGTTGCATTTGATTTTGATTGAAAAGCAAAATCCAAAAATCGGCTAGATTTATTCTAGCCGATTCTTGATTTTCACAAAAATAAATTTTTGTGTTTTGATATTTTTTTTGTCCAGCATGTGTACTGAGTTGTTTTGCTGAAAGTCCCATTTTAAAAGTTTATTTTAATTCATTTTATTTGTGGGTTTTGCTTGTCTTGTTTTGATTTTATTTTTGAAAAAGAAAAAAAAAATCTGATAGGATTATTCTAGCCGATCTTTGTATTTTTGTTAAACGTATGTGTTGATGTTGGTAAACCGTGTAGTTTCTGTGTGTTTTGGGTGTTAACAGCAGTATATAGTCGTGTTAGTTCATTTCATTCATTTAGGCTAGTTCTAAATAATCGTTTTTAGCATTTTTAGTTTTTGTGTTTTGAGTCTATTGAAGAAAATTACAAAAATCAAGTTTTCTTTTCTTCATGTTTTTAATTCCAGCATAATGTTGTTCTTGTTAGCATTTGTGTAATTAGGAGTCCTTTTTACTATTTTCTAATTTAGTTTTATCCAAATAGAGGTTATTTAGTTTTATCACTTTTTGTTAATTTATATTTTTAATTTTTTATTTTCGTGTGGATCTTCTTCTTCCCCAAGGTGGGGCGGCAGCCATTAGAGCTCCCCTTGAGCTCTTGGTCGATTTTTTTTAGTAATTTTTAATTACAATTAGGTAGGTGTAATTAGGTTGTCTAGGTTCAATGTATTAAGGTTTAGTGTCTTAGCCGTTTTTAGGGGTTATTTAAGTTAAGTTTTGGGGATTAGGTTAGTATTTAATCCTAGGAAATCGTTTTTCTATTTAACTTCCTTTATTCACTAGGTAAAAATTAATTATATTAGTTTAGAAAGTAGCCCTTTTAGAAGTTGGCGATTTTGGAAAAAGGAGGTTCTTCAAAATTCATGTGCGGCATTTAAGGAAAATTTGAATTTTCAATGGGTATTAAAGAAGGAGTTACTCCTTAACTTTGGAAAGTGTTTTTGGCATTAAACAAAAATTCCAATGTAGGCTCCACGATTTCCATAGAGTATTAAAAGCACTTTAATTCCATCTTGAAAAGCAAAAATCGTGTATTTCTAGATTGGTCTTTTCATTTTTCCAAAAGGAGCTTTAAAGGCAATTAAGGAGTGTAACTCCCTCTTTAAATGGGGCGGTTTTTGAGAATCCAAAGCATTTCAAAACTTGAACATTGGTAATTATTACATTCCTTTTCCAACCTTCTCCATTAAAATCGTTAACTCTGAATTAATTGTAGGAATTAAGAGGTTACTACTTTAGTCTAACCCTAACCTAGTCAACCCTAACCCTAGGTCGAGTCAAACCTAGTCTAAACCCACTTGAGTCTAGTCAAGTCAACCTTAGTTTGAGTCAACCGACCCTACCTATTGAACCTAATCTAACCTAGTCAATTAGATTGACTTGGTTAGGTGCGCCTTGTGTCCAAGTCAACTTGAACCCTAGCCCAAGTCAAACCCTAATTCAAACCTAGGTCGAGTCTAAGACCAAGACCTAACCCTAGTCAAACTTTAGTCCAACCCTATCTAAGTCAAACCTAGTTGATTCAAACTTAGTCCGAGCCCACCTAAACCCAACCAATCTTAGTTGACAAAGTCAACCCAAAACTGAGTTTAGCCTAAGTCCAAGACTAATACCAACCCAAGTCGAACCTAGTGAGTCAACCCGAACATTAGTTGACTAACTTAAGGTAAGTCAAGACCCAACCCGAGGTCGAGTCAACCTTAGCCAAGTCAACCCAACCTTAGCTAAACCTAGCTGAGTCCACCTAAGTCAACCGAACCTATTTGACTAAGTTAACTCAAAACCAAACCCAATCCTAAGTCAACCGAACCCAACTAGTTAAGCTAAACCTAGCCGAGTCCATATTAGTCCGAGTCGAGTCAACCATAGCTCGAGCCCACCTAATCCAAACCGAGTTCATCCAAACCAAAACCGAACCTACCCAAGTCAAAACCAAGCTTCGTTGAGTCAACCAAGTGAACCCTAACCGTAGCCTTTGTTCTTTAGTGAATTAATTTCGTTTACCATTATTTATTTTGATTTGTCTACTAATTAGTGTAGTTATTTAATTTAGTTTTAGTATAGAAGTGTGTGTACGGATATCGTATTTGTTTCGTATGTGTGAAATGTGTTTGTGATTGTTTGAATTGGTAATTAGATATTGTTTAACTTAGTAGTCGGATTGCATTTTATTGTTTAGCATAGTTGCATTTGCATTGTTAGTTAACGTAGTTCTAGTCATAATTTGCTTATCGTGTTTTGTTCGTCGTGCATTTAGCGTATTCATAATAAGTCATCTTCATATACACTGTTATACAGTGTCATTTAGATTTCATTAGGTTTGATTTGTCTTTTAGAGTGTTAAAATAGATTCATAAAGTGAATAGTACACTCAAATAAAAACCAGATTTTTGCCCTGTCGCACCAGCATTATTTTCTGTGCAAAAATTTTGTGTTTTCCAAAAAAATTTCTTCTATTCACTTTATTGACGTGTTATTTGACTGCAGACCAAATTTCAGCTCATTCGGAGTTGATTTGGTCTGATTTTTAAGCGTTTTGCGAAAACCGTTTTTTCTGGATTTCAAATTACAGGACTTGCGATATCCTGATTTTTCCCAGATTTGAAACGCTTATATCTGGAGTTCCAATACTTTTTTTCAATTCTGTAAAAACTGTCATTTTTTTCAATCTGTCAGTTGCAGAACAGAACAATTTTCTGGAAAATCGGACCTCGTTTGCCCTGTCAAACAGTGGTTTTCCGATAACCTGTCAGAATGCTATTTTACACTAGTTAGGGGTAGTTTCGTAATTTTCTTAATTTCAGCATTTTAGAACTCTTTTCATTAGTTTCTGCATTTTAGGAGTTGCATAAGCATCCTACAGCATTAGTAGAAGTAATTTAGTTAATTTTAGACTTAGTTTAGTATTTTATTTAATTATTGTTTGATACGTAGCATTTGTTTTATTATTTTTGTAAAATTAGAATTAGTTTGAGTTACTGTTTGCATTATTAGAATAGAATACTAACTTTGTATTTTTCTGCATTTTTAGGTTGTAAAGCATATTTAGTTTCCAGGGTTGTTTTCCAAGTGTGAGGAGCGAATAATTGGCGAAAAGACGGAAATACCCTTGGTGTGGAGCAGAAGAAATAGTTGCTTGTTTATTTTCATTTTAGTGATTAAATGTATTTGTATTAGTTTTATAATTGTAGATTGACATTTGTTATTAATAAATTAAATTTCCTAGAAATATCATGATTAATTCATGTTCCTTGAGGATTCGACCCGTACTTACCACTTTGTGGAAAGTCGGTTTTTATATTTTTGGTTGACGATTTTCCAAAGTTTATTGAAAATAATTGTTTTAAAAAGATCATTCCAAATTATCAACCAAATTTTGGCGCCGTTGCCTGGGAACGGCGAATTAATTACTATATTTCTTAGAGTTTAATTTATTAATTTGTTTTAGTTAGTTAATTAGTTGTTGTTTTTTTAGTTAGTAGGATTAGTAAGTGAATATAGGATTAACATAGTTAGTAAATATAGGATTCACGTATTGTTCTTTTTAGGATTCACTTAATTATCATTCTGCAAGGAGCGATTAGACAGGTGGGTTTTAGAAAAACATAGTTTGTGATTTCCTGTATTTATTTGTTTTAGCATTTTAGAATAGTTTACTTTGTTACTTATTTATTTAGTATAGAATTCTGACATAGCTAGATAACATATCTGCTTGTTTTTAGTTATTGTTAGTTGTTTATTTAGATTTTAGTACCTGTGTTAGTTTAGATTTAGAGTTAGGTCGTTTGCTTACATCTGGTCTTAGTACCAGTGTATGCAGGGTCGGCGAGGTCTAGGAACCCCATTACACCCATTTATTGACAACCCAGAGAGAATTTTACATTCTCATCGAAGTTCGGCAACAATGACTGACATGGATCCTCCACCTCCACCCCCAGTTCTTTCACGCCCTCTGCGGGAATACTTCATTCCCACAGACTATGTTCAGGCATCCTGCATTCGGAGACCCGATGTAGGAGCGCCACATTATGAGATTAAGGCCAACATTATTCAGATGCTTCCATCCTTTTATGGCCTTAGTCATGAGGATCCCTACCGGCATTTAGACGAATTCCTCGAAATCTGTTCTACAGTAAAGATACAGAATTTCGATGATGATGCTTTGAGATTGACTCTATTCCCTTTCTCATTGAAGGACAAAGCCAAGTATTGGCTAAAGTCCTTATATTATGTAGAAATAGAGTCATGGGATCAATTGCAACAGGAGTTTCTTCGGAAATATTTTCCCATTGGTCGTACGAACCAATATCGTAGAGCCATCACTAGCTTTTCAGAGCTAGATGGTGAGCGCTTTCATGAGACCTGAGAGAGAATGAAGGATCTCCTCAGGAAATGTCCCCATCATCAGGTGCCGAAATGGCAACTGGTGCAGAGCTTCTATGATGGATTGTCTGACAAGAATCGTCAGATTATTGACTCTTCATGTAGAGGGACATTCATGCTGAAGAGCGAGGACGAAGCATGGAGGTTATTTGATACATTGGCCGAGAATTCTCTCCACCATGCTTCGAGCTCTCATTCTGATAGAGCCACACCCAGCATTCAGAAGAAAGCTGGTGTTCTTGAGATTGGTCCATCTACTGCACTACAGTGCAAGGTAGACATGATTGCTCAGAAGCTGGACCAGCTTCTCTCAGGACCATCCACTACACAGCAGGTGTGTACTCTTTGTGCCAGTCCGGCACACGAGATCACTGAGTGCCCTTCGGCAGCTCAGTACCTTGAATTTGTTCAAGAACAAGTTCAGGCAGCTCAGGGTTACGTCAGACCGCCGAATAACCCATTTTCATCGACATATAATCCGGGTTGGCGTAATCATCCCAATTTTTCATGGAAGAATCCACAGTCTTCCACACAGATACCTACATCCTCTCAGCCAGTTCGGCAACCATCTTTTACTCAGTCATTTCAAAGATCGAACTATTCTCAGTCTTCTTCTTCTTCAGTTCCTCCCCCGATTCAGCACGAGTCTGCCCCACAGACATCTTTTGAGGAGAGACTTCTCTAGGCATTCCAAGAGGTGAAAACCTCTAATCAGAACGCCTTCGAGAAGTGTAGCCAGATTTTGAGCTCGCATACGCAGTCCATTGCGAAGTTAGAATCGCAAATGGGACAGTTAGCTGAGGCTATTAGTAGGAGACCCGAGGGTACATTGCCGAGTCAGGCTGTCATGAACCCGAAGGGTAAGGACCAGATGACTGGAGGCCTATTTCATACTGAGACACAGCAGCAGGCTAAATCAGTTATGGCCTTGAGGAGTGGACGTGAGTATCACGTCGAGAGCAAAGAGCGAGGGAGTAGAGAGAGGATAGAGGAGCCAGAGACCATTGTTTCACCTACGTCGGCTCAGCCATCATCCCCATCATCATCCTCATCATCATCTTTATCTTTATCCTCAGAGAAGAAGAAGGATAGGAGTGAGCCTTCTCACAAAGAGGAGGAGCCAGCAGAGTATATTCCCCCACCACCCTATCCCAAAGCATTAGAGTCTCCCGGGTTTAGAGGGAAGCAAGGTGCGAAGATCTAGGACATGCTTGATATATTCAAGCATTTGCAGATCAACCTACCTTTGCTTGATGCGATTCAGCAAGTGCCGGCATATGCCAAATTCCTGAAGGAACTATGTACGCAGAAGCGTAAATCTAGAGAGAGAGTTCCTAACAGGGTCCATTTGACTGAGCAGGTGAGTTCAGTACTTCAGCATCAGACACCACCAAAGCTCAAGGACCCTGGAGCACCTATCATTGCTTGTACTATAGGGAACATCCGGATAGAACGCGCATTGCTCGATCTTGGAGCAAGCGTGAACATTCTGCCCGGATATTTCTTTGATTCTTTCGGGCTAGGAGAGATGAGATCGACTCCGATTACACTGCAGCTGGCAGATCGTTCTGTCAAGGTACCGAGAGGTGTCTTGGAGGACGTGCTAGTTAAGGTGGATGATTTTTATTTTCCAGTCGATTTCATTATTCTTGATATGGAAGGAGTAGACAGCCAGCACCAGACTCCGATTATTTTAGGCAGACCATTCTTGGCGACTGCCAATGCATGCATCAACTGTAGGACCGGAGCCATGGATCTCTCATTCGGCAATCGAAAGGTCAAGCTGAATATTTTCAATGCCGCGATGGGACCAGCAGGAGACATGGACTGCTTTCATGTAGACATTGCACAGGAGTTAGTGGAGGAGCAGCCCGAGTTGTACATTACTGAGGATTCTTTAGATTTGTACCATATAGAGAAGAATAGCGGTGTAGATAGTGTAGATGTGTCTAGAGTGTCGTTAGAGAGACCACCTTGGGGAGCTGTCAGGGAGCCTCTTCCACCACTTGCGGAGACCCCCGCCAAATCGTCGATCGAGTCACCTCCGAAACTTGAGCTGAAACCCTTACCGGATTCACTCAAGTATGCATACCTCGGAGATGAGGAGACTCTGCCTGTGATCATCTCGTCCTCGCTCACTGAAGAGCAGGAACAAAGATTGCTGACTATTCTTCGAGAGCACAAGGCAGCGATTGGCTGGGGAGTTGCTGATCTGAAGGGGATTGATCCTTCATTCTGCATGCATAGAATCCATTGTGATGAGGAAGTCAAGCCATTTAGGGATATGCAGAGAAGGCTAAATCCCAACATGAAGGAAGTGGTGAAGAAAGAGGTGGTGAAGTGGTTGGATGCCGGAATCATTTACCCTATTTCTGATAGCCAGTGGGTTAGTCCGATTCAGGTTGTGCCAAAGAAGTCAGGACTCACTGTGGTTGAGAACGAGAAGGGTGAGAGAATTCCGATGAGGACCACTACAGGATGGCGAGTCTGCATCGATTATAGGAAGCTGAATGTGGCAACTAGGAAAGATCATTTCCCATTGCCATTCATTGATCAGATCTTAGAGAGACTCGCAGGGCAGAGCTACTACTGCTTTCTAGATGGATATTCAGGATACAATCAGGTAGTTGTCCATCCTAATGACCAGGAGAAGACCACATTTACATGTCCTTATGGCACCTTTGCGTTTAGACGTATGCCTTTTGGGCTCTGTAATGCCCCAGCTACTTTTCAGAGGTGCATGCTTGCTATCTTCTCGGACATGATTGATGATGTGATGGAAGTTTTTATGGACGACTTTTCAGTGTATGGCTCTTCTTTTGAAGATTGTCTCCAAAAACTTACTCGAGTACTGAGTAGGTCTGCGGATACCAATCTCGTCCTGAGTTGGGAAAAGAGCCATTTTATGGTCCAGGAGGGGATTGTGCTAGGACACATTGTGTCCAAGCGTGGTATTGAGGTTGACAGAGCGAAGGTGGAATCCATTTCCCATTTGACTCCACCCACCTCTGTGAGGCAGATTCGATCATTTTTAGGGCATGCGGGATTTTACAGGCAGTTCATAAAAGATTTCAGCAAAATCTCTCGACCGCTCTGCACTTTATTGGAGAAAGACCAACCCTTTGTTTTCGGTGAGGATTGTATGAAGGCCTTTAAGATTCTCAAAGAGGCCTTGATTACTGCACCTATTTTGAGACCTCCAGATTGGACTCTTCCATTTGAGATTATGTGCGATGCATCTGATTATGCTATGGGGGCTATCTTAGGACAACGCGTTGATAGAATGCCCTATGTGATCTACTATGCGAGTAGAACTCTGTCTGATGCCCAGATGAATTATACTACGACAGAGAAGGAACTACTTGCGGTAGTTTTTGCATTGGACAAATTTAGGTCTTATCTACTCGGTTCGAAGGTGGTTGTCTATTCTGACCATTCTGCATTGAAATATTTGTTGAACAAGAAAGACACCAAACCGAGATTGATTCGTTGGGTTCTTCTACTACAGGAGTTTGATCTCGAGATTCGAGATAAGAAGGGAAGCGAGAATGTAGTAGCAGACCATCTTTCCAGACTGATCGTGGAGACCACGCAGGAGCAGAGGCCGATCAGTGATTCTTTCCCCGACAAGCAGATCATGTCAGTCAGTACATCACAGTTACCATGGTTTGCAGATATTGTGAACTATCTGGTTTCGAGGCAGATACCTGAGCATTGGAACAAGAATGAGCGTGAGAGATTCCTATCTCAGGTAAGGCACTATTATTGGGATGAACCAGAGTTGTTCAAATACTGTGCAGACCAGATCATTAGGCGATGTGTTCCGGAGGAGGAGTACCAGTCCATTCTGAATTTTTCCCATTCATTAGCCCGTGGAGGGCATTTTAGCAGTAGGAAGACGGCTGCAAAGGTTTTGCAGTCAGGATTTTATTGGCCCACACTCCACAGGGATGCTCATGAGTTCTGTAGGCGATGCCTGCGATGCCAGCAGATTGGGAACATGTCCAAGAGGGACATGATGCCCTTGCTTCCGATTTTGATAGTCGAGATTTTTGATGTTTGGGGCATTGATTTCATGGGACCATTTCCGCCTTCATTCGGAAATTTATAAATTCTAGTGGCGGTTGATTATGTGTCCAAATGGGACGAGGCTGTGGCAACCAAGACCAATGATCACAGAGTAGTGTTTAAGTTCATTAAGCACAACATTTTCAGTCGTTTTGGGGTGCCACGTGCGATGATTAGCGATGGTGGCAAACATTTTAGGAATGTACAGATAGCTTCTCTTCTGAGAAGATATTCTGTAAATCATAGATTCACCACGCCGTATCATCCGCAGACTAGTTGACAGGTTGAAGTGTCCAATAGGGAGATTAAGCGAATTTTAGAAAAGCCAGTTCGTCCGGACCGCAAGGATTGGTCCCAGCGCTTAGATGATGCACTTTGGGCATATAGAACTGCATTTAAGACTCTCATTGGCATGTCCCCGTATCGCCTTGTATTCGGAAAAGCATGCCATCTTCCTGTCGAGCTAGAGCATAGAGCGTACTGGGCTATCAAGAAATTGAATTTTGACCTCACCCAGGCTGGCAAAGAGAGAGCACTGCAGCTCTCAGAATTAGAGGAACTCAGGAATGATGCATATGAGAATGCCAAATTATACAAAGCTCGCACAAAAGCATTTCATGATAAGCATATTGTCAAAAAAGTGTTTGAGCCAGATCAGAAAGTATGGCTATACAATTCTCGTTTACATTTATTCCCAGGAAAGTTAAGATCGAGATGGACAGGTCCGTACATTGTGAAAGAAGTATTTCCCCATGGAGCAGTGACATTATTCGATCCTATGACCCAAGGTACATTCAAGGTAAATGGGCAAAGACTGAAGCCCTTCATTTCAGATGCCTTGCAGGATGGTGAGTGTGAGATAGTGCATCTCACGAAGGCATGAGGATTCGACCAGAGGGATGTATCATATGTACATTAATTTATTTTTCATTGCAGTGTTTTTCTTTATTCAGTATTTCATTTCACATGTGCTAACTTGTGTTTTGATGTATGCAGGATGAATTTAACATTTAGTGTATCAATTACCAGGTACAGAGAAGAGCTTTCAAA
Organism: Nuphar pumila; assembly: GCF_984573655.1. NCBI lineage: Eukaryota > Viridiplantae > Streptophyta > Magnoliopsida > Nymphaeales > Nymphaeaceae > Nuphar > Nuphar pumila. Next base: position 79,190,367 of record NC_143257.1, read on the forward strand.
GAATTCAAAGATCAGATGAAATTCAACTTCAGAAGCTCAGAGCAAATCAGGTTGTATCTATCCTTTCTCCCATAGTTTTGTTAGTGTCTTTTAGTGTGCATGTGCATTACATTTTTACTTATGTTGTATGCCACTAGGGACAGTGTCATTCAAGCATGGGGGGGTGGTTTAGATGCATGCACACAAAAATTTCAAAAATTTTATATGACTGGTAATCAAAGTAGGCATTTGAGAACAAAGTGTAGCATATATGATTGTTTTTGGCATAATCTAACAGTTTATAAATTTTTAAGCCCCATAAAAAAAAATTATTTTCTGAACTGAGTCAAATAGAGTAGTTGTTTATGAGATAATTCAAAGAAAAGATAATATTTGATTGTTAGAAAATTTTGAATCACTTTAGTATAAGTATGCACAGTATGTTTTGTGAAAGAAATAAGCAATGGAAAGATGTGTTTGAAAAATGAGTTTAAAAGAATAGAGCTACGTTTAGTTGTTGATGTCTTCGTGAAGCCTAGTAGTGGAACTCAGACACGAGATGAAGTGTTTGAGTGTCTTAACGAAAAGGATAACGAAGGAGATCATCTTCTTGTCTAAGTCGATATCTGTGGCCTTTGTAGTTTGAGTAAGTAGAATCTGAAGGGTGTTTTACACTTGGTGCCCCAAAGCCAGCTGGTTTGGGAGCCACCGGTTCGAAAGCTTGTTACATGGACTACATAGAAAGCCTAAGAGATAGAGACATTGCACATGACGAGAGGCAGACTATACGTAAACTATTAGAATAGAAGGTCTAGTGACTCGAGCAATTAAGTTCGAGGGATACTTTGTATCTAGTGCCCTAAGGTTGGCCAGCCTGGGAGTCATTGACCCAAAGCTCGCTACACGGGTCACGAAAACTGACTATTCGAAATAGTGCTCATATGAGAAGAATGCACAAGAAATCAAAAGTTGAAAAAAAAAAGAGTGAAAATGAAAGAAAAAGAATGTGCTGAATGAGAAAATTTTCATTGCTTAGACATAGATGTGTATTACTGTGCAGAAAATATACAAGTGAGAATAAATGAGTAAAACATGAGAATACTTGACTTTCAGAGAAAAATCATGAACTAGCTACAATATTAGAAAAGTGAAGGAAAAGAATTTTTATTGTGGCGGCATGAGATTTTTAAACTTGATTTGAGAATGTCAATTACATGAAATATTTGTTCCATTTGCATTCTTAAGAGCCTCATATTTTTGAAAAATCATCTTCGCATTTCGTTGATGTTTGTGGGTAGCATCTCTGCAAACCCGCACGAGACCTTACTCGTCCACTAGTGTAAGCTAGGGGTTTAAAGGGCTTGTTGCATACGCTAAAGCAACCGTGATTCCTACGAAAGTGAGTTAGTTTTTTATTATTATTTATTTTAATCTATTTAATAAGAGCTTTCATGTTAAATGGGTAGTCCATATTTTCATAGCATGGTAGAGTGTATTGCTAGGGACTAGCAATTATTCTAGCATGGGGGTATTTGATGATGCATCAATATCACAAGTTCTTAACATGTTTTCACTGCATAAATGCATCATATATAGGGTTAAAGCATACACTTAGGTGCATAATATGATTATAGAGCTTGGGTTCGAATTTCACTGAAATCGGACTTAAAACGAAGGAATTATGGCATTTACAGTGTAACGGGTCAAATATCGGATCCGATTTGAGAGATTTGGATCCAGACGCCCATTTGGACTTTGGATTTGGACCAAATTTCATCGATTTAACCCAACTCCAGCCCACTTAAGTTTTGTAAAAACTTTTTCTAAAAACCCCCTGCAGAAAGAGGCGGCCAGTAAATATTTTTATTTTAACACTATTTTTGTAAATTGGCCAAAAGAGCAAAAATCGTCTAAAAGGAGAGGGGCGCCCATTCCAGCCCTGTCTTTGGCTTTGTTTGGACGTCCCTTGCAGTCAATCTAACTCCAGCAGCTTCTTCCCCTCCAGCCCTCCACTTTTTGGCCATTGAAGACCGGCCTATGCTTGGTTTCCAAGCATAATTCGACCCCCTTTGTGTTCTGTTCATTTCTTTCTTATTCCTTGCTGTAGTATTCACCATTTTTCTGTATTTTTGCAGGTGTAGCAAAGGTGGAGACCATTAACCTTGTGCGGGAGTGCGAAACACACCACCAAGGTGAGCCGGCCCTACCTCCATCCGGCTTTCTACACCCTCCGATCGAGAATCGGCTCACATTCCATCGTCGGTGGATCTCCAACGTGTAGCAGCTGCAAAGGTTCCGTTTTTTGGTGAAGTACAACATTCTCGAACTGCGTAGGACGTCCATCTCCAGCCACGGTCCGCTCTTCTTCATCCCCTCGATCGTCGGATCTTCCAAAGTAGGTCTTCTTCTTCCTTCTCTTCTAGATAAAACCGAATTGGGTGTTGGTTTTCTTTTTATTTTATTTTCTATGTGTTTCTTATTTTTCTTTTTGTTTCAACCTTAGATTAGATTTCGTGCATAGGCCAGCACGTTAGATTAGGTTTATGTGTTTGTTTGATTCATTGAAATCGATTTTTTTTTAGATTTTTCATTCTTTTCATTAAAATCGGCTAGATCTTCATCTAGCCGATTCTTCAAATTTCTCATAGGGGTTCTTGGGTCTGTTCTACTGAAAATCCATTTAGAAAATAATTCATTTTGATTCATCTTAGTCGGTTTTGTGTGGGTTGCATTTGATTTTGATTGAAAAGCAAAATCCAAAAATCGGCTAGATTTATTCTAGCCGATTCTTGATTTTCACAAAAATAAATTTTTGTGTTTTGATATTTTTTTTGTCCAGCATGTGTACTGAGTTGTTTTGCTGAAAGTCCCATTTTAAAAGTTTATTTTAATTCATTTTATTTGTGGGTTTTGCTTGTCTTGTTTTGATTTTATTTTTGAAAAAGAAAAAAAAAATCTGATAGGATTATTCTAGCCGATCTTTGTATTTTTGTTAAACGTATGTGTTGATGTTGGTAAACCGTGTAGTTTCTGTGTGTTTTGGGTGTTAACAGCAGTATATAGTCGTGTTAGTTCATTTCATTCATTTAGGCTAGTTCTAAATAATCGTTTTTAGCATTTTTAGTTTTTGTGTTTTGAGTCTATTGAAGAAAATTACAAAAATCAAGTTTTCTTTTCTTCATGTTTTTAATTCCAGCATAATGTTGTTCTTGTTAGCATTTGTGTAATTAGGAGTCCTTTTTACTATTTTCTAATTTAGTTTTATCCAAATAGAGGTTATTTAGTTTTATCACTTTTTGTTAATTTATATTTTTAATTTTTTATTTTCGTGTGGATCTTCTTCTTCCCCAAGGTGGGGCGGCAGCCATTAGAGCTCCCCTTGAGCTCTTGGTCGATTTTTTTTAGTAATTTTTAATTACAATTAGGTAGGTGTAATTAGGTTGTCTAGGTTCAATGTATTAAGGTTTAGTGTCTTAGCCGTTTTTAGGGGTTATTTAAGTTAAGTTTTGGGGATTAGGTTAGTATTTAATCCTAGGAAATCGTTTTTCTATTTAACTTCCTTTATTCACTAGGTAAAAATTAATTATATTAGTTTAGAAAGTAGCCCTTTTAGAAGTTGGCGATTTTGGAAAAAGGAGGTTCTTCAAAATTCATGTGCGGCATTTAAGGAAAATTTGAATTTTGAATGGGTATTAAAGAAGGAGTTACTCCTTAACTTTGGAAAGTGTTTTTGGCATTAAACAAAAATTCCAATGTAGGCTCCACGATTTCCATAGAGTATTAAAAGCACTTTAATTCCATCTTGAAAAGCAAAAATCGTGTATTTCTAGATTGGTCTTTTCATTTTTCCAAAAGGAGCTTTAAAGGCAATTAAGGAGTGTAACTCCCTCTTTAAATGGGGCGGTTTTTGAGAATCCAAAGCATTTCAAAACTTGAACATTGGTAATTATTACATTCCTTTTCCAACCTTCTCCATTAAAATCGTTAACTCTGAATTAATTGTAGGAATTAAGAGGTTACTACTTTAGTCTAACCCTAACCTAGTCAACCCTAACCCTAGGTCGAGTCAAACCTAGTCTAAACCCACTTGAGTCTAGTCAAGTCAACCTTAGTTTGAGTCAACCGACCCTACCTATTGAACCTAATCTAACCTAGTCAATTAGATTGACTTGGTTAGGTGCGCCTTGTGTCCAAGTCAACTTGAACCCTAGCCCAAGTCAAACCCTAATTCAAACCTAGGTCGAGTCTAAGACCAAGACCTAACCCTAGTCAAACTTTAGTCCAACCCTATCTAAGTCAAACCTAGTTGATTCAAACTTAGTCCGAGCCCACCTAAACCCAACCAATCTTAGTTGACAAAGTCAACCCAAAACTGAGTTTAGCCTAAGTCCAAGACTAATACCAACCCAAGTCGAACCTAGTGAGTCAACCCGAACATTAGTTGACTAACTTAAGGTAAGTCAAGACCCAACCCGAGGTCGAGTCAACCTTAGCCAAGTCAACCCAACCTTAGCTGAACCTAGCTGAGTCCACCTAAGTCAACCGAACCTATTTGACTAAGTTAACTCAAAACCAAACCCAATCCTAAGTCAACCGAACCCAACTAGTTAAGCTAAACCTAGCCGAGTCCATATTAGTCCGAGTCGAGTCAACCATAGCTCGAGCCCACCTAATCCAAACCGAGTTCATCCAAACCAAAACCGAACCTACCCAAGTCAAAACCAAGCTTCGTTGAGTCAACCAAGTGAACCCTAACCGTAGCCTTTGTTCTTTAGTGAATTAATTTCGTTTACCATTATTTATTTTGATTTGTCTACTAATTAGTGTAGTTATTTAATTTAGTTTTAGTATAGAAGTGTGTGTACGGATATCGTATTTGTTTCGTATGTGTGAAATGTGTTTGTGATTGTTTGAATTGGTAATTAGATATTGTTTAACTTAGTAGTCGGATTGCATTTTATTGTTTAGCATAGTTGCATTTGCATTGTTAGTTAACGTAGTTCTAGTCATAATTTGCTTATCGTGTTTTGTTCGTCGTGCATTTAGCGTATTCATAATAAGTCATCTTCATATACACTGTTATACAGTGTCATTTAGATTTCATTAGGTTTGATTTGTCTTTTAGAGTGTTAAAATAGATTCATAAAGTGAATAGTACACTCAAATAAAAACCAGATTTTTGCCCTGTCGCACCAGCATTATTTTCTGTGCAAAAATTTTGTGTTTTCCAAAAAAATTTCTTCTATTCACTTTATTGACGTGTTATTTGACTGCAGACCAAATTTCAGCTCATTCGGAGTTGATTTGGTCTGATTTTTAAGCGTTTTGCGAAAACCGTTTTTTCTGGATTTCAAATTACAGGACTTGCGATATCCTGATTTTTCCCAGATTTGAAACGCTTATATCTGGAGTTCCAATACTTTTTTTCAATTCTGTAAAAACTGTCATTTTTTTCAATCTGTCAGTTGCAGAACAGAACAATTTTCTGGAAAATCGGACCTCGTTTGCCCTGTCAAACAGTGGTTTTCCGATAACCTGTCAGAATGCTATTTTACACTAGTTAGGGGTAGTTTCGTAATTTTCTTAATTTCAGCATTTTAGAACTCTTTTCATTAGTTTCTGCATTTTAGGAGTTGCATAAGCATCCTACAGCATTAGTAGAAGTAATTTAGTTAATTTTAGACTTAGTTTAGTATTTTATTTAATTATTGTTTGATACGTAGCATTTGTTTTATTATTTTTGTAAAATTAGAATTAGTTTGAGTTACTGTTTGCATTATTAGAATAGAATACTAACTTTGTATTTTTCTGCATTTTTAGGTTGTAAAGCATATTTAGTTTCCAGGGTTGTTTTCCAAGTGTGAGGAGCGAATAATTGGCGAAAAGACGGAAATACCCTTGGTGTGGAGCAGAAGAAATAGTTGCTTGTTTATTTTCATTTTAGTGATTAAATGTATTTGTATTAGTTTTATAATTGTAGATTGACATTTGTTATTAATAAATTAAATTTCCTAGAAATATCATGATTAATTCATGTTCCTTGAGGATTCGACCCGTACTTACCACTTTGTGGAAAGTCGGTTTTTATATTTTTGGTTGACGATTTTCCAAAGTTTATTGAAAATAATTGTTTTAAAAAGATCATTCCAAATTATCAACCAAATTTTGGCGCCGTTGCCTGGGAACGGCGAATTAATTACTATATTTCTTAGAGTTTAATTTATTAATTTGTTTTAGTTAGTTAATTAGTTGTTTTTTTTTTAGTTAGTAGGATTAGTAAGTGAATATAGGATTAACATAGTTAGTAAATATAGGATTCACGTATTGTTCTTTTTAGGATTCACTTAATTATCATTCTGCAAGGAGCGATTAGACAGGTGGGTTTTAGAAAAACATAGTTTGTGATTTCCTGTATTTATTTGTTTTAGCATTTTAGAATAGTTTACTTTGTTACTTATTTATTTAGTATAGAATTCTGACATAGCTAGATAACATATCTGCTTGTTTTTAGTTATTGTTAGTTGTTTATTTAGATTTTAGTACCTGTGTTAGTTTAGATTTAGAGTTAGGTCGTTTGCTTACATCTGGTCTTAGTACCAGTGTATGCAGGGTCGGCGAGGTCTAGGAACCCCATTACACCCATTTATTGACAACCCAGAGAGAATTTTACATTCTCATCGAAGTTCGGCAACAATGACTGACATGGATCCTCCACCTCCACCCCCAGTTCTTTCACGCCCTCTGCGGGAATACTTCATTCCCACAGACTATGTTCAGGCATCCTGCATTCGGAGACCCGATGTAGGAGCGCCACATTATGAGATTAAGGCCAACATTATTCAGATGCTTCCATCCTTTTATGGCCTTAGTCATGAGGATCCCTACCGGCATTTAGACGAATTCCTCGAAATCTGTTCTACAGTAAAGATACAGAATTTCGATGATGATGCTTTGAGATTGACTCTATTCCCTTTCTCATTGAAGGACAAAGCCAAGTATTGGCTAAAGTCCTTATATTATGTAGAAATAGAGTCATGGGATCAATTGCAACAGGAGTTTCTTCGGAAATATTTTCCCATTGGTCGTACGAACCAATATCGTAGAGCCATCACTAGCTTTTCAGAGCTAGATGGTGAGCGCTTTCATGAGACCTGAGAGAGAATGAAGGATCTCCTCAGGAAATGTCCCCATCATCAGGTGCCGAAATGGCAACTGGTGCAGAGCTTCTATGATGGATTGTCTGACAAGAATCGTCAGATTATTGACTCTTCATGTAGAGGGACATTCATGCTGAAGAGCGAGGACGAAGCATGGAGGTTATTTGATACATTGGCCGAGAATTCTCTCCACCATGCTTCGAGCTCTCATTCTGATAGAGCCACACCCAGCATTCAGAAGAAAGCTGGTGTTCTTGAGATTGGTCCATCTACTGCACTACAGTGCAAGGTAGACATGATTGCTCAGAAGCTGGACCAGCTTCTCTCAGGACCATCCACTACACAGCAGGTGTGTACTCTTTGTGCCAGTCCGGCACACGAGATCACTGAGTGCCCTTCGGCAGCTCAGTACCTTGAATTTGTTCAAGAACAAGTTCAGGCAGCTCAGGGTTACGTCAGACCGCCGAATAACCCATTTTCATCGACATATAATCCGGGTTGGCGTAATCATCCTAATTTTTCATGGAAGAATCCACAGTCTTCCACACAGATACCTACATCCTCTCAGCCAGTTCGGCAACCATCTTTTACTCAGTCATTTCAAAGACCGAACTATTCTCAGTCTTCTTCTTCTTCAGTTCCTCCCCCGATTCAGCACGAGTCTGCCCCACAGACATCTTTTGAGGAGAGACTTCTCTAGGCATTCCAAGAGGTGAAAACCTCTAATCAGAACGCCTTCGAGAAGTGTAGCCAGATTTTGAGCTCGCATACGCAGTCCATTGCGAAGTTAGAATCGCAAATGGGACAGTTAGCTGAGGCTATTAGTAGGAGACCCGAGGGTACATTGCCGAGTCAGGCTGTCATGAACCCGAAGGGTAAGGACCAGATGACTGGAGGCCTATTTCATACTGAGACACAGCAGCAGGCTAAATCAGTTATGGCCTTGAGGAGTGGACGTGAGTATCACGTCGAGAGCAAAGAGCGAGGGAGTAGAGAGAGGATAGAGGAGCCAGAGACCATTGTTTCACCTACGTCGGCTCAGCCATCATCCCCATCATCATCCTCATCATCATCTTTATCTTTATCCTCAGAGAAGAAGAAGGATAGGAGTGAGCCTTCTCACAAAGAGGAGGAGCCAGCAGAGTATATTCCCCCACCACCCTATCCCAAAGCATTAGAGTCTCCCGGGTTTAGAGGGAAGCAAGGTGCGAAGATCTAGGACATGCTTGATATATTCAAGCATTTGCAGATCAACCTACCTTTGCTTGATGCGATTCAGCAAGTGCCGGCATATGCCAAATTCCTGAAGGAACTATGTACGCAGAAGCGTAAATCTAGAGAGAGAGTTCCTAACAGGGTCCATTTGACTGAGCAGGTGAGTTCAGTACTTCAGCATCAGACACCACCAAAGCTCAAGGACCCTGGAGCCCCTATCATTGCTTGTACTATAGGGAACATCCGGATAGAACGCGCATTGCTCGATCTTGGAGCAAGCGTGAACATTCTGCCCGGATATTTCTTTGATTCTTTCGGGCTAGGAGAGATGAGATCGACTCCGATTACACTGCAGCTGGCAGATCGTTCTGTCAAGGTACCGAGAGGTGTCTTGGAGGACGTGCTAGTTAAGGTGGATGATTTTTATTTTCCAGTCGATTTCATTATTCTTGATATGGAAGGAGTAGACAGCCAGCACCAGACTCCGATTATTTTAGGCAGACCATTCTTGGCGACTGCCAATGCATGCATCAACTGTAGGACCGGAGCCATGGATCTCTCATTCGGCAATCGAAAGGTCAAGCTGAATATTTTCAATGCCGCGATGGGACCAGCAGGAGACATGGACTGCTTTCATGTAGACATTGCACAGGAGTTAGTGGAGGAGCAGCCCGAGTTGTACATTACTGAGGATTCTTTAGATTTGTACCATATAGAGAAGAATAGCGGTGTAGATAGTGTAGATGTGTCTAGAGTGTCGTTAGAGAGACCACCTTGGGGAGCTGTCAGGGAGCCTCTTCCACCACTTGCGGAGACCCCCGCCAAATCGTCGATCGAGTCACCTCCGAAACTTGAGCTGAAACCCTTACCGGATTCACTCAAGTATGCATACCTCGGAGATGAGGAGACTCTGCCTGTGATCATCTCGTCCTCGCTCACTGAAGAGCAGGAACAAAGATTGCTGACTATTCTTCGAGAGCACAAGGCAGCGATTGGCTGGGGAGTTGCTGATCTGAAGGGGATTGATCCTTCATTCTGCATGCATAGAATCCATTGTGATGAGGAAGTCAAGCCATTTAGGGATATGCAGAGAAGGCTAAATCCCAACATGAAGGAAGTGGTGAAGAAAGAGGTGGTGAAGTGGTTGGATGCCGGAATCATTTACCCTATTTCTGATAGCCAGTGGGTTAGTCCGATTCAGGTTGTGCCAAAGAAGTTAGGACTCACTGTGGTTGAGAACGAGAAGGGTGAGAGAATTCCGATGAGGACCACTACAGGATGGCGAGTCTGCATCGATTATAGGAAGCTGAATGTGGCAACTAGGAAAGATCATTTCCCATTGCCATTCATTGATCAGATCTTAGAGAGACTCGCAGGGCAGAGCTACTACTGCTTTCTAGATGGATATTCAGGATACAATCAGGTAGTTGTCCATCCTAATGACCAGGAGAAGACCACATTTACATGTCCTTATGGCACCTTTGCGTTTAGACGTATGCCTTTTGGGCTCTGTAATGCCCCAGCTACTTTTCAGAGGTGCATGCTTGCTATCTTCTCGGACATGATTGATGATGTGATGGAAGTTTTTATGGACGACTTTTCAGTGTATGGCTCTTCTTTTGAAGATTGTCTCCAAAAACTTACTCGAGTACTGAGTAGGTCTGCGGATACCAATCTCGTCCTGAGTTGGGAAAAGAGCCATTTTATGGTCCAGGAGGGGATTGTGCTAGGACACATTGTGTCCAAGCGTGGTATTGAGGTTGACAGAGCGAAGGTGGAATCCATTTCCCATTTGACTCCACCCACCTCTGTGAGGCAGATTCGATCATTTTTAGGGCATGCGGGATTTTACAGGCAGTTCATAAAAGATTTCAGCAAAATCTCTCGACCGCTCTGCACTTTATTGGAGAAAGACCAACCCTTTTGTTTTCGGTGAGGATTGTATGAAGGCCTTTAAGATTCTCAAAGAGGCCTTGATTACTGCACCTATTTTGAGACCTCCAGATTGGACTCTTCCATTTGAGATTATGTGCGATGCATCTGATTATGCTATGGGGGCTATCTTAGGACAACGCGTTGATAGAAAGCCCTATGTGATCTACTATGCGAGTAGAACTCTGTCTGATGCCCAGATGAATTATACTACGACAGAGAAGGAACTACTTGCGGTAGTTTTTGCATTGGACAAATTTAGGTCTTATCTACTCGGTTCGAAGGTGGTTGTCTATTCTGACCATTCTGCATTGAAATATTTGTTGAACAAGAAAGACACCAAACCGAGATTGATTCATTGGGTTCTTCTACTACAGGAGTTTGATCTCGAGATTCGAGATAAGAAGGGAAGCGAGAATGTAGTAGCAGACCATCTTTCCAGACTGATCGTGGAGACCACGCAGGAGCAGAGGCCGATCAGTGATTCTTTCCCCGACAAGCAGATCATGTCAGTCAGTACATCGCAGTTACCATGGTTTGCAGATGTTGTGAACTATCTGGTTTCGAGGCAGATACCTGAGCATTGGAACAAGAATGAGCGTGAGAGATTCCTATCTCAGGTAAGGCACTATTATTGGGATGAACCAGAGTTGTTCAAATACTGTGCAGACCAGATCATTAGGCGATGTGTTCCGGAGGAGGAGTACCAGTCCATTCTGAATTTTTCCCATTCATTAGCCCGTGGAGGGCATTTTAGCAGTAGGAAGACGGCTGCAAAGGTTTTGCAGTCAGGATTTTATTGGCCCACACTCCACAGGGATGCTCATGAGTTCTGTAGGCGATGCCTGCGATGCCAGCAGATTGGGAACATGTCCAAGAGGGACATGATGCCCTTGCTTCCGATTTTGATAGTCGAGATTTTTGATGTTTGGGGCATTGATTTCATGGGACCATTTCCGCCTTCATTCGGAAATTTATACATTCTAGTGGCGGTTGATTATTTGTCCAAATGGGACGAGGCTGTGGCAACCAAGACCAATGATCACAGAGTAGTGTTTAAGTTCATTCAGCACAACATTTTCAGTCGTTTTGGGGTGCCACGTGCGATGATTAGCGATGGTGGCAAACATTTTAGGAATGTACAGATAGCTTCTCTTCTGAGAAGATATTCTGTAAATCATAGATTCACCACGCCGTATCATCCGCAGACTAGTTGACAGGTTGAAGTGTCCAATAAGGAGATTAAGCGAATTTTAGAAAAGACAGTTCGTCCGGACCGCAAGGATTGGTCCCAGCGCTTAGATGATGCACTTTGGGCATATAGAACTGCATTTAAGACTCCCATTGGCATGTCCCCGTATCGCCTTGTATTCGGAAAAGCATGCCATCTTCCTGTCGAGCTAGAGCATAGAGCGTACTGGGCTATCAAGAAATTGAATTTTGACCTCACCCAGGCTGGCAAAGAGAGAGCACTGCAGCTCTCAGAATTAGAGGAACTCAGGAATGATGCATATGAGAATGCCAAATTATACAAAGCTCGCACAAAAGCATTTCATGATAAGCATATTGTCAAAAAAGTGTTTGAGCCAGATCAGAAAGTATGGCTATACAATTCTCGTTTACATTTATTCCCAGGAAAGTTAAGATCGAGATGGACAGGTCCGTACATTGTGAAAGAAGTATTTCCCCATGGAGCAGTGACATTATTCGATCCTATGACCCAAGGTACATTCAAGGTAAATGGGCAAAGACTGAAGCCCTTCATTTCAGATGCCTTGCAGGATGGTGAGTGTGAGATAGTGCATCTCACGAAGGCATGAGGATTCGACCAGAGGGATGTATCATATGTACATTAATTTATTTTTCATTGCAGTGTTTTTCTTTATTCAGTATTTCATTTCACATGTGCTAACTTGTGTTTTGATGTATGCAGGATGAATTTAACATTTAGTGTATCAATTACTAGGTACAGAGAAGAGCTTTCAAAGAATTCAAAGATCAGATGACATTCAACTTCAGAAGCTCAGAGCAAATCAGGTTGTATCTATCCTTTCTCCCATAGTTTTGTTAGTGTCTTTTAGTGTGCATGTGCATTACATTTTTACTTATGTTGTATGCCACTAGGGACAGTGTCATTCAAGCATGGGGGGGTGGTTTAGATGCATGCACACAAAAATTTCAAAATTTTTATATGACTGGTAATCAAAGTAGGCATTTGAGAACAAAGTGTAGCATATATGATTGTTTTTGGCATAATCTAACAGTTTATAAATTTTTAAGCCCCATAAAAAAAAAATTTATTTTCTGAACTGAGTCAAATAGAGTAGTTGTTTATGAGATAATTCAAAGAAAAGATAATATTTGATTGTTAGAAAATTTTGAATCACTTTAGTATAAGTATGCACAGTATGTTTTGTGAAAGAAATAAGCAATGGAAAGATGTGTTTGAAAAATGAGTTTAAAAGAATAGAGCTACGTTTAGTTGTTGATGTCTTCGTGAAGCCTAGTAGTGGAACTCAGACATGAGATGAAGTGTTTGAGTGTCTTAACGAAAAGGATAACGAAGGAGATCATCTTCTTGTCTAAGTCGATATCTGTGGCCTTTGTAGTTTGAGTAAGTAGAATCTGAAGGGTGTTTTACACTTGGTGCCCCAAAGCCAGCTGGTTTGGGAGCCACCGGTTCGAAAGCTTGTTACATGGACTGCATAGAAAGCCTAAGAGATAGAGACATTGCACATGACGAGAGGCAGACTATACGTAAACTATTAGAATAGAAGGTCTAGTGACTCGAGCAATTAAGTTCGAGGGATACTTTGTATCTAGTGCCCTAAGGTTGGCCAGCCTGGGAGTCACTGACCCAAAGCTCGCTACACGGGTCACGAAAACTGACTATTCGAAATAGTGCTCATATGAGAAGAATGCACAAGAAATCAAAAGTTGAAAAAAAAAAGAGTGAAAATGAAAGAAAAAGAATGTGCTGAATGAGAAAATTTTCATTGCTTAGACATAGATGTGTATTACTGTGCAGAAAATATACAAGTAAGAATAAATGAGTAAAACATGATAATACTTGACTTTCAGAGAAAAATCATGAACTAGCTACAATATTAGAAAAGTGAAGGAAAAGAATTTTTATTGTGGCGGCATGAGATTTTTAAACTTGATTTGAGAATGTCAATTACATGAAATATTTGTTCCATTTGCATTCTTAAGAGCCTCATATTTTTGAAAAATCATCTTTGCATTTCATTGATGTTTGTGGGTAGCATCTCTGCAAACCCGCACGAGACCTTACTCGTCCACTAGTGTAAGCTAGGGGTTTAAAGGGCTTGTTGCATACGCTAAAGCAACCGTGATTCCTACGAAAGTGAGTTAGTTTTTTATTATTATTTATTTTAATCTATTTAATAAGAGCTTTCATGTTAAATGGGTAGTCCATATTTTCATAGCATGGTAGAGTGTATTGCTAGGGACTAGCAATTATTCTAGCATGGGGGTATTTGATGATGCATCAATATCACAAGTTCTTAACATGTTTTCACTGCATAAATGCATCATATATAGGGTTAAAGCATACACTTAGGTGCATAATATGATTATAGAGCTTGGGTTCGAATTTCACTGAAATCGGACTTAAAACGAAGGAATTATGGCATTTACAGTGTAACGGGTCAAATATCGGATCCGATTTGAGAGATTTGGATCCAGACGCCCATTTGGACTTTGGATTTGGACCAAATTTCATCGATTTAACTCAACTCCAGCCCACTTAAGTTTTGTAAAAACTTTTTCTAAAAACCCCTTGCAGAAAGAGGCGCCCAGTAAATATTTTTATTTTAACACTATTTTTGTAAATTGGCCAAAAGAGCAAAAATCGTCTAAAAGGAGAGGGGCGCCCATTCCAGCCCTGTCTTTGGCTTTGTTTGGACGTCCCTTGCAGTCAATCTAACTCCAGCAGCTTCTTCCCCTCCAGCCCTCCACTTTTTGGCCATTGAAGACCGGCCTATGCTTGGTTTCCAAGCATAATTCGACCCCCTTTGTGTTCTGTTCATTTCTTTCTTATTCCTTGCTGTAGTATTCACCATTTTTCTGTATTTTTGTAGGTGTAGCAAAGATGGAGACCATTAACCTTGTGCGTGAGTGCGAAACACACCACCAAGGTGAGCCGGTCCTACCTCCATCCGGCTTTCTACACCCTCCGATCGAGAATCGGCTCACATTCCATCGTCGGTGGATCTCCAACGTGTAGCAGCTGCAAAGGTTTCGTTTTTTGGTGAAGTACAACATTCTCGAACTGCGTAGGACATCCATCTCCAGCCACGGTCCGCTCTTCTTCAGCCCCCCGATCGTCGGATCTTCCAAAGTAGGTCTTCTTCTTCCTTCTCTTCTAGATAAAACCGAATTGGGTGTTGGTTTTCTTTTTATTTTTTTTTCTATGTGTTTCTTATTTTTCTTTTTGTTTCAACCTTAGATTAGATTTCGTGCATAGGCCAGCACGTTAGATTAGGTTTATGTGTTTGTTTGATTCATTGAAATCGATTTTTTTTTAGATTTTTCATTCTTTTCATTAAAATCGGCTAGATCTTCATCTAGCCGATTCTTCAAATTTCTCATAGGGGTTCTTGGGTCTGTTCTACTGAAAATCCATTTAGAAAATAATTCATTTTGATTCATCTTAGTTGGTTTTGTGTGGGTTGCATTTGATTTTGATTGAAAAGCAAAATCCAAAAATCGGCTAGATTTATTCTAGCCGATTCTTGATTTTCACAAAAATAAATTTTTGTGTTTTGATATTTTTTTTGTCCAGCATGTGTACTGAGTTGTTTTGCTGAAAGTCTCATTTTAAAAGTTTATTTTAATTCATTTTATTTGTGGGTTTTGCTTGTCTTGTTTTGATTTTATTTTTGAAAAAGAAAAAAAAAATCTGATAGGATTATTCTAGCCGATCTTTGTATTTTTGTTAAACGTATGTGTTGATGTTGGTAAACCGTGTAGTTTCTGTGTGTTTTGGGTGTTAACAGCAGTATATAGTCGTGTTAGTTCATTTCATTCATTTAGGCTAGTTCTAAATAATCGTTTTTAGCATTTTTAGTTTTTGTGTTTTGAGTCTATTGAAGAAAATTACAAAAATCAAGTTTTCTTTTCTTCATGTTTTTAATTCCAGCATAATGTTGTTCTTGTTAGCATTTGTGTAATTAGGAGTCCTTTTTACTATTTTCTAATTTAGTTTTATCCAAATAGAGGTTATTTAGTTTTATCACTTTTTGTTAATTTATATTTTTAATTTTTTATTTTCGTGTGGATCTTCTTCTTCCCCAAGGTGGGGCGGCAGCCATTAGAGCTCCCCTTGAGCTCTTGGTCGATTTTTTTTAGTAATTTTTAATTACAATTAGGTAGGTGTAATTAGGTTGTCTAGGTTCAATGTATTAAGGTTTAGTGTCTTAGCCGTTTTTAGGGGTTATTTAAGTTAAGTTTTGGGGATTAGGTTAGTATTTAATCCTAGGAAATCGTTTTTCTATTTAACTTCCTTTATTCACTAGGTAAAAATTAATTATATTAGTTTAGAAAGTAGCCCTTTTAGAAGTTGGCGATTTTGGAAAAAGGAGGTTCTTCAAAATTCATGTGCGGCATTTAAGAAAAATTTGAATTTTGAATGGGTATTAAAGAAGGAGTTACTCCTTAACTTTGGAAAGTGTTTTTGGCATTAAACAAAAATTCCAATGTAGGCTCCACGATTTCCATAGAGTATTAAAAGCACTTTAATTCCATCTTGAAAAGCAAAAATCGTGTATTTCTAGATTGGTCTTTTCATTTTTCCAAAAGGAGCTTTAAAGGCAATTAAGGAGTGTAACTCCCTCTTTAAATGGGGCGGTTTTTGAGAATCCAAAGCATTTCAAAACTTGAACATTGGTAATTATTACATTCTTTTTCCAACCTTCTCCATTAAAATCGTTAACTCTGAATTAATTGTAGGAATTAAGAGGTTACTACTTTATTCTAACCCTAACCTAGTCAACCCTAACCCTAGGTCGAGTCAAACCTAGTCTAAACCCACTTGAGTCTAGTCAAGTCAACCTTAGTTTGAGTCAACCGACCCTACCTATTGAACCTAATCTAACCTAGTCAATTAGATTGACTTGGTTAGGTGCGCCTTGTGTCCAAGTCAACTTGAACCCTAGCCCAAGTCAAACCCTAATTCAAACCTAGGTCGAGTCTAAGACCAAGACCTAACCCTAGTCAAACTTTAGTCCAACCCTATCTAATTCAAACCTAGTTGATTCAAACTTAGTCCGAGCCCACCTAAACCCAACCAATCTTAGTTGACAAAGTCAACCCAAAACTGAGTTTAGCCTAAGTCCAAGACTAATACCAACCCAAGTCGAACCTAGTGAGTCAACCCGAACATTAGTTGACTAACTTAAGGTAAGTCAAGACCCAACCCGAGGTCGAGTCAACCTTAGCCAAGTCAACCCAACCTTAGCTAAACCTAGCCGAGTCCACCTAAGTCAACCGAACCTATTTGACTAAGTTAACTCAAAACCAAACCCAATCCTAAGTCAACCGAACCCAACTAGTTAAGCTAAACCTAGCCGAGTCCATATTAGTCCGAGTCGAGTCAACCATAGCTCGTGCCCACCTAATCCAAACCGAGTTCATCCAAACCAAAACCGAACCTACCCAAGTCAAAACCAAGCTTCGTTGAGTCAACCAAGTGAACCCTAACCATAGCCTTTGTTCTTTAGTGAATTAATTTCGTTTACCATTATTTATTTTGATTTGTCTACTAATTAGTGTAGTTATTTAATTTAGTTTTAGTATAGAAGTGTGTGTACGGATATCGTATGTGTGAAATGTGTTTGTGATTGTTTGAATTGGTAATTAGATATTGTTTAACTTAGTAGTCGGATTGCATTTTATTGTTTAGCATAGTTGCATTTTCATTGTTAGTTAACGTAGTTCTAGTCATAATTTGCTTATCGTGTTTTGTTCGTCGTGCATTTAGCGTATTCGTAATAAGTCATCTTCATATACACTGTTATACAGTGTCATTTAGATTTCATTAGGTTTGATTTGTCTTTTAGAGTGTTAAAATAGATTCATAAAGTGAATAGTACACTCAAATAAAAACCAGATTTTTGCCCTGTTGCACCAGCATTATTTTCTGTGCAAAAATTTTGTGTTTTCCAAAAAAATTTCTTCTATTCACTTTATTGACGTGTTATTTGACTGCAGACCAAATTTCAGCTCATTCGGAGTTGATTTGGTCTGATTTTTAAGCGTTTTGCGAAAACCGCTTTTTCTGGATTTCAAATTACAGGACTTGCGATATCCTGATTTTTCCCAGATTTGAAACGCTTATATCTGGAGTTCCAATACTTTTTTTCAATTCTGTAAAAACTGTCATTTTTTTCAATCTGTCAGTTGCAGAACAGAACAATTTTCTGGAAAATCGGACCTCGTTTGCTCTGTCAAACAGTGGTTTTCCGATAACCTGTCAGAATGCTATTTTACACTAGTTAGGGGTAGTTTCGTAATTTTCTTAATTTCGGCATTTTAGAACTGTTTTCATTAGTTTCTGCATTTTAGGAGTTGCATAAGCATCCTACAGCATTAGTAGAAGTAATTTAGTTAATTTTAGACTTAGTTTAGTATTTTATTTAATTATTGTTTGATACGTAGCATTTGTTTTATTATTTTTGTAAAATTAGAATTAGTTTGAGTTACTGTTTGCATTATTAGAATAGAATACTAACTTTGTATTTTTCTGCATTTTTAGGTTGTAAAGCATATTTAGTTTCCAGGGTTGTTTTCCAAGTGTGAGGAGCGAATAATTGGCGAAAAGACGGAAATACCCTTGGTGTGGAGCAGAAGAAATAGTTGCTTGTTTATTTTCATTTTAGTGATTAAATGTATTTGTATTAGTTTTATAATTGTAGATTGACATTTGTTATTAATAAATTAAATTTCCTAGAAATATCGTGATTAATTCCTGTTCCCTGAGGATTCGACCCGTACTTACCACTTTGTGGAAAGTCGGTTTTTATATTTTTGGTTGATGATTTTCCAAAGTTTATTGAAAATAATTGTTTTAAAAAGATCATTCCAAATTATCAACCAGCTATTTTCAAACCTTTTATCCTTTTCTCAAAAAAACCTTCTTTGCGCTTTCAGGATTGTCGGAATCATGGCTCCTAAATCGCTCAAAAAGCTTGTTATCAATACCAACCTTTCTCAAAATAAATCCAAACCGGCTAGAATCTGCAAGGCAAAAGCAGGGGCAGAAGTCAACAAGATAACGGGGCAGACCAAAGAGTTAGCAGAATTCGATTCAGCGATTCAAGAATTGCCAGAATTTTCCAGTATTCAGAAGCAGGACGAACCATCACCGTTGGTTCAATGTCTGACAGAGGATGTCAACATCGGTTCAGAAGATGATCCAAAAATCCTCAAAATTGGCTCCAGCTTAAGTTCAGATGAGAAGGAAAGGCTCGTCTATTTTCTCAAGCAGCATCAGGAAGTCTTTGCCTGGACTTATGAGGATATGCCGGGCTTGGATCCCAAACTGGTCGAGCATCGTCTCGTGCTGAAACCGGATTGCAAACCAATCAAGCAGAAATTGAGAAAGATGGATCCCAGAGTAGCATCGCAAGTTAAAGGACTTGAGGAATTGCTAAAAGCATGATTCATCCAGACTATCGAATACCCAGACCAGTTGGCAAACATCGTGGCAGTTCCCAAAAAGAATGGCAAAGTCCGAATTTGTATTGATTTCAGAGATCTGAACAAAGCAACCCCAAAGGATGACTATCCACTTCCCAACATCGATCTTCTGATCGATAGCACGACAGACCATGCCATGTTTTCCTTTATGGATGGATATTCAAGCTACAATCAGATCAAATTGGCCGCTCGTGACCAATCTAAAACTTCTTTTACCACACCTTGGGGTACATTTTGCTACACAGTCATGCCGTTTGGGCTCAAGAATGCTGGGGCAACCTATCAGAGAGCAATGACTGTTATTTTTCATGACCAGATGCACAAGAATATGGACGCCTATGTTGATGACATCCTGGTCAAGTCAAAAGAAGGAGAGGATCATCTCGATGCTCTCGGCCATGTCTTTGAAAGACTTATCCTCTATAAGTTGAGACTCAATCCACAGAAGTGTGTCTTCAGAGTAGAGTCAGGTAAACTGCTAGGCTATATGATCAGCAAGAAAGGCATAGAGGTGGATCCTGCCAAGGCAAAAGCGATCATTGATATGCCGTCTCCCACCATTCTTAAAGACCTGCGAAGCCTTCAGGGGCACATTCAGTCTATCCGTCGCTTTATCTCCAATTTGGCCATGAGATGCGAACCCTTCAATCACTTATTGAGAAAAGAGGTGAAATTTGAGTGGGGACCAGAATGTCAGCTCTCATTTGAGCGCATCAAGCAGTATCTCCTCAATCCCCTTGTTCTAAAGCCACCAGAACTAGGAAAGCTGCTACTCTTATATATTTCTGTCAACCATAATGCTTGTGGCAGATTTCTTGCACAGTATGAGAAAGGCAGCCGGATAGAGCATGCCATCTACTACATAAGCAAGACTTTCATTGATTATGAGAAAAGATATTCTCAGATGGAGAAGACATGTCTAGCCTTGGTGTGGATGTGTCAGAAGCTGAGACATTATCTGCTAGCATCAGAAATCAAAATTTTATCAAGGATCAATCCTCTCAAGTACATCCTTGAGCAGCCTTTCCTTATTGGATGGATTGCAAAATGGCAGGTCCTCCTGATGCAGTATGACTTGGAGTATGTTTCTCAAAAGTCAGTCAAGGGTCAGTCCATCGCAGATCAGTTGGCAGATTTCCCGTTGACAGAAGAGATCAAAGCGGAAGATGATTTTCCTAATGATCGCATCTGCAGTGTTCAGGAGTCCCCAGTTTGGACCCTTTTCTTTGATGGAGCCAGGAACATGTCTGGTATAGGGATTGGGATGTTGTTGATCACTCCCGAAAAGGAGATGCTCCCTTATTCCCTCAAGTTCAACTTTCAATGTACTCATAATATGGTCGAGTATGAAGCTCTAATACAAGGCCTCAAAATTTTGCAAGATTTCAATGTCGAAAGAGTACATGCCTTTGGTGACCCTTTGCTTGTTGTTAGCCAAGTTAATGCGTTATGGCAAGTGAAGGATTCAAAGTTGATCCCTTATCAGAAGATTGCCTTAGCTCTCATAGGCAACTTTGAAGAATTTCAGCTCAACCATGTCAAGAGGGAATACAACCACATAGCGGATGGCCTAGCCTGTTTGGGTTCCATTTTGTCTTTTAAAGACAATGAATCCTGTTGTTCCTTCGAGATTGGCAGACTCGATCAATCTGCCTACATTTCGGCTGAACAAGTTAACCAAGCCATTCAAAAAGAGAAGCCTTGGTATCAAGACATCAAAAGCTTCATTGAAACAGGTGAATTTTCATCGGAAATGCCAAGAAAGGAGCAACATGCGGTCTAGCGCATGTCAGCCCGTTATTTCATCCTCGCCAATACTCTCTACCATCGTGGGTTCAGTTCTGAGTACGCCAGATGCTTAGATAAGGATGAAGCCATGGAAGTTGTCTGAGAGGCACACGAGGGAATTTGTGGTGGTCACGTCGACTACCAAACACTCGTCAAGCAAATTATCCGGGCAGGGTATTATTGGAAGACCATGCAGCAGGATTGCCATCAATTTGTAAGGAAGTGCGTCAAATGTGAGATGCACGCACCTTCCATTCATGCGCCAGCCACATACTTGCAGTTTGTGGTTTCTCCCTGGCCTTTTTCAATGTGGGCCTTCGACGTAGTGGGTCCGATCGCTTCTTTGGCTTCTAATGGCCACCGATGTTTCCTAGCAGCTACAGAATACTTCACCAAATGGGTCAAAGTTGTAACTCTGCGAACGGTGGAAGGCCGACACATGGTTTTTTTTATCCATAAAAATCTTCTTTGCCGCTTCGGCGTCCTACATGATATTGTGTCAGACAATGGCAGCCATTTCAAGAATGAGAGGATAAAGACCTTCTGCTCAAAGTTCAGGATTCTTCACCATTTCTCGGCTCCGTATTATCCCCAAGGGAATGGTCAGGCAAAGGCCACCAATAAGATTTTGATCCGCATTCTAGACAGACCATGATTGGCACGAGAAGATGCACGATGCACTTTGGGCATACCGAACCGCCATTTGGACCCCAACCAATGCTACTCCTTCAGAGCTTGTCTACGGGACTGAGGTAGTGTTACCTCTCCACGTTCAGAAGCCCGCACTCAAGTTCGCATCACTCATCGAACTTCTGCTTGATCAGTATCAGCAGCAGAGGTTGGTACAACTTGATATGTTAGATGAGAAAAGGCTCAAGGCGGTTGAGCACGCTTAGGCCTATCGTCAGAGGATAGCTCGGCACTACGCCAAATCAGTTATTGAGAGAAGATTCTGAGTCAATGATCTTGTGCTCAGATCGACAGCTCATCTCAAGCATCGGCCGAAGGGCAAGTGGCCACCCAATTGGGAAGGCCCTTATGTGATTAAGGAAGCGCTGCCTCGTAATTCCTATCGTCTGATCAACGCAGATGAAGTAGAACTGCCAGATCCTATTAATGCTTTACATTTGAAGAGATTTTACACTTGAATTGTTCATCCTAGCCTTTTGTACTCTTCAAAAATCTTTTTCAATAAAGCAATAATCTTCCATTGAATTCTCACAATCTTCTCCCTGATACTGGGGCATTTTATTTTGATCTATACTTGTCTTCCTTCGCCATATGCAGGCAGGATCAGACGAATCTTTTTCTAAAAATCTTATCAACTTTTCTGTTAATTTTGTTATCTTTATTAAATTGCACTCATTTCATTTTCCAATCTAATCAATTTTTTATCAATTTATTGTCAATTTTATCAATTTTGTCAAGTTTTATTAAGTTTATCAATTTTATTAAATTTTATTCCTTTATTTTTAAACCCTTACAGGTTAAGGGATAAACCTGATGCCTCGTCGCAATGAGGTATTTCCCTTTCAGGTTAAGGGATAAAACCTGAACCTCGCCCCGCGATCCCCCCCTTTTATTTTCTTTCAAGACGGGGGATAATCCCAAAATTCTTCTATCATCAAATTTTCCTCGAATTTCTGTCAATTTCCACTAAATCTTTATTGTCAAATTTCATTAATTTATTCCTTTTATCAATCCTTTTTTTCCTTTATCAATATCTATCAATCTTTTCAATTTTGCCAAATTCTCTTCAGGATCAGGGATAATCCTGAAAACCATTCTAAATAAAATTCAAATCTCAGGCCATCTTGGGTCGAGGATCTTGAATAAATTTCTCACCCTTATCGCCAGAATCTATTCATGCTCTTTGTCAATCCTTCTAAAATCCGACTCTTGGGTAGGAGTTTATTTCCTCCCCGTCTGAGTTCCGACTCAGGTTTTTGCTTTCATTTTATTCTTTGTTTTTGAAAGATCCGAGTTCCGACTCGGGTTTTCCCCTTTTATCTTTTGTTTGAAGTTCCGGGTTTCAACTCAGCCTTCCTTTTGGATCCGATGCTCGTATTGGAACCAATTTCTACGTCGAGAATTCAAGTTCTCAAACTCTATTCTCATTCATTTTTCTATTTTTTTTAAAAAAAACCGGGTTCCGACTCAGATTTTCCCTCTTTGTATATTCTTATTTCTGAAGTTTCGGGTTCCGACTCAGACTTCCTTTTGGATCCAATGCTCGTATTGGAACCAATTGCTACGTAGAGAATTCGAGTTCTCAAACTCGATTCTCATTCATTCTTTTATTAAAAAAAAAAAATGGGTTCCAACTCGGATTTTTCCTTTTGTATATTCTTTTTTTTTTTGGGTTCCGACTCAGACTTCTTTTTAGATCCAATGCTCGTATTAGAACCAATTGCTACGTCGAGAGTTCGAGTTCTTAAACTTGATTCTCATTCATTCTTTTATTTTTGAAAAACCGGGCTCCGACTCGGATTTTCCCTTTTTGTATATTCTTATTTCTGAAGTTTCGGGTTCCGACTCGAACTTCCTTTTGGATCCAATGCTCGTATTGGAACCAATTGCTACGTCGAGAATTCGAGTTCTCAAACTCGATTCTCATTCATTCTTTTATTTTTGAAAAACTGGGTTCCGACTCAGATTTTCCCTTTTATATATTTTTTTTTCTTAAAAACCGGGTTCCGACTCGAACTTCCTTTTGGATCCAATGCTCGTGTTGGAACCAATTGCTGCGTCGAGAATGCGAGTTCTCAAACTCAATTCTCACTCATTCTTTTATTTTGAAAAACCGGGTTCCGACTCAGATTTTCGCTTTTTGTATATTCTTATTTTCTCGAGTTCCGACTCGAATTTCCCCTGTTGATCCAATGCTCGTATTGGACCAAAATCTCTCCTTGCCTTCCCTTTCAGATCAAGGCACAAACCTGAACTTCCCCTTCAGGATAAGGGATAATCTTGAAATGCTGACAATCATTTTCGCTAAATTCTCAAGTATCTTCCGATGTCGGTCTCTTCTTTAAATTCTTCATTGAAAAACCAGTCCTCGTACTGATGCATTTTTGAAAATCCAGTGCTCGTGCTGGTATGCACTCTTCAAAACCCAGTGCTCGTACTGGTGTGCATTTTCGAAACCCAGCGCTCGTACTGGGGCATTTTTCAAAATCCAATGCTCATGCTGGTGTGTTTTCAAAATCCAATGCTCATGCTGGTACATTTCCAAATCCAGTGCTCGAGCTGGTACATCTAGCGCTCATGCTAGTGTTTGGCTGACTGATCAGTTAGCTCTCTAGGTTTAGTCTTTGTACTAACCAATCATCAACAACTCAAGCTCTAAATTCTCAATTTCAACCTTCGGGTTATCATTTTTTCAAAAAAAATCAATCTTTTTCTTGCGAAGGACCCTCTTCAGGGAGAGTTCGAGGGAGCTCGTTCCTTTTTGCATGCAACCATCTTTCGTTTGCAAGAACCCTCTTTCAGGGAGAGTTTGAAGGGACTCATTTTCTTCGCGAACAGTTTGCAAAACAAACAACCAACTTTACGCAAAAGAACCCTTTTTCCAGGGAGAGCTTCGACAGAAGATCGCTTCTTTTTTGTGGCCCCCATTTTTTTTATCTTTGGCCAACCCCTTCACAGAGGACCCTCTTCTAGGGAGAATGTGATTGAATCGTTCCTCTGTGATACTTTCTCAACTTTATTGTTCGACCGCCTTTCCATAAGAGAAGCCTAGAGATAGGGAGTTTTGACGAAAACTTAATTTCTCTTCGAAAGTTCCGCTTTGCAAACACCTCCTCTTTGGGGAAGAGAGGAGTATTTTCAACTTCTCATTCAAGTAAAGGTTAAGCCTGAGTCTCTCTTTTTGGGGAAAAAGAGAAGAGAATTTTGTCATGGACGTGTCGATTCGATATCAAGAATTTTCTTTCATCAAGGATTTATAGAATACTTTGCTAATTTGCTGTCAAAATCATTGTTGATCTCAAAGTTTTCATCACATAAAGAATTACCTCAAACTACCTTTAGTATTATTTCCAAAAGAGCAAGACTTTTGCGAAATAAGAACAGAATTCAAGCTTTTTTCTGCTGGTCAACCAAGAGGATGAAGAAAAATCTTCGATATGACCGGCAAAGAAAAAATTCAATGATGTTGAAAAGCCATAAGTGAATTGATATTGATCATAGATATGGCACATTCTTAAAGATCGTTCTTTTGGCAGTAAGACAGTGGAAATACCCTGGGCAGTAAAAAAGGACCTACCCAATCCATGTCTCCTCAGTCATCCAAGCTGCAATCAAATATCCGCAAAAGGAGGGATCTCTCAATTGTCGTCAAGATAAAGACGAATATGCGAGCTAGATCTCCGGGGCCAAAGAAGATTCGGATCATTTCCGAGATGAAGGACTTTGTGAAGGATCTTTCCAGAGAACGTTTTAAGCACTGTCAAGATGAAGGCGACTGCGATGAACCTCCCGACAAACCCTAAAAGATATTTGATTTCCGCTATCGTCTAGAGATTTTAGCCCAAAGAACCAATATCATCAGCCTAATTCCTGAGAAAGAAAAGAAGGATCGAAGCATCTCCAAGATGAAGGAGTTTGTGACGTACCCTTCTGAATCAACTATAATTTTTGGCATCTTATTGGCAATATTTTCTTATTATCCCAACATAAAGCAAGAACTTGATGTTTGTTTTGACGTATCCTGATGTCATCCCTCCTTAGGACTGAAAAGTCCTCTCCTTCCGTCTAATCTGAGCGTTCTCAGATTTGCACGCTTCCCTGTATTCCCCATTGTCCCACCATAGACAGTTCTCGCTTAGAATAAGAGTTAAACCTGAACTTTCTACAAACGGTCTGTTATTGTCAAAAGCTATTTTCAGTCTCAACAATGAGACGCCCAAGATCAACCCCTTTTCAAGCTTTAGGGACCCCCATTTTCATCCTTTTGCAAACCCCTCTTGGACTTGTTGTGCGAAGTCTAGAGGTCCCATCACAGTTTCCTCGCTCTTCGAGGATTCTGTATCCATTCAGGCTAAGGATTAAACCTATTACCTCGCTCCTCGAGGTATCACCCAAACCTTCTGCGAGAGGTCGTCTGTTTTTAGAAAATTGATTTAGTCTCAGCAATGAGACGCTCCAGATCATCCCCTTTCCAAGCTTTAGGGAATCCCTTGTTTTCCTCTTCTCGCAAACCCCTTTTGGATTTATTCATCCAAATTTCGAAGGTCCCATCATGGTTTCTTCACCCAAGGATTCTGTATGGTCGTCCCTTTCAAGTTAAGGGTTAAGCCTGAACCTCGCTCTGCGAGGTATCTTTCCATTCAGGTTAGGGTTAAACCTGAGTCTCCTTTCGACTAGATATCCTTTCTAGTCACACCACGGTTTCTTCATTTGAGGAATTCGTGTGATTCCCCCCACTCAGGTCAAGGGTTAGACCTGAATCTCGCTTTGGCGATGCATTTCGTTGTCCCATCACGGTTTCCTTCGTTCGAGGATTCTGTATGATCGTTCCTTTCAGGATAGGGGTTAAGCCTGAACTTCGTTCCACGAGGTATCTTCCTTTTAGGTTTGGGTTAAACCTGAATCTCGTTTCGATGAGGTAATCCTTCCAGTCCCTTCATGGTTTTCCCCAGAAAGGAACACGTGCTCTATGTATATCCATCCAGGAAAGGATCATGCTTGAGCTTCATCTCACACGGCATTTTTTCAAAATGTCCCATCAAGGTCTGCTTATATTCCTTTCTCCATCCAAATCATCTTTATCTATCTTCGTCCCATCCAGGTTAAGGGCTAAACCTGAGTCATTCCAAGAGTTGATCTTGCCTCACCCATGAAACCTGATCAAAATGCTTATCTTTCATCATTCTGGGATCTTTACCCAAAGTCCCATCATGATTTTCTTGTTTCTATGATTCAGTCATATCATTGTCGAGGATTTCGCCCCCCAGGACCATTCAGGATAAGGTTTTAAGCCTGAAAAATCATGTCTCTTCAAAATAATTCTTTCACACCTAGTTCAGGTTTGCTAAACTGGGACATTTTTCAAAATTTGGAGTGTTTTCTTTGCCACTAAGCTCGGCTTTCAACCGGCTTAGTAGCAAAGAGGGGCATATGTGAACACCCCAAATTTTTCAAAATTTTATAAATATTCCCTTTTTGCCCTTTATTTCTATTTTATGGGTAATTGAGTCACTTTTTAACCTGAATTCTATTTTATTTCAAAAGTTTTCTGAAATTAAATTCATTTTGTATATCTGACTCAGTTTCGGATCCGGATCCAGATAAAAGATCCAAATCTGAGCTTCGTTATCCAATCTTTAAATCAAATTCTCAAAATTACCAAAATAACTATTTAAAAAGCTTAGAAAGTTCGTCCGGTATCCGTTTGGATACATCAAAGTGTATTTCTCAATTCGAGGTTTAAAGTTCAAATATTTTCTCAAAATCTGGGTCCAAACCCATTTTTTGAAGAAATTTCCTTAAAATAGCATTAAAAATTTTTCTTTTGTAAATATTTTGCAAAAATCCAAAAAAAATAGTTTTAAATCCTTGTTTTCTCGAAAATTTTAGGATTCTATTCCAAAAATATCAAAAATATATATATAAAATGAAGAAAAGAACAAAAAAAATGAAAATATAGAAAAGAAACAAAAATCGGATTTTGAAAAACTCTTTTTTTGAAAAACAATCTTTTAACTAAAACCAGTTTTCTGCAAAAAACTTTTGGAAAAAAACGGCCTTTTGAAAATCTTTAAAACGGGAAGGTTTTAACGAAAAAAAAGAAAAAATGTGTGTTTTCTTTAGGGTTACGAAGGCCCTTCTTCTCGACCCTTTAAAAAGCTTCCAGCTTCCGCTCTCCTCGCACGCCTCCTCCAGTCGCACCCTCTTCTCCATCGCTTCAACATCGCAGGCCTCCCCATCACCACCCTTCATCTCTAACGGAAGCCTCTTCTCGATCCTTCCCAAAGGGGTTAACCCTCCGATCGCCGCACCTACTCTCAACCACAGATCGCCAACTGAATCCTCCCCTTCCTGATCCTTCTTCGCCCTCTTTAAAAAGGAGAGGCGAAAGGGAAGCAAGGGATCGATGACTCCCGCATCAGCCCTCCTTCATCTGAGTCCTCTCTTAGCTCCTCCCACCGACCGAAGAAAAACCTGCAGCATAGCGAAGCAAGCTTGCTTGCCTCTTCCCATTCCCTCTGTCTTTTCTTTGCACCTTCCTCGCCTCTGGTAAGGGAGCTCCCTCGGGCAGTCATAACATTTAGCAGGAGTGCTTTCTCCAAGGTTTCTACCAAAATCAGGAATCCATCCACATCTATAGCAAAAGACTGCCAAATCAAGAAGCCTCGTTTCCCTCTCTCATAATCTCTGCAAAACAAGAGTTCGACCTGCTGTTGAGAGTAGCTCATCTAGTTTTTGTGTTGTGATAGGTCAGTCTAAATTACTGTGCTAAATTTGGATGTTTAAGATCATATTACAGTTGTTGTTAATATTTGCATTAAAACCTGTGTCATGTGCATTTTATCACCTAAAAACACAAGGGCCTTCTGGCAGTGGGAATCTCATTACAGCTTGGTCTCTCGGACCATGATACGGCAAGGGTTTTATCTTTTTTAAAATCAGGATGTTGTTCCTGTTTTGCGTTATTCAGAACTATGGAGTCAAGACACTATTAGCAGCACAACATTCACTATGTATAGAAGATCCCAATTGCCACCACACTCCAACACAGTAGTAGTACCTCATTGATTCCAATGCCAACCAGTTTGTCAGACTTCCTATAAGATGCGTTATTCTTACTACAGCAAATACCTCCACTATCTTGTTATTTCATTCAATCTCAAGGAGAAAGAAGCAATTGCTAGCAATATCACTGGTTTGAAGCCTTGATATGTATGAGTCTGCAAATGACGTTGCCTACATTCATTGATCTGCAAAGGTGTATGTTAAACATGAACCGCAGAAGTAGAAGTTGTTGAAGTTGCTTGCCTATATGGCGAAGCTGGCATATATCCTCTATGTATCATTGGATTAGGGATTTAGTGTTTACAAAAGCCAACTCACATTCAAGTTGTTGCAGAATATTGGTGAAGTCGATGCATATTTGTCTTCATTCACAGAAGCAGTTCACCTCACTGATGCATACATTACTTGCTATGTAAAATCGATGGTCAGAGGTTGATTGGCTGTAAGAAAAAGGCTGCATATATTTTTCAGGCACCATACAACATCTCCACCACCATCAAAACACATGCATGCTCACCAACCTATCGAGATTATAATGCTTTGTTTCCCCAGGACTGTATTTTTGCATTGTTTATGCTTGTTAAATCCCAAATCCCCATTGCTTTTCAGGTGATCTGTATCATTTACCTTTCATTAACATCCAAATTACTGTTTGCCACCAATAATGTATATCTCTTGCAATCACATATCGGCACCTCACACCATACAACCTACCCACTGCAAATCTTGCACAGTAACCACACTACAGCCAGTTAGTTCATCTGCCATTAAATGTTAGTTAACCTCATATCAGGGTTAGTTCATAGCCCCTCACCTTGTTTGGACCACCAATTATGTAGGCATATTGGTCACATCTTTATGAGTTCAGTCATTCTAACTTACGTATCAAATATAGGTAACACGGGTTTCACTGGTATGTTGTCATTTCCTGCAACTATTTGCAGCATCTTCACCGTGGCTTTACTTGCCACAATGCACACACTCCACCTGTGCATACTTCTCGCATTTCCTGCATATGTTTTCACTGTTGCACAATATCACACCCACCCTGTAGGTGTTATATTCATAAATACCATTTATATTACCATTCCACCTATACATACACACACACACACACACACACACACACACACACACACATATATATATATATATATATATATATATTCATATATATATATATATATACATATATACATATATATATCATTTTTTATTTTTCCACACTTTAGATTTTAGATAGCTTGACATATGAGTACTTTTCTTTTTACATTGGCATCTTTGAAATTCATGTGATATGTGCAAATTCTTTTCTATCTTCCATGCTAACCAATGATTTTGCAGAGAATATGTGAAAAATAGCATTATTTGGAGTTGTAAATTCAATTTCATGTATTGTAATAGTTAGATCTTAATGAGGATTTACATTTTCTGTTCTAGATAGAATGAATGAGCATTGTAAATATCATAAATTGCTTATTTTCATACTTCTGGTCTTTATTTATCAAAAAATCTCACAATGGTAAAACATGAATGGCACATGCACCATTTCGTAAGAGGTAATTAAATCCTAAGTTGATGATTTACATCAATGGTCATAGTCAGGATGTAAACAAAACTTAGGATTTTTATCTTTTATAAAATAACACTGGATCCACACTGGATCCTTTTCAAAATTCATCATATTTTCTTTAAATATTTTCCTGTTTTATCAGAGTTTAGCTTAAAATTGGTTCAATACATATATCAATGGCCATAGTCAAGATATATTGAGAATTAATTTCATTTTAAACTCTATAAAAGCACCAAAAATGGTATTTTATTCTTCACTTGACTTTAAATGTGGTTATTATATAATACATTCAATGACCATAGTCAGGGATGTATTATATCTTCAATCTCATTCTTAATTCATTTAAAGAATGAAATATGCTTTTCAAATCCAATTTTAAAAATCATTTAAATTCATTCATCATTTAGGATAGAAGTGCATCATATTTTCAAAAATTCTTTTTAAAAAACCCAACTGATTTTGAACATCTTTCCTCAAATTTCTATTTCAAATTCCAATTCTATCTCAATTTCAAAGTTCGATTTGACGTTGAAATTCCAAAATCAATTTTATATTCAAAACTTTAAATTTCCAATTCAAATTCAAATCAAATTTCAAAGTTCAATTTAACTTTGAAATTTCTGATTCATCTTCTGATTCCCAATTCAAACTTTAAATTCAAAATCCAATTTGACTTTGAAATTCATTTGTATGTCCCAAAATTTCAAAATCAAACTTCAAAGTTCAATTTAACTTTAAAGTTATCTTTTGATTCAAAATCAAGTTTTTTTTTTCCATCTTCAAATTCAAAATCAAAGTTAGAGATTGATTCTGAATCTCAAAACTTGACCCTTCTTAAAATTTTAAATTCAAAATCTGGGTTTTCAAAACCCAGATCCATCTTCATAGGTCCCATTTGGACTTTCAAAATCTAAATCCAAAAGTTAGGACCCAATCTCATCTTGGATTCCAGATCTTGGATCCAGTTCCACCTTTAGGATCCAGAACCCAATTCCACTTTAGATCTCAGACTTCAGATTCAGTTCCACCTTTAGGATCCAGAACCCAATTCCACTTTGAATCTCAGACTTCAGATCCAGTTCCACCTTTAGGATCCAGAACCCAATTCCACTTTGGATCTCAGATTTCATATCCAAATTCCATTTTAGGATCCGGAACCCAGTTCCACTTTGGATCTCAGACTTCATGTCCAAAATCCATTTTAGGGTCCAGAATCCAACTCTATCTTGGATCTCAGATTTCAGATCCTAAATCCATTTTTAGATCCAGAACCTATTTTAGGATTCAAAATCCAATTCCATCTTGGATCCCAGATCTTGGATCCAATTTTATTCAGGATCCAGAATCCAATTCCATTCTCAATTCTAGATTTCAAAACCAATTCCATCTTCAGATCTCATCTGAACTTCCTAAATCCATTTCTATTTTTAAATACCATTTGATTTTCTCAAATCCATCCTCACTTCAAATTTTAAATCTAGAATTCAATATCACTTCAAATTTCATCTTCTTCTCTTAAAACCAGGTTCAAAATTTCAAATTCAAAGTCAATTTCTGATTTTGAAAATTCATTCCTTCTCCTTTTAACTCAGCTTCAAAAATCATTCTTTTCAAATCAAGATTTATTTTCCCAACTCTGATTATTTCAAAGACTTAGAACTTTTCTGATCTATCTCAAGTTCTAAGTTAAAATTCTACTATTCAAAAACCGTCTCTTCACTCCATTATCAAGTTCATCTCAGAACACTTGGAAAATTTTAAAACATCTTTCAAAAGAGCATACATCCTTGCATTGCACAAGCATGATTCTTTGTGCATTTAGCCTTAGGATAAATTCTTAGGTAATATTTAGGCAAAGCAAAAGGCATAAATTCGATCCTTGGTTTGATTAACCCCGGTAAAGGTGTCAGGAACGTTCAAACCTTGTACCGACGAGCGAATCCTGTCTCTCCATTTTCCCCACAATATATTTCAAAACGGAGGTGAGTAATTTTCTAAATATTTTCAAATCAAGGTCAAGTGAGACCGCGCAAAAGAGTTCATCTCTCTCTTCTTTTCTTTCTTTTCTCTTCTCTCTTCTTTTCTGTCCTTTATTTTTCTCCCTTCAAAAAGGAGGAAAATAGAGGTTAGAAAAGGAAAAGAGAAGAAAAAGAGAGAAAACACAAAAGAGGAAAAATTTTGCGATGATCACAAGGTGGCAGCATATATATGGAATGGCTGGATGTGAAGTGAGAATGGAGGTTGAAATATGAAGAAGATGCTGTGAGGGTTGTGATGAGGTTTATGTTGTAGTGGTGTCGACAGAAAAACAAGGAAAAAACTATAGTAGTGTTGTGGACTTTGACTTAAAAGTGATGGGCAATGAAGGGTATTAAGCTGGAACACACAGGCTAGTTATAACGCAGGTAGAAATGGGTATAGCTAATGGAGGGTAAAATAAGGATGCAGGGTGCTGTGGATGTATGTATGGTGGAAAAATGTGCGGTTGAACTGAGTGTACATGCCCAAAATTATGTACAATACCTATGAAAATGTGGTGTGAGTACAGTGTAATGAAATGGGATAGTAAGTGCATAGGTGATATGCCATGTGCAAAGGTGCTATTGATATGCATGTACAAAGTGTAGCTAAGGTTGCTAAAAATAAAAAATAAAAAATGAATGTAGGCAACAACAGTGAAGTGCAGATAAAAACCTAATTGTAAGTGTTAATCTAACCTAATATGCAGGTAACGTACTATGCAGTAGGTGAATGGTTATTTTGAAATGTGCCAAATTCAAATGATAGAAGTAAATGACTAAAGTGAAGTCATGGCTGCAATGTAAACAATTGATGGTGCGACAACCTTCTTTGTAACATCAATATCAGCCATCTGGGTTTGTTTTGACAGCGCCACGTAGTTGGTCAACACCCCATATATCAACCACTTTGAGACAATGCCCTTCCTTCTTGTTTCCTCTCATCTTTCAGCACAAGTGAATATATGAGATTTACTAACAGATACCCTTCTGTGGGTATTGAATTTACCTTTCGACATTCCTGTGTGCAAGTGAAATATTGTTTTACCAAGTGTGAATGAAAATGAAATATTGTTAAGATATGTTGTGTGCAAGTGCGATGGAGGTGGGTAGTACTTAGTATGTAGCAGCTGGATGATAACTTATAACAACAACATATTCATGGTGAACCACAATAAATTTCAGAATACATGAAACAAAAATTAAAACAAGAATTCGCATGAGATAAAATAAACTACTTCTGAACTGGAAGGCTAGCATTCAAAGGAGTCAACATCACAGGCTTGTCACACAAATGAGGAATCCAAAATGACACTCAGTACCAAAGGATTAACCAGCAATCCGACTTTTTGCAACACAATCATTCACTATGCCACAAATTTGCTTTGTACCCTGCATTAATCTAAAAAAAATGATCATTTGCCATGTTCCATGCTTCATGATGCCTTCATAACAATTCAAAACTTATATGGACAAGTAGGAACCCCCATAGCGGCCTATCCTAAGCTACTTTCACCATATAGCAATTCCAACTGAGACAGGAGAGATCTCATCCATCCTGATGGATGAGTGAGAAACTGAAGGGCATAGGGTAAAACACGGTTCATGACGTGACCCACAACTGAAGCTATCTGCCATATTGGATTCAAAGGCTTCAGGGCATGGCTATGCAGCAAATAACAAAACAAAAAATTCAATCACATTTGCTCTGAACAACTGTGGTAACATGTAACAATGTTCAAGATAGACCAAAAGAAAGTAGAACAAAATGAAACCAACACTTGTACTGAGAAAATAAAAGAAATAGACTACTGAAGCACACATGATAGATCAAAACAACTTATGAGCCATGAATTTCAACAATGAAGAGAATGCACGGTGAATGAATTACGAGTGACACATGGTGTTCTGCATCATGAGAAGTAAAGGTAGGAATCTATGGATGATCGACCAACGCTGGTGAATCGGAGTGGAGCACCTCCTTTAGCAGGAAGACTTTTAAACAGCGAGATAACTCTTACAGTAGATCTGCAACTATTATGGATGGAACCGTTCTTTGTAATTCAGTCTTTTATTCTTTTTTTTTTTTTCAGATAAGGTGACGTTCGGGGATAGAACGAGGTTCCAAGGATAACAAAATATAAATGAATATAGAAAATGGAATGGAGATGATGCTTTTACACAGGATCGTAACCCAAAAAAAAAACATAACGATAAATGAAAGCAGAAAGCCAAATCGAAATGGACAACCACGAGATAAAAATAGGGAATCTGAAGATCGGATGACGATGAACATGTAATCTAAAAAAAAAAAGTCTAGATGAAAGGAAATCGAGGCCAAGTATAGTTTAAACTAAAGCTACTAAAGGCATTGTGACTCAACTCTTGATAAGAAAGTGTGACTATAATACAAGAAGGACGTAAGATCCATGGGCGATTTCTGCCAACCAAACATGATCTGATACTAGATCAGATCGGGTTCCATTGGGGAAATCAAATCTAAAACTAAAAGGAAATTGAATCAAAAGGGCTCAACGAAAATTCATGGATGCAAGCAGAGAAGAGATGAGGTACTGAAGCGCCTAACAAGGGAAACACGGACAGTAACATAACAATTCGTTGGGGATATTAGATTTAACAAAAACTCTAACCAAGTGAATGTGTAAATATTGGAATTATCCATTCAATTTATTGTTGCACTAGAGGAGAGTCGGTGTTGCCATAAGCAACCCAACGCAGCTCTGAGGTGCGCTAGTGGAGGCTAAAAAAAATGATAAGGGAAGCAGCTAGCAAAAAAGAAAAATGAGAAGCTGGGGGGAACTTACCGAAACATTGCAAAAGTCGTGAAAGAGGGAGTTGAGGCTCTTTCCGTGGAACCAGAGAGGGAGCTCCTTGATTCCTCTTGCTTGCCAGAACTCTGGAGGAGGGGGTCTATGGCGAGACAGTGGGGAACACAGGGAAGTGTGCAGATTTAAGAGCGCTTAGATCAGACGAAAGGAGAGGACTTTTCAGTCCTAACGAGGGATGACGTCAGGATACGTCAAAACAAACATCAAGTTCTTTACTTCATGTTGGGATAACGAGAAAATATTGCCAATAAGATGCCAAAAATTGCAGTTGATTCAGAATGATGGAATGGTGCTCATATGTGTGAAAATATTACATCTTTCTACCTAGAGTATTAACTCCAAGGGGCTAACTCTTTAGAATTAAGAATCAAATTCAAATTTGTTGTTGTTGAGTTTCTTCAAGGAAGATATCAATTTCCTTGATATGAAAAGGAAGGAAATATTCTTAGCTTTATAAAAGCAATTGAATGAAAAGATACTGATAAAAGAATTTCACATAGATAAAGATGATTCCTGACAGTTTTGGGCAGTTTGATATCCTGGGGTTTTTCCCATGATGATCTTTTTGCACTCTTTTAGATCATGAAGCTTTCTCGGGTTCTTTTACATCATCCTTCATTTTTGAGATGTCCTGACGTTTCTCTCTTTTTCTGAGAAGGGTAAGTCACAAACTCCATCTTGGAGATGCTTCAATCCTCCTTTCTTTCTCAAGAATTATGCTTGATGATATTGGTTCATTGGTCAAAATCTCTGGATGATAGCAGAAATCAAATATCTTTTAGGGTTTGTCGGGAAGTTCATCGCAGTCGCCTTCATCTTGACGGTGATCAAAATGTTCCCTGGAAGGATCCATCACAAACTCTTTCATCTCAGAGATGATCCAAATCTTCTTTGGCCCCGGGGGTCTAGCTCGCCTATTCGTCTTCATCTTGACGATAATTGAGAGATCCCTTTTGCGGATATTTGATTGCAGCTCAATTGACTGAGGAGATATGGATTGGGTAGGTTCTTTTTACTGCCCAGAGAACGATCTTTAAGAATGTGCCATAGCTATGATCAATATCAGTTCAATTATGGCTTTTCAACATCATTGAATTTTTCCTTTGCTAGTCATATCGAAGATTTTTTTTCATCCTCTTGGTTGACCAACAGAAAAAGCTTGAATTCTACTCTTTTTCTGCAAAAGTCTTGTCCTTTTGAAAATAATACCGAACGTAGTTTGAGGTAATTCTTTATGCGATGAAAGCTTTGAGATCAACAATGGTTTTTTATAGCAAATTGGCAAAGTATTCTAGAAATCCTTGATGAAAGAAATCGCTCGATATCGAATCGACACGTCCATGACAAAATTCTCCTCTCTTTATCTACAAAAAGAGAGACTCAGGCTTAGCCCTTACCTGAATGGGAAGTTTGAAATACTCCTCTCTTCTACAAAGAGGAGGTGTTTGCAAAACGAAACTTTCGAAGAGAAACTAAGTTTTTGTCAAAACTCCCTATCTCTAGGCTTTTCTTATGGAAAGGCGGTCGGAAAACAAAGTTGAGAAAGTATCACAGAGGAACGAGTCCATCACACTCTCCCTAGAAGAGGGTCCTCTGTGAAGGGGTTGGCCAAAGATGAAAAAAATGGGGGCCACAAAAGAAACAAACTTCCGTCGAAGCTCTCCCCGGAAAAAGGGTTCTTTTATGTAAAGTTGATTGTTGTTTTGCAAACTGTTCGTGAAGAAAACAAGTCCCTTCAAACTCTCCCTATAAGAGGGTTCTTGCGAACGAAAGATGGTTGCATGCCAAAGGAATGAGCTCCCTCGAACTCTCCCTGAAGAGAGTCCTTCGCAAGAGAAAAAGATTGATTTTGACAAAATGATGAACTGAAGGTTGAAATTGAGAATTTAGAGCTTGAATTGTTGATGATTGGTTAGTACCAAGACTGAACCTGGAGGGATAACTTGATCAGTCAACCAGACACTAGCATGAGCGCTAGATGTACCAGCATGAGCACTGGATTTGACGATGTACCAATACGAGCACTAGGTTTTGAAAAAAAACATACCAGTACGAGCATTGGATTTCGAAAATGCCCTAGTATGAGCACTGGGATTAAAAAAAAAAATGCACACCAGTACGAGCACTGGGTTTTCGAAAAGTGCACACCAGTACGAGCATCAGGTTTAAAAAATGCACACCAGTACGAGCATTGGGTTTTCGAAAGTGCACACCAGTACGAGCACTGGGTTTAAAAAGTGCACACCAGTACGAGCACTAAGTTTTGAAGATGCATACCAATACGAGCACTTGATTTTGAAATTGCCCACCAATATGAGCACTGGGTTTCAAAAAATGCCCCAGTACGAGCGCTGGGTTTAAAAAATGCACACCAATATGAGCACTGGGTTTTCGAAAGTGCACGCCAGTACAAGCACTGGTTTTTGAAAAATGCACACTAGTACAAGCACTGGGTTTAAAAAATGCCCCAGTACGAGCGCTGAGTTTCGAAAATGCACACCAGTACTTGCACTGGGTTTTCGAAAGTACACACCAGTACGAACACTCGTTTTTCAACGGAGAGTTGAAAGAGAGACCGACGTTCTAAGATACTTGAGAATTGAGCGAGAATGATTGCCGGTGTTTCAGGATTATCCCTTATCCTAAAGGGGAAGTTCAGGTTTATCCCTTAACCTGAAAGGGGAAGCTGGAAAACTTTGGTCCAATATGAGCATTGGATCAAAAGGGGAAATTCGAGTCGGAACTTGGAATTGAAAAAATGAAAGATAAAGGGAAAAATCTGAGTCGGAACCCATTTTTTCAAAATAAAAGAGAAAATCGAGTTTTTGAAAACTCGAATTTTCAAAGGAACAATCGGTTCCAACACGAGTGTTGAATCCGATAGGAAGTTCGAGTCAGAACTCGAAACTTCAAA
This sequence comes from Nuphar pumila, assembly GCF_984573655.1. Taxonomy (NCBI): domain Eukaryota; kingdom Viridiplantae; phylum Streptophyta; class Magnoliopsida; order Nymphaeales; family Nymphaeaceae; genus Nuphar; species Nuphar pumila. Next base: position 79,228,268 of record NC_143257.1, read on the forward strand.
CGATATCACAAGGGAAAACCCGAGTCGGAAACCGGATCTTCAAAATAATAATAAAAATAGAAAACCCGAGTTTTGAAAAACTTGAATATTTAAAGGAACGATCGGTTCCAACACGAGCGTTGAATCCGATAGGAAGTTTGAAAACTTCAAACGACACAAAAAGGAAAAACCCGAGTCAGAACCCAGATCTTCAAAATAATAATAAAAATGGAAAACCCGAGTTTTGAAAAACTTGAATCTTCAAAGAAATGATCGGTTCCAACACGAGCGTTGAATTCAATAGGAAGTTTGAGTCGGAACTCGAAACTTCAAACTATACAAAAAGGGAAAATTGTGAACACCCCAAATTTTTCAAAAGTTTATAAATATTCCCTTTTTGCCCTTTGACCCCATTTTCTGAGTAATTGAGTCACTTTTAAATCTAAATTCCAGTTCATTTCTCAACTTTTACTGAAATTAAATTCATTTTATATATCTGACTCAATTTCAGATCCGAATGCATTGTCAAAAATCCATATCTGAGCTTTGTCATCCGATTTATAAACCAAATTCTCCGAATTACCAAAATAACCTTTTGAAAGGCTCATACAGTTCGTCCGATATCCATTTGGATCCATCACGTTATATTCCTCGATTCGAGGTTTAAAACTCGAATATTTTCTCAAAACTTGTGTCCAAACTCGTTTTCTGAAGAAATTTCCCCAAAATAGCATTGAATTCTAAAAAAAACCCTCTTTTGTAAATATTTCTCAAAAGAAATACAAAAAAAACTAGTTTTAAATCTTTGTTTTCTTGTAAATTTTAGGGTTTTATTCTAAAAATATCAAATATATATATATATATATATATATATATATATATATATATATATATATATAAAAAATGAAGAAAAGAACAAAAAAATAAAAAATGGAAACAAAAATCGGTTTTTGAAAACTTCTTTTTGAAAAATAAGCCTTTTTACTAAAACCAGTTTTTTTGCAAAAGCTTTTGGAAAAAGAATCAACTTTTTAAAAAAATCTTTTAATAAAAAGCTTTTTAACAAAAAAACCAAGGGTTACAGGAGCTTCCTCTCTCTCCCTCTCTTTGGCGCACTCTCGCTCCCTTTCGCAACCCCCCCCCCCCCCCTCTGGAAGCTTCCCCATCGCTAACGTCCTTCTCTTCTGCTCATCCTCCTCCTGCTTCACCTCAACCCTCCATCGCCAACATAAACCCCCTTCTCGACCTTTCCTTCTCTTCCTATTTAAACAAACTGTGGGGATCAGGGGTTGGGCATCCACCTTCGAAATCAATACTCCTTTGAATCCATTAGGCCGATTTGCTTGGCGCCATTGATCCTTGAAATCGGTTCGCCCGTCGATCATCGCCATCTCCAATCGGTTCTTACCTTTTTTCCCTGGATTCTTTACTTCTTCTTCTCTGGATTCTCCTAGTTTTCTCCTAAACCGCAGAAGGAAGCCGATCGTTCTACACCAAGGCTACAGTAAGCAATACTCTCCCTCTTTTATTTTTTTATTCCTCTTTCATCTGGTTTTCTGAAAAAAAAAAAAAATTATCTCTCGAAGCATCCACACAGTATTGATCTTGCAGATAGCAAGTATCGGTTTGTGTAACAGATGCAAAATCAAAGGGAACGAAGGGTTCTTACATTTTTTTCTCCCGTTTCTGTAAATTCTACATCCATATGCTTTATATTTATGCTACCATTTTACGATTAGGCTCTGTAATTTTTTTTTTATCTCATATCTTTACACTCCTCTTTATTTCTTTTTGCAACTTATAAAAGACCTATAACCCCAAACTGTTGTTATCTTGCTGCTTTTGCTTCCATTATTATCATTTGGGCAAACCGTAGGTCTATAGATTTGCTAATTTCGGGTCTGTGTGTGTTTATGTACCCTCCTAGTTATTGAAATCGTTTGATCCCTTCTCTTTTCCATGATTTTATTAGTTGATTTTGCCCTGATCGGGGTATCACCCAGAAAATTATGTTCCGATTCCCCTTTCACAACTCCCTCTGGCTTAATCTCTGATGCTTGCATTCATAGTTTCGTATCCCATATTACCACTGTTTTAATCTGCATCATTTCAGCATCCCTTTTGGGTCTCGATTCATATTTGCTATGTAATTTCTATTGTGTTTATGTATTGCTCCTTGCGCTGGTTCTTTTAATTCTGATATTTGATGCTTTGTTTGGTATAACTTCTTCTAAAAAAAAAGAAGGAAAGAACAGTTCAAGGCCTTACCTCCCCTGACCCCGGTTGGATTCTCCAAAATAAGAGAATCTCCTTACTGTTATTAAGATGGGATGTCATAAAGGCAATAGAGGTTTTGATCGGTAGCTTCTGAAAGTGATTTGATAGAATAAAACCTATATACCCCCTCTTTTATCCATTAAGCTTGGTTCTCCTTTGTATTCAACATTCTCTCTATGTATATATTGTTATGATTCTAATTTCATTGATGTTTTTGTTAAGACATCCCATCATTCAATCTGATCTTCCATGACAATACAAGAGGAAAGCTAGCTAAATCAGTTTCAAATCAATGGCTTACATATCCGACCTATTCAGAGATGGGTGAAGCTTTCCTTTTCCTCATTATCGTTGCTTGTTGTTTCTTGCATTTTTTTTAGTTATTTTATCAGCATCTTGTTAAAGACATGTTGCCATTTCTGAAACTTTGATCCATCGTTAAATGGGTGCCTATTGATTCTGTTTTTTTTTCTTTAACACCACTTGCATCCCACATTGTTATATATTGACTGTGCATCTCGTGACCAACACCCCCTGTAGCAAGTATACTCACTCTATAATGTTTGATTTCAGTTTATTTTCCATTTTAAATGATCATAGTTCTTTTTTTTTTTTTACTTTATGCACTTTAGATACAACACTACTTCTATGTTTTGGCTATGATATATGTTTACTTCCCTTTTTTTTTTTCCTTTTTCTTTCACTAACTGATGTCTCTCTGTTAAATCTGAGCATCTGGGCTGTTTTCCATTTATCGGATGCTTCTTACAACATTGTGGTGTCACCCAGCGTTATTAGTTCCTACTGTTCAACATCATTGCATCAATCTATAGCATCGTGCTCCGGTCATCGCCTCATTGAGACCAAACCGGACGGAGTATATAAACTGGGTGAGCTTCAGAGGCTAATGGCCTCACATATCAAGGGAAGGCAAACGCCATGATAAACAATTATCTTGGGAGCCCATGTTTGAGAGCAATTTTATATATGGTATCCTGAACAGGTAAGTCAGGCCTAAGATGACAGTCATTTCCTTTCTCTTGTTGTGTGTGAAGGCAATCCATGAAAGGATTTAGATGGTTGCTATAACATGCTGGGTTCTTGACACAAAGCTTTAACTCAATAGAATGCATGATTACCCTTGCCATCTACTCAGGCATTAGGTAGTGAACAGGGGAAACTGAAAAAAAAAAGGGGGAAAGAATATGGCAGTTGCAGCAAAAGTGTGTGATCATGTTTGACCATGAGGGTCTGGCTTCCTTGGAGGCCACTGCCGCAGGGATTGTATATGTCCCAAGCAGCAGGGTTTTACCCCCTTGCTTTTGGGGTTGATGGCGAACTGGTAGCATGTTCCACAGTGGCGCCTGCAGGCTTTAGAAATTCCTTTATTATGTTTTATGATAATAAACCTTCATGATTAGAGTGTATTTGTGATTTCTCATATGTGCTAAAATTTCTTTTTTTTTACCATATAGAGCATCAGTCATGTTGATTACCATCATTTTATTTGCCTTGCCATCTCTAATACGTGCATGTCTCTGAGTTAATCCCTGCAAAGGGATAGTCAAAATAGGTTCGCTTGGCAAGCCATCCTCTGCACAAATACTTAATGGCAAAAAAGTTCAGTGAAAAGGAAGGGCAACAGGATAATAACATGTACCGTTGGTTGACTAAAAAAAAAAGGGGAAGTCATTTTAATTGTCATAATACTGTTATCCTTCATGTCTATCTTCTTGCTTGACAGAGAACTCCCAAGTTAAAGGTATAACTGCAAGCAGTGAGACCAAGAGGCATCTGGCTCTGCAGGTCCTTGTCCAGGATCCATCAGGATAGGTTGCAGCCTGCGTGATTTCTGTGTCCGTTCCCAGTGCAAAACCAGTACAGCTACCATTTGGGATTGATAGCATTATTGATGATAATAGGAGGATGAAGGATTAAAGAGGTTTGGAGCTTTGATTTTTCTACATTATTATTACCATTCCTGTTTCCATTACTGTTTCATAAATAAGTTTTGGTAGTCTTCAAGTTTGTATGATAATGAGATGGGTTCTAGAGAATGGTTCAATGATTTATTGTGCGGTCTCTCCTACCCATAACTTTCAGTTTTTCTCCCTGAAGAATCATTTTCTTTCTATGTGTTGGCTAGATATTTCAAAACAGTAAAAGTGAAAAGTGATGTACAATATGCACATCATTACCCGAAGCAAAGGTACAATAGATCAAGGATTTACGGCTCTCTTTTGCAATAAAGTGGTAAAGTGAGGAAGCTTGTGGATTCAAGAATCCTCCCTCTTTCCACTTCACCTCTTCCTTCAGCCTTGCTGTAGGTATCCCAATAGCAATCTGCTGTCACTTTTAACAGCACTACATTCCCAGTCCTCACCTCTGAAAAGCACCACAAAGGTTGCAAAACACTTCATTAGTACCTCTGCATGCCTGTTGCTACACCCATATACCTGCTGAATCATTCGTTACACAACACATCGCTATGTAAATGCACATCTTATCATCCCTTTAAGGCAATTGTGAATGCCTTCTCACATATAAATTTTCATTAACCTCAGATATTACGTATAAGTATACCTGTATTCATATATTCTCACAGGGTGTGTATAACATACATTTCATCATTCTTTATCATTTACAGTGGTTCACAAGGAACCACTGTAAGCCTTTTCTCTCTTATGGTAGTTCATTCTTGAACTGCCATAACTGTCATTTCATCATTCTTTATCATTTACAGTGATTCACAAGGAATCACTGCAAACTTTTCTCTCTTATGGTAGTTCATTCTTGAACTACCATAACTGTCATTTTATCATTCTTCATCATTTACAGTGGTTCATAGGGAACCACTGTAACTTCTTCTCTCTTTGTTATGATAGTTCATTCTTGAACTATCATAACTGTCATCTTTATTTTTATCATTCTTTTACAGTGGTTCACAGGGAACCACTGTAACTTCTTCTCTCTCTTTGTTATGATGGTTCATTCTTGAACTATCATAACTATCATCTTTATTTTATCATTCTTTTACAGTGGTTCACAGGGAACCACTGTAACTTCTTCTCTCTTCGTTATGATGGTTCATTCTTGAACTATCATAACTATCATCTTTTTGTCATTCTTTTACAGTGGTTCACAGGGAACCACTATACATATGTATATATACATATTCCTATATATATGTGTGTGTGTTTTCTAACAAATGCAGGGTAGGCCATATGCCTTTCTCATTAAAATATAAATAAAGCATCTTGTGTAAGATTTTGAATAGTCATTTACACTCACATTTTAAATCTCCTTTTGTGCAAATTCTATCTTGCAGGAACATGAGAGAAGCTTGAAATTAGAAAATTTTCGATGTTTTGAACCCCAACATTGTAATAAACCAGATATTAATGAAAATTCTACATTTCCAAGTCTAAGATTAGAATGAATGAGCATGTAAATAATATTTGTTTCATTATTTTCCTTTGTTTCTGAAAACTCACAAATGGGAAAACACGAATGGCACGTGCACCATTCTAATAGGAGGTGATTAATCCTAAGTTGATGATTTGCATCAATGGCCATAGTCAGGATGTGAACAAAACTTAAGATTTTCATCTTTTATGGAATAACACTGGATCCACACTGGATCCTTTTTGAAATTCATCATATTTTCTCTAAATATTTTCCTCTTTTGTCAGAGTTTAGCTTAAAATTGATTCAATACATATATCAATGGCCATAGTCAGGATATATTGAGAATTAATTTCATTTTAAACTCTATAAAAGCACCAAAATGTATTTTATTTTTTATTTGAATTTAGATATGATTGTTATATAATACATTCAATGACCATAGTCAGGAGTGTATTATATCAATTAATCTTATTTACATTTCATTTAAAGAATGAGATATAATTTTTAAATTCAATTTCAAAATTCTTTAAAATTCATTTCATCATTTAGGATAAAATTGCATCATATTTTCAAAATTCCCTTTTCAAAATTCCAATTGATTCTTTTTTTTTCATCTCTCAGATCAAAACTTATTTATAGATTCAAATTCAATTCCATCTCATTTTCAAGATTCAAATTTGATTTCAAAGTCCAATTTGATTTTGAAAATTTTAAAAAAAATCAATGTTGTATTCAAAATTCCATTTCCAAAATTCAAACTTCAAAGTTCAATTTAACTTTGAAGTCTCTTATTCATCTTCTGATTCAAAACAAAATTTATTTTCTTATCTTCAAAATCCAAAATCAAAGTTTGAGATTGATTCTAAATCTCAAAACTTGACTCTTCCTGAATTTTAAATTCAATCTGGGTTTTCCAAAACCCAGATTCATCTTCAAAAGTCCCATTTGGACTTTCAAAATCCAGATCCAAAGTTAGATCCAAATTCCATCTTGGATCCCATACTTTGGATCAATTCTTATTTTAGATCCAGAAAATAACTCTATCTTGGATCTCAGACTTCAGATCCAAAATCCATTTTAGGATCTGTAAACACCCCAAATTTTCACTCACCTCCCTGACATCTCCATCAATCATCACATTTCAGTTCTCCGGAAGCAATGAAGGGCAAAATGATTGTTTTTTGAGATTGAACCTTACAGAAAGTCCTAAAATCCATTCTTGAGCCTCAAAATTTCTATATTTAGGTTCAGAAACATTTTCAAGCTGCAAATTTTCAAAATCCTATGCCTGACAAGAAGTTAGAATTTCCAATTCTAGATTCAGAATGACATTTCATAGAACATGTCTTTGCATAGCATTGCATGAACACTTTGCATCATTTCACTGCACAGCATGTCATTTTGAGATCCAGAACTCCTGATTTTCAAAATTCTCAATCCAGATTCGAGTTTTAACTCTTTTTAAAATTGATTTCAAAACCCTAGATCTTCAAAATTGCCAACCTTTCCCATTTTACCCCCAGGACTTTGAATTACAAAAGTTTTTCTCAGGAAAACAATCTGGATATTCAGATATTGATTTTAAAGATTTTATCTCAAAACTTTTTGAAAGGACTTTTAAATATCTTTACAAAATTTTTTACATTTACTTTATAAATATTTTTGCCCTAAAAACCCATTTTCTTCCAAATTCTTGGAAAAAGACAAAGTTTTATCTCGTATTATAAAAATTCCAAAAAATAAGTTATTTCTTCTATTTTTTTTTTCAAATAAATGGTGTGGGATCCGCCTTTGAACTAGCATCACATTCAGACTCTCAGGTATGTTTCTTAATTTCAAGTGGGGCACACACGGAGAGGGCACCAATTTTGTAAATTCCTCTTCTTTTTATTTATTTTTTTGTGTTCTTTATCTTATAAATAGCTAGTAGGCCCACACACATGTGGCGCCCCACTTGAAAAAAAAATCTCCCATTTATCTCATTCCATTACTCATTTATTTTCAAAAGGAAACAACATTAAACGGCGCCACAACCGAGCCTTAAAAAAAATCATTTTACCTAAAACTTAGGTAAATGAAACAAATTTTTTGAAAAACATAAGATGCGCCCCTTTTGAAAATGACAGATTTTTAAATATCGGTTTCAAAGTTTCAAAAACCATAACGGAAACTCAAAAAAAAAGAAGAAAACTGCATTTTTTTTAGAAAGAGGCTGAAGGTCTTTAAAAAGACCCAGCTATTGATCGAGAGGGGAGGCTAGACGATTAAAAATTTTCCTTTTTGTTGCTCTTATCGCAGATCTCCATCCAGCGTGAAGGGGCATTTCCAGTCCTTCGACTCTTGGCTGAGGGGTGGCGTTTCCTAAAGTGCAGGGGATCTAGCAGGCTAGTGGTCCATCTCCTTCAGCCCAGTAGCAGGAGATCCAGCCAACACTTCACATCTTCTTTCAGCCCAGCCGCAGGGGATCCACAAGAAGACGCCCTTCGATTGATTCACAAGAGTCATCCCTACGAAGGAACTCCCTCCATTTCAATAGACGATGGGAGCATCATCCCATCTATGAGATTAGTTGCAGCAATAATATTCCAGGAGGCATCATCTCCTTTGATTCACGTTTTGCAGGATGTTGATGGAAGAGCAACAGATGTTGCATTAGGATGGTCACTAGCGCTTGGATCACCATTTACTTTTGCCACTACTTCGGAGCAAGAATACAAAAGTGACATTGTGGGGAGCGATGAATCTTGGAGCTGTTCATGGTAATTTTGAGTTATTGTTTAGAAGATACGCTGAGAATAGACTGGATGAAGAGCTGGCTCACAAGAGCATAGTTAAGGGCATCACCGACAAACCATCTCATCTCGAGTTCAGTTTTTTTTTTACTTACAGAAACTGCTGGATGCACCTCAGCCAAGAAATTGATTTGGGCATCCAATTCATTACAACAGTCACATACACCCCAACTGGATACCCATTCCTTTTTCTACAAGTGTGCAGTATTGAAAATGAGCCATATTCATGGATGGATATGTTAATATCCATTCATGATTTCTGGACCATCTTTGGCATACTCTTTTATTGGTATACAGGGAAGTTTTATACCAAATTTTACTGAAAAATATGTTATAATTTAGGAATTATGACTTTGCAAAGTCATGTATAGAAATTGTGTATATCCTGTATTTTCTGATTTATGCATTACACATGAAATTTCAATTACTATATGTATTTTCTCATTATATGTGTACATATCTATATATATATATGTATATATACATATATATATATACTTATATATACTTATATATATACATGTGGATCCCTTCAAGTACACTTGTTTCCATATATGAGCATTTATGTAGCTATTTTCTCATGTAAATACACCTCCATTGTTACATGTCATTTAGCATAAATTTTAGCATATATATATATCTTCGTTGTACATGTTCTATATATGCCCATTTCCTTGGGTATCTTGTATATCCATTCCTTGTACTAATTCTCATTTTGTAGGAAAATCTGGAGGCTGCTGATTCTTTTATACTATGTATTTTTTTTTAAATTGATTTATGTCAAAAATATAATAATCAAACTTGGAATAATATTTACTTTTACTTCTTAGATTAGGATGCATCTCATGTAGTTTGATTCCTGCAATATCCTGATTCTATGATTCATATATCTCATTTTTGCAAAATCACCATGGATGTACACGAATGGCACGTGCACCAACTCTTAGAGAGTTGATGAACTCGGTGGAGTCCATATTTACGGCCCTAGTCGGAATATGGATGAGACCCAGATCCATCATCTTTCCACTAGTCACACTGAGCCTACACTTTTAGGCTATCTTAAAATGTGCATCATATTTTCAATTTTGCAAAATATTGTGAATTAAATCAATTAAACTTTGAACATGTTCATGGCCACAGTCAGAATATGCGAAGGATTTATTTTGACTTAATACACATTTTTCCAACAAATTTCTCAGAAAATCTTTTCAAAGTGCATTCATTCATTCAAATCATCTGTATCATGGCATCATCTGTTTTTTTCATGATTTTCTCAAGAAAATTTCATTCTCTGGAAATCGATTCCTCAAGAAACTATGAAAATTTTTGAAGTTGGATTTTCCGAGTCAAAGTTTTCCCGTGATTTTCCTTGAAAATGTTATTTTCTTAAGATTCATTCTCAAAAGGAATTTCTCGTTTTTTTTTCTCAGGAATTAAAATTGATTTTCAGATATTTTAATGACAATATTCTTAGGATTTCAATTTCCTAAGCTCTAATTTTCTTTCTCCAAAGAGTTTTCTAATGAATTTCAATCATTTTCCAAAGAAAATTTTCAAAATCAGAGTTGTCCTAATGAATGCTTTCTTTTTCAAATATTCATTTTTTCTCAAGAATCCTCTTCATTTTCCCAGGATTTTCACCCATTCATGATTTTCCCAAAACTTCATAAACTTTCTGGTGATTTACAAATCCTTTCCTCTGAGTTTTCTGAGAGACTGATTCCCATCTTTTTCCTGAGAAATGCTTTTCAACTCCAAATGTTTTCTAATCATACATCATATTTTTCCAATTTACATTTTTCAAAATCTCATAGCACATGCCTGAATTCTCTGTGCATTTAGGATAGAACACTATTTCGATGATTTAACTAAGTTAAGCACATTTTTTGTCCTTGGTTCGATTACCCCTGTTAAAGGTGGCAGAAACGATCGAACCTCATACCGACAGGTCGAGTCCCATCCCATGGATTTTCCCGCTATTTTCAAAACGGAGGAAAGTATTTCAAAAACAATTTCCAAAATCCGGTCAAGTTTGACTCGCGGAAGCATTTTTTCCTCTCTCTCACGCAAGGGAAGGGAAGACGGGAAAATTTTGCGACGATAACAAGTTTGGCGACCGTGATGGGACCTGTCCTTGTCTGATCAAAATTGTGATTGGTTTAGTTCAATCATCAAAACTGTGTTCACAAAATGTCAGCTCTTTTACTTTTGATATCATGCGAACCTAGGAGCCTAGATTCTGACCTAGCTGACATTGATTGCATATAGCTTAGGCATGGTTTGGTAGGACCAGATTAAGGAGAAATTTTCATGCTCACATAGACTTAGGTCTAAATACAACTCTCCTCAATTTAGGATCTGAATGCAAACAATGTATGATTCTTCAAAGATTTTCAAAAGTCTATCTCTTTAGGTTTTAGAGCCCTCTATTTCTTGCATGTGATCATTTTTTTAAACCTCCCTTACCTATCATTACCCGGTCTTCACGTTGCTGGGCTCTCTTCCAGAATCCTAGTTTGGGACAAAGCCTCACAGCTGGGCCACTTATTTGGGTTAACACCCCATACCACGTACCGCGGGCCACAGTCCGAAGTATATCGATAGGCGCTCAAGGATGTTGGAAAACCTTACCTTAGAACTGGATTTAAAATTATATGCCACGTACCTCGGATTTCGATTCGGGTATATCGGCATAACTGGATTGGACAAAGATGATCTGAACCTAGAGTTAGGATTAGAGTCCTACAACTATTTTCAAAATAATACATTTAGAGTCAGCCTTTTAGAGAGTGTTGTATGTGCATAAATGTTTGTGCAGGATGTGATTGTATGTATCTTATTTCCTCAATTTTCCATATTTCTCAAATTTTTAAACTTATTAGGCCTTTTTCAAAATATCCTTATTTTCCACGAGATATTTTCTCAAACCCTGGATGATTTTCCCAAATATCCAATTTCTTTCAAAACTTCAAGTGATTTTTCATTCTTCCGTTCTACTGGATCTCGAATTTCCAGCTACATTTTATATCCTGCTTGCAAATTTTCAAAATTTTCATAATTTTTATTAGTCTGATTCCGAGTCTTTCTTTGTTTTCAGTCCGATGGCATCCAGTCAAGTCGATCCTATCTTTCCTGAAGGTCACATCTCCTACGAGGTGCGACAAGGTCGTCTTGAACATTGAGCCCTTAGCACCGGAACTTTCATTCCCTGGTGGTATTATTCATGACTCAAAAGCTTTTCTTGCATGTTCCCATACCATTTAAGCGAGTGCAGATTAGAAGTAGCATCAACAGTTGGAAAGCAGACCATCAATGACAACTTGATCCATACAATGGCAGAGCGATGGAATCCACGGACATGTACCTTCTGGTTCCTGTGGAGTGAGATGACCATTTTAATGAATGAATTTTCAGAAATTATGGGATTACCAGAACCAGGAGATCCGTTAGAACATCAATTCCTGATCAATGTCAAGGGTTTGGACCCCCGAGACTCCTTAGTCCGTATGACAGGCCGCCGATCTTGGCCCCTGATCCAGTTGGACGGAAATGAATATGTCAATTTGCTCGATTTATACCATCAATACGGGACCTTCGTTGAAGTCAACTCACTATAAAAAACAGCCAAAGAAAGAATCCAGAATGCAATGGTTCTATGCACTGTAGGATTAACCCTCTTCCCAGATGGACAAAACTACATGGACATCAGAATAATCTAGCTCATGAGAAGATGGGGAAGTCGACAAACCAATCGTCTTTTCATAGTCATGGCAGCTCTCGCTTTCCTGTACCGGGGTTTGACCCGCTTCTCACTTGGAGAGTCCATTCTCGTCGAATGATGCATCTACGTGCTTCAATCCTGGTTCTTCCAGCATGTTCTAGACCGAGCAAGCTCTTTCAGATATAATGGTCAAGAACTCTTTCCAGTAACACAGTACCGGTCCATGATCGACAACATCCAAGAAGATGACAGTCTGGGACTATTTTGATCGACAATTATCTCCTCCCAGATATACGTACGCTTATGGCAAGCGGTTTAAATTGCTGGGACCATTCTTCTGCACTTACTACCAACCAGAGCGATGTGTTCAACAGTTTTCCCAGAGGCAGCAGTACGTCGAAGCCATACTACTATCAGAAGCTATGGCAGAATTCGATCTCACTTCCGCACAATGGTCCGGGGCATATCATTCTGCCCGCTACGGCTGGGATTCCTTTGTCACTCTTAAATTCTTTCCTGGTCCTAGAGTGTCTGCCGACTATCGTGAATGGTGACAAATTGTTTGTCCTCCACCTCTCTGTCAAGATCAATAAAATCATATTTTTCTCATTTCAATAAAATTCTCTCTCTTTCTATGGTGGTTTGACGACCTCGCCTAGGTAACAAGGCATATTTTTCGTTGTTTATTTCTCTTTCAAAGAAGGACAACACAATTGTCATGACTACTGCGATGACTCAATCCCTAGTAATGGGATAACTTTTTCAAATTGTCTACCATATTTCCAGCAAATATTTCTTCCAAAAAAAACCAATTCCTTCAGAATCTAATAAGGTCTTTGCCCTACAGAGAGCATTCGCAGCATTTGATGGTTAGGACAAGGTCAGGAAAAAGAACCGCATCACCACAACACTTCTCAGCCTCAGAAGGAGAAATGGATCCCCCCGGGAGTCAAGATCAGCAACAAGAGGATGAGGGCATAGACCCGCAAATGTATGCCATGTTCCAGAAGATGATGAATTAGCAGCCCGAGACCAGCTCAGAAAAGAATCCATTCAGAGAGAAGTTCTACGGGCACAAGAATAAGAAGGCTTCCAAGAAGCAGGTTCTGCCAGAGGAAATTTCAGATGAATCAGAATTAGTGGAAGACACTGAGGAAGAATATGAGGTGCCTCCGACAATTCAGAAACGTGGTCGAGAACAAAGAAGAAACCACAAACCAAAGAGTCAGGTCACAAAAGAGCCCCTACAGACACAGTTCAGGGAAATGGTCAGAGTGGTTAAAGATCTGCAAGCCCGCGACAAGGGCAAGAAAGTCTTCACCAGTTTAGATTTTTATGATGGCCTAGAAGGGGGTGATGATCTGGAGAACCTTCCCCAAAAATTCATCAAGTTCGACGGTTCTCGCGACCCGAAAGCTCATCTCGCCACATTCTTTGCTGAGTGCTCAAGGTTCAAGAGGGACAACAGAGCACTATTCCTATGTTTTCCCCGCAGTTTGGAAGGACTTGCAGCTAAATGGTATGCTGAGCATGTCAATCCAATCGAGCTCAAGGAGTTCGATAAAGTTGTAAATTTATTCATTGAACTCTTCTTGTTCAATACAGAGGCGCTCCCGACATTAAGCCATCTCTGCAATCTAAGGCAGAATAAGAACGAAAAAGCACGGGATTTCATTCATAGATGGAGATCAGCCTGCAATAAAATGAGAGATCCTATATCAGAAAGACATGCTTTATCATTGATCCTCAACAACTTTTTGCAGCCTCTGAGAGGATTAATCTCCACCGCACCATCTTGTACCTTCATTGAGCTAACTGAGCAAGCCGAATGGCTCGAGCTGAGTGTGGAGAATGGAGTCTACGAAGGCTTCACATTTTCCAAGAATAACCCTCAAGGTGAACAAAAGAAGAAGGCTCACTTCACCTACTCTGCCAACAACAACAATAGCCGAAATCAGTATAAAGGGCAAAAGAAAGATTATTGCTATGGTGCAGGCAATGCAAACAATAAAGGTGATCAGAAAATGAAGCCTGCTCCTCAATACAGCAAGCCTCCTCTGCATGATTAAGGGCCAAAACTGCGTGAAAAAGTTAAACATGAAGGATGGAGCTACGACAGAAAATTCACTCCCCTCGATCAATCACTCGAAGATGTACTCGAATACATGTTGTCGAAGGAGATGGTCAAGTTACCAAGACTGGCTGATCCCTCTGTGCCTATGGAGAAATGGAAAGACCAATTTTGCAAGTTCCACAGGACAGTTGGACACAACACTGAGAACTGCTTTGTTCTCAAGAACATTGTACAAGATCTTATTGCCAAAAATTTATTGGTAGAAGGAGAAAAAGAAGAGAAAATGGATATTCTCAATCAACCCTTTCCTACACACACCGCGGCAGTAATATCTGAACGACCATTCCTACCTCATGAGCACATCAAGCCGTGTTCCTTTCAGGATCTCCAAGTTCAGCATCAGGTGTCAGTGCTACGACAAGCAGCACCAACCTCTAAGAAGATGGACCTAATCTCAGCATTTGGCAGGATGAAAGTGTTTGAAGAGCCCACAAAGTCATCCCCCAAGTTAAAAGGAATCCCGGAATTCCTTAATCAGTTTATCAAGCCCAGGCCGGAAAATGAAAATCAAAAGCCTCTGACTGCTCTGTCCAATGTTTCAATTTTGGACTTAGCCAAGAGTTCTCGCAAGCATCAACAAGTACTGGATGATTTGCTCAGAAAGATTAAAGTCAAACCCAGTACCACACCTGAAGACATGACACAAATTGTAAATTCAGCCATGACCAATGCGCCGATCACTTTCTCAGATGAGGACCTTCCAAAGCTTCATTCCTTTCATAACAATGCCTTGTACATTGTAGTTCGAGTAAGAGGGATGGCAGTACCACATGTGCTGATTGATGGAGGCAGCAGCCTCAACATATGTCCTGAAATGACAGTGAAGGCACTAGGGATTAAGGAAGAAGAATACATTCCAGATCCAATCACTATCTATGGGTTTGACAATCATGGTCAAACGGCCAAAGGCAAGATATTCCTGGAGGTGTTCATCAATTACTCAGTGCATTCCGTCTTCTTTCATGTGGTCAACGTGCCACCTACCTACAATCTGCTGCTTGGAAGGACGTGGATTCATAATGCGAATGCAGTGCCTTCTACCCTTCATCAATGTGTAAAATGGTCAAAAGGTGGAATGATTACAACAGTATTGGGAGAAGACCTAGAAGAAAGGCTCCCACAGCCCATGATCCCTCGACCGTCATTCACAACAGACATTCCTAGTATCAGAGAAAGCGAAGAAATCAATCTCGGAGAAAGTCGAGAAATACTCTAGACAACATTAGAATTATCCTTGCACACTGTAGCCATGACCCGATGGAGAGGTCCTGAATTCTTCAAGATTGGAGGTTGGATCAACTATAGTGCTATCAAAGATCATCCATGATTCCCACAATTCATAAAAGCAAGAAAGGGATTTGATTTACTTCTGAAACATGGTTATCAACCCTTCAAAGGACTGGGCAAAAATGAAGATGATCGTGTCGAGCCAGTGATCCAAAAGCATCGTCCCCACAGAGCAGGACTAGGATTCTCTGGTGAAAGCCAGCAAAAGAAGATTGTTTTTGTTAAAGGGGCACATTAAGAAATCATTGTCGCATTTCCTTTCTATTCCTTTCAAAATAAATGTCTCAGTGTTTTTGATCAAGTCAAATCAATAAAATGTCAAGTTTCATTGTCTATCTGGATGTCGTCCATTTCCTTTCTCTTTATCTCCTTATTTTATAATTCCAATATCATTTATGCATGATTCTTTTCAAATGATTGTTTGTCTTATGATGGGCAATTTTACCCGAATCAAATTTCTTATCCAAACTTTCAGAATGTCTTCCCGAGCAATCAAGAAGCTCGTTCTTAATCCAAAGGCTTTCCGGAAGTCGCCAGCGATTCACCGAGTCAAAGCAAGCTCAGAAGATGGCAAGGTTGTAGAGCAGTCAGATGATTATGCAGAATTTGATCAGTCTCTTCAGGAATTACCAGAGTTTGCCTCAGCTCAGAAGCAGGATGAACCATCTACTCTAGTACAAGATCCGACTGAAGATGTCAATATAGGTTCAGAGGATAATCCCAAGATTCTCAAGATTGGTACCAGTCTAAGTCCGAAAGAAAAAGAAAGACTCATCAGTTTTCTCAAGCAACATGAAGAAGTGTTCGCATGGACATATGAAGATATGCCGGGCTTAGAACCCAAATTGGTAGAACACCGACTCATTTTGAAGCCAGATGCTAAGCCAATTAAGCAAAAATTGAGAAAAAGAAATAAAAGCTAAATCTTCTTCTTGAATGTTCCTGCAAAACTAGAAAACAAGGTTAGCACAAAAATGTATGTTTTTCTGAATTTATCCAAAAATATGGGAAATTATCAGATATTATTCAGATATAAACCCAAATTAATACCCCCTTTGATATAAACATGATAAATAATGAATAAATTTGTAAAATAAACTTGAAAATCCGAAATTGGGGTCAAAATGACCAAAATACCCCTAATGACCTTGAAATCAGGGTTTTCTGAAAGAAATTTTGTAAATTTTGGAATTTTAAAAATCAAATGAAATAAATCAAACATAATATGATAAAATATGATGATATGCATGAAATTTGGAGAATTATAAATTGAAATTTCGAAATTTAGGTCAAAATGACCAAAATACCCCTGATAACAAGACTATGGCCTTGAAACAGGGTTTTCTAAAATAAATTTTGCAAATATGAAAAATGTGAAATGCAAATGACATTGAAATTAACCCTAATATAATTCTATATGCTCATGTACATGATAAAAACCTTAAAATGACGAAAATATCATATTTAACCTGATTTTCACCTGATTTTCGCTTTTGAACTTAAAGATGAACTAACACATGGAGCAAATGAACTTGGAATTAAGCCAAATTTGGCATGGACACCTAAAATATTTCTAAAAACAGAATGGAGCTCGAAAATCTAATTTTTTTGTATTTGTAAATATGGAAATTCAAGTAAAAACCCTAAATTTTGTGATTTTTGGCTAAAATGTTGATTCTAAAGGGGATTTAGGATATCAAACTTCCATAAAAATTTCCTAAATTTTATGGGGTGACAGAGGACAGTAAGGAAAGGATTGTTTACTTTTACACTTTCTGGTTTTGACCTATGGTCTGAGTTGTGCCACTCCGACAAGTCGGATCGGAATCCGGCGACTCTAGGATTTAAGGGAAACAGATAGGTTTCGGTAACAAATGTGGGAAAAATAATAAAAAGATGAGAAAAAGTCTGAAATTGTGGGAAAATGTCCCTGAAAAATAGGGGAAAGTTTTATCTTTTGACACAATTGGGATTTGGGTTACAGTTTGGAAAAGGACATACTGTTATCATAGACCTAAATCTCTGAGATGTCTGGATATTGAAATCTGTCAGACATAAATTAAAAATTCGTAAAAAATACTGAAACAGATCCACAAATTCCCAAATTTTTGGAAATGACAGGAAATTATGTTAGGAACAACTTTCATGTTGAAAGTATTTGTAGAAAGGTTACATATTTGATGGAATCTGTGAATTATTGTCTGTCTATACCCTGACGAAGGAAAATCAAGATTTTCCCAGAAGTCTGGAAAATCCAATTTTTTTCAGAGGTCAAAACTACTTGGAAAAACCTTAAAATTTCCAGATCTCTAGTAGATTCAATTATAAATCCACTGTGATTTGTTAAGGACAATCCAAGTCTCCCACGAGGGTGGTGTCGGAGGTTTTTGTCTGCTAAAGCAGAAATTAAAAGTTTGGAGAGACAGAAAACCCGACTTAGGGTTTGATCGGTTTAGATGGGTTCCAAAATACGAATGAAACCAATTTTTTTACAGGAAATTAAGAACATATAAATCTAAAAATATTAAAATTTCAAGAATTTACTGATGAAATGATAAATAATAAATGATGACTGGACTTGACAAGTAATATCAGAACCTGTAGATTCCTAAGCAAGTGCTAATGAAACTATCAAAATGATAAAACTACTTAAATAAAATACCTAAGACATGTGATTTTCATGAAAATGATGCTTAAAATAAAATAAAAGAAAAGAAAACAGGGAGGTATGAAATTGATTTGATGTAGGCTATTGATGAGAAAGGATCCGGTCCATAGATCGGACGAATCCTTTTCCTCGATATAGCCCCATAACATGAGACAATCAAAACATTAAACTATAGATTTAACATAAAATGATGATAATAGGGGCCTTACCTTGGGATCGTGGTGCACGTTTGGAGACGTAGCTTCAGCTTGTTGGGAGTTGAAGAAGATTGACGATGATCGTGGTAGCTGCTTCAAAAGGGCCGGTTGTAGCTCTCCTTGTGGTGGTTGTTAGATTGTTGAACCGGTGGAGGCAAGGAGGCTGGAATCAAAGGAAAGGAAAGAGGAGACTCCAACGGTTGGCTAGCATGAAATGCTTAGGCTGGAGAGGTTGCTGCTATGCTGCTGGCTGGAGCTATGGCTTGAGGAAGTGGCTGTCGGCTGGTGTGGAACCGATTGAAGAGTTGGGGCTGTAGGAAGATGGAGGACTTTGAAGAAAGTGACTACTGCACCTTGTTGATGGGCTGGTGTTGTCTCAAGGCTGGAGAGGCTGCTATGCTACTGAAAACTGGTTGCAATAGAGGGTGAAGGAGTTGCTGCTGGAAGGCTTGAACCGGCTGGGCATGGAGGCTGCAGCTGGCTGAATTAGAGGTGCTGGTTGCTGTGGTGGCTGAAGAAGAGCTGCAGTGATGCTTGAGGAGGTGGCTGCCGGCTGGGTTGTCTTCCTCTTTTGCTGGAAGTTGCAGCCAAGGCTGGAGAGCTGTGTAATGGAAACCAAGGGAGAGAGAGAGAGAGAGAGAGAGAGAGAGAGAGAGAGAGAGAGAGAGAGAGAGAGAGGCGTTGAATGGGGAGCAGTCGTAGCCTCTTTTCCTTCCCTTTTTCAAAGTCTAAACTTAGGCTTTAATATATCCCCAACTTAGGTCTTTGATAACCTAATGAAAAAGAAGATAAAGAAGTTTACGTGAATGGCTGGGCAAGAGGGAAAAGAAGGGAGGAAGGAAGGGAAGGAAAGAAGGAAAAAGGAAAGAAGAGGAAGAAGAAAAGGAAGAAAAAGAAAGAGAAGGGAAAAAGAAAAAAAAAAGGAGGGAAAAAGGAAAAGGGAAAGAAAAATGAGGAAAAAAATGGAAAGTTGGGCTGGAGGCTTGGGCGACCACCTTGTGGGTCCCACCTCTCTAAAACGCAAAATAAATAAAAAAAAAACAAAAATGAACAAATAAAAATAAAATTGAAAGGAATAAAAGAATATATTTTTTTCTAATAAAATAGAAATGTAAATGAATGGGCCATCTCAGATCGGGTCCAAATTCCACTTTTGAAATTCATTTTGACGATTAGAGGGGTAAAATAGTCTTTTCAGAAAATTTCCAGACGAAACGAGTTATTTTTGGCAGCTTTTGAAATGAGCATGGATTTTGAAGTTCAATACCCCGTTGCGAAGCAAATCCAGTGTAGAATTTATAATTTTGATTTTGAAAGAAATTCAGATTGTTTTTCTCGAAAAAATACTTCCAAATTTATTTCCAGACGAAACGAGCTATTTTTGGTAGTTTTCGAAACGAGCTCGGATTTTGAAGTTCAATACCCCGTTGCGAAGCAAATTCATTGTAAAATTCAAAAATTTGAGTTTGAAATAAATCCAAATTATTTTTCTTGAGAAAATATTTCCAAATTTAGACTCTTGGGGGTAAAAATGTCAATTTTGGTAACCCGGGGTTTGAAATTGATTTCTGAAAGCTTTTAAAACTCAATCTGGAATGAAATTTATAAAACTGAAGTTCTGAACTTCGAAAATGAAATGAAATGTGATGAAATGTTATGAAATGCTGAGAAATGATATGAAATGACGAGAAATGAAATGCGAAATGCAGACCCTGAATGAAGAATTTTGGATTTTAAACCCTGATTGGCAGTTGTACCAGTTCAAAAAGCATAAAAACTGATAAAATTTGCAAAATGGTTTTCGAACTCTACTGGGTTAGAATGACACTGAAAATTAGGGTTCGAGCTGGATTGAACTGAGATAAGCTGGATTGAGTTGGGTTCTAGAGTTTCAGAACTCAAATGAACTGACCAGACACTAACTCAACTGACCTTTTTGACTGAATTTTCAAGAAAAGCTGCCATTTTTAGAGAAATGGTACGGAATGATAACTGGAATGAAGTGAATTACGAAACTGGAGCGCTTGAACTCCTGGTGGGCTCAAGCTAGACTCTAAGGAATATGACTGACTGTGAATGACTGACTCGGAGACAATTGGCTTGAATTTGAGCAAGAAATGAGCTTATTTATGAAAAAATGATCCCATTTTGGCAGGAATGGTTAGAAATGAAAATGGTCTGTTCATTGTGAGCTCAAATGAGCTTGAAATGACTGATATTCTAAATGTTCTGAACAGACCAATGAGCTTGGTTTGTCGGGAGGCTCATCACAGTCGCCTTCATCTTGACGGTGCTCTGAACTTTCCCTGGAAGGATCCGTCACAAACTCCGTCATCTTGGAGATGATTTAAATCTTCTTTGGCCCCGGGGGTCTACTCGCCTAATTCGCCTTCATCTTGATGACAGTTGAGAGATCCCTTTTGCAGATATTTAATTACAGCTTAGGTGATTGAGGAGATATAGGGATTTAATGGATTTTTCTGTATCACCCAGGATATTTCGACTGCTTTATTTTCCAAGAATGATCTTTAAAAATGTGCCATTGACTACGATCAATATCAATCACTTATGGCTTTGCAACAACATTGAATTTCCTTTTGCTGGCCATATCGAGGATTTATTCTTCATCCTTTTGGTTGACCAATAGAAAGAATTTGAATTTTGAATCCTTTTTTACAAAAGCTTTGACCTTTCAGAAATAATACTGAAGGTATTCTGAGGTAATGTTTTTGTGCAATAAAAAATTTGAAATCAACAAATATTTAATGACAAATTGGCGAGATTTTCTTGAAATCCTTTGTGGAAGCGAGTATTTGAAGCACAACACAATGCATCCATGACAAAAATTTTCTTCTCCTTTCCCCAAAGGAGAAGATTCAGAAATTGGAAATAGAAATTACTCCTCTCTTCCCTGAAGAGGAGGTGTTTGCAAAACGAACTTTCGAAGAGAAATCAAGCTTTCGTCAAAACTTCCTAATATTAGGCTTCTCTTATGAAAATGGGGCCGGTAATGGTGAGGTCGGTGAATTGGTCATGAAGAAGCGAGTCCATCACACTCTCCCTGAAAAGAGGGTCCTTCACGATGAAATGGCCTAGTACGAAATTGTGATCACAAGGAAAGCGAACTTTCGTTGAAGCTCTCCCTGAACTAAGGGTTCCTTGTATGAAATTGGAATTTTGTTTTGCAAACGGTTCACAAAGACATGAGTCCTTTCAAACTCTCGCTGAAAATGGGCTAAGTGAACAAAGAATAGCATGCGAAAAGATCGAGCTCCCTCGAACTCTCCCTGAAAAAGGGTCTCTCGCAAGAGAAAATGATTGACATTGGTATTCGGTGACCAAAAGGGTCGAAATTAGAAATTGAAATTTTGAAATTTAAAATTTGGTATTTGATATTTGAAATTTGAAATTGGAAATTGGAAATTGGAAATTGGAAATTGGAAATTGGAAATTGGAAATTGGAAATTTGGGATTTGGGATTTGGGAATTGGGAATTGGGAATTGGGAATTGGGAATTGGGAATTGGGAATTGGGAATTGGGAATTGGGAATTGGGAATTGGAAATTGGAAATTGGAAATTGGAAATTGGAAATTGGAAATTGGAAATTGGAAATTGGAAATTGATTGACCCGAAAGTCGAAATTGAAAAATTGAAAAATTTAAAAATTGAAAATTTGAAATTTGGTATTGGAAATTGGAAATTGGAAATTGGAAATTGGAAATTGGAAATTGGAAATTGGAAATTGGAAATTGGAAACTGGAAATTGGAAATTGGGTGGCCCGAGGGCCGAAATTGGTAATTGGATGGCCTAAGGGCCGAAATTGGAATTTGATTGACCCGAAGGTCAAAGTTGGGATTGAAAATTGAAAAATTGGATGACCTGGAAGTTGAAATTGAGAATTGGTTTACTGGGAACAACATGGGTTCAATAGGAATTCAGCCTAAGAATGACACTGGTTCAATTGAGAACGACATTGGTTCACTGAGAACGACATGGATTCAATAGGAATTCAGCCTGAGAACGTGGATCAGGAGGACTTCAACCTACAGAACAAATATCTGAAAAATACCAATCCAAAAGGAGTTCGACCTAAGGACTGTAAAGAATATTGGATCAGGAGGACTTCAACCTACAAATCAAATTTTTGGCAGTGGGATTAGTTCCGAAGGGGTTCAACCTAAGAATCGGAGATCAATAGGAATTCAACCTACAGATCGAATTTTTTTAAGGATGAGACTGGTTTGAAAGGGGTTTAACCTACAAATCACATTGGTTTTGCAGGGGTTCAACCTACAAACTATCAATTTCTTAGGGATTTAACCTAAGGATCACAACTTAAGAAGGAAGGATTCAACTTGTGAGCTTTGAATGGATCAGGTGCTAAACTGGGTTTTGAGGGAAGATTCGAATCAGAATTCGAGTCGGAACTCTAATTTTCTTGACCAATTCTAGACATTTGAATTGGATTTGGAAGAAAATTCGAGTCGGAACTCTAATTTTCTACACCAATTCAGAAGGAAAAGAAAATTCAGGTTGAAACTCGAATCTTTGAAGGAAAACTAGATCCATTGGAAGGAAAGAAAATTTGAGTCGGAACTTGAATCTTGAAGGAAAACTAGACCGGTTAGAAGGAAAGGAAATTCGAGTCTGAACTCGAATCCCGAAGGAAAACTAGACTAATTAGAAGGAAAGAAAATTTGAGTCGAAACTCGAACCCCGAAGGAAAACTAGACCGGTTAGAAGGAAAGAAAATTTGAGTCGGAACTTGAATCCTGAAGGAAAACTAGACCGGTTAGAAGAAAAGAAAATTCGAGTCGGAACTCGAATCCCGAAGGAAAACTAGACTAATTAGAAGGAAAGAAAATTCAAGTCGGAACTCGAATCCCGAAGGAAAACTAGACCGGTTAGAAGAAAAGAAAATTCGAGTCGAAACTCGAATCCTGAAAGAAAACTAGACTAATTAGGAGGAAAGAAAATTCGAGTCGGAACTTGAATCCCAAAGGAAAACTAGACCGGTTAGAAGAAAAGGAAATTCAAGTCGAAACTCGAATCCCGAAGAAAAACTAGACTTGCATGGATTAGGTTTGAAAACATTAACCAGTAAACCAGATTTAGAAAGTTTGACCAATAAAAATTAGATTTTAAAAGTTTGACCAATAACAATTGGATTTTGAAAGATGTACCAGTATGAATACCGGATTTTGGAAATGAACCAGTATAAGTACTGGATTTTGAAAATGAATCAGTACGAATACTGTTTTTGGAGGAATTACCAGCACGAACACTGAATTTTGAAGATTTACCAGCACAAACACTGGATTTCGAAAATTTTACCAGCACGAACACTGGTTTTTGAAAATCTTACCAGCACGAACACTGGATTTTGAAAATTTACCAGCACGAACACTAGATTTAGAAAATTTTACCTGCATGAACACTGGTTTTTGAAAATCTTACCAACACGAACACTGGATTTTTGAAAATTTACCCAACTGATTCTGACGAGAGATTTTCAATCTTCATCCTCACGATGACTTAGACAACTGTCGGGGTCTCAGGATTTATCCCTTATCCTGAATGGGTAGTTCAGGTTTATCCCTTAACCTGAAGGGGAAATGAATTTGATGCAATTGAATATAAATGGATGCAAATGAATGCATGTAAATGCAAATGTATGCAAAATGATGTAAATGAATGCACATGCATGCAAAATAAGAGATTTGTTTGATCCTGCCTGCATACAGGATGTTTTGAAGACAATTTTCAAAATAATGCCCCAGTATAACTGGGGAGTGAGAAGTTGGATGAAGGGATAAGTAATTGATATTTGAAGAATGCTTTCTGACTTTGGATTGATTCTGGGACTCTGAAGAGGGTCATTCTTTATGAAAGAACATTTTGCAGAAAAGGAGAATAAAAGGTGACATCAAATTTATGAGGAAAATAGGTAATTTATTCAATCATTGAAGAAAAATAACAAGTTGGTAAGAAAACTGAGACTGTATTGTCCTTTTAAAATGACCAAAAGCAAAATGATTAAAGATGACATAGCCTTGACATTATCAGTTTCTTGGAAAACTTGATCAGGATGGTCAACTGGTATCTTCCTCATTTTCAACAAGGATCTTGTCGATGTGATCTTGAATGATGTTCTTCAGGATGAAACAATTCTCAGTGTCATGCCCTACTGCCCGATGAAATTTACAGAATTTTTCTTTGAATCTGCCCATGACTGTTGCAGGATCAGCTACTTTAGGTAAACAGATCATATCTTTTGCGAGCATGTATTCCAGAACACTCTCTAGTGTCTGATCCAGAGGGGTGAACTTTCGATCCTTTCTCCAATCCTTGTGCTTTGGCTTTTCTTGACCTTTCTCTTTATGCTGAGGACTAGATTGAAGAGGCTTATCATTATTGGAGAACTTTCCTTTTTGACCCTTAGATCCCTCTGAATAGTTATCATGATTGCAATCATCAACAAAAAGAGTAAAGTGAGCCTCTGGAGATCCAACCATATCTTTTGTGAGCATGTATTCCAGGAAACTCTCGAGTATTTGATCCAATGGGGCCATCTTGCGATTCTAGTTCCGACCGTCATGTTGTACTTTTTGCTGATTGCTTGACTTCTGTTGAGACTTGGCCGAGATAGTTGACCAATATTCTTTCTCATTCTCAACAAAGAAATTCTTGTCGATATAATATTGGAAAATGTTCTTGAAGACAAAACAGTGGTCGGTATCATGCCCTACCGTCCGATGGAATTTGCAGAACTGGTCCATAAATCTTCCCATGATTGTGGGAGGATTTGTGACTTTTGGGAGTTTTACCTATTCTTTGGCCAACATATATTCAAGGATTTCATCGAGAGACTGCTCGAGAGGAGTAAACTGGTGATCGTAACCCCAGCCGTCCCGCTTTATCTTTTCTTTTTGTTGACTCAATTTTCCACTCGGCTTAGAAGATTTCTCTTTCTGACTTGTATGATTGCCTTTGCTATCTTTGCAATCATCGCGGTTGGCATTAACGAAGAAGGCGGAGTTC
Source organism: Nuphar pumila (assembly GCF_984573655.1). Lineage (NCBI taxonomy): Eukaryota > Viridiplantae > Streptophyta > Magnoliopsida > Nymphaeales > Nymphaeaceae > Nuphar > Nuphar pumila. The sequence goes on from NC_143257.1 coordinate 79,253,774, forward strand.
ATCTTCTTTTTTGGATCTTGATTATTCCTGACAGGAGTGATGCCTTCGTAGAGGTTTTTGCTCGCGAAGACCTTCTTGCCCTTGTCACGGTCTTGCAAATTTTTAATCACCTCAGCCATTTTCTTTAACTGCACTTGGTCTAGATCATCCATTGCTTGACTCTTCAATTTATAGACCATCCCTTGTCTATGAGGGGATCTTTGAAATGCTTGCTGAGCTTCATATTCTTCATCAGTGTCCTCTACTGATTTCCCTTCATTTGTTGTATCAACATCCTGAATAGGCTTCTTAGACAACTTCAAAACCCTTTTGACTACCTGGACCTTTGCCTTCTGCTTGACTTGGGTCTTCTTTGCACTGGCATCAACTTGTTCTGCCAACATCTTGCTCATCATCTTTTTGAACATGGCATATATCTGAGGATCCATGTCATCCTCAACCTGCTGCCCTTGATTTTTGCCCGAGCGCGGGGAATCCATCTCTTCGTCCGAGGCTGTTGAATATGTGATGCCTTCAACTGGTGCAGTTTTCTTCCCTGACCTTGTCTGAACCATCGAATATCACGAATGCTCTCTACAGGGCAAAATTGATGATTAAGCTTTTGAAAGAGATTTTGATTGGAAGAGAATATTTGCTGAGAATTTTGGTAGACAATTGAAAGAATATCCCATTACTAGGGATTGAGTCGTCGTTGGGATTACGACAATTGCGTTGTCATTCCTTTGCAAAGAAAATAAACAACTGAAAATTATGCCTTGTTACCTAGGCAAGGTCGTCAAACAAAAAATTGAAGAATTTGCAAGATTTTTATTTATTGAAAGGAAAACATGATTGTATCAATAATAAACTTGGGAAAGAGGGAGCAGACAGACAATTTGTCACCACTCTTTATAACTAGCAGAGACACGAGGGCCGAGAAAAAGTGGAAGAGTAACAAAAGAGTCTCAGCCATATCTGGCAGAATGGTATGTTCCGGACAACTGCGCTGATGTAAGGTCGAATTCTGGCACGACTCCTGATAGCAGCTGCATCTCTATGTGCTTTTGTCTCTGAGAAAACTATCGAACACATCGCTCTGGATGATAGTAGGCATAGAAGAATGGACCAAGCAGCTTGAATCTCTTGCCATATGCATAGGTGTATCTGAGAGACGATAATTCTCGATCAAAATAGTCTCATACCACATCCTCTTCCTGCAGATAATCGATCAGGAACCGATATCGCACAACTGGAAGGAGCTCCTTGTCGTTGTATCTGAACGAACTCGATCTAGTCGGCACATGCTGAAGGAACCAAGACTGAAGAACATAGGTACATCCCTCGACTAAGATGGACTCTCCCATTGTGAAGCGAGTCAGTCCTCTGTATAGAAAAGCAAGCGCGGCCATGGCTATCGAAAGACGGCTGGTCTGTCGACTTCCCCATCTTCTCAAAAGCTGAACTATTCTGACATCCACATAATTCTGTCCATCTGGAAAGAAAGCAAGTCCCACAGTACACAAAACCATCGCATGCTGAATTCTCTCTCGAGCTGTCCTGGACAACGAGCTGACTTCTGCCAATTCTCCATACTGCCGGTAGATCTCGATCAGGCTCACGTACTCATTCCCATTTTCTTCAATCAGTGGCCAAGACTTACACCCTGTCATGCGAGCCATGACATCTTTAGGGTCCAGACCCTTGACATTAATTAGAAACTACTGCTCTAACGGATCTCCAGGCTGACCGGCCGGCTCAGGCAGTCCCATGATCTCTGAAAATTCATCCATCAGTAGTGTCATCTCGCCCCACGGAAACCAGAACGTGCAGGTACGCGGATTCCATCGCTCTGCCAGCGCATGGATCAGATTGCCGTTGACTGTCAACTTTCCCACTGCAGATGCCAGTTCCAACCCGCAATCGTTCAAGTGGTCCGAAAACATACGAAAGAAGTTTTTGAACCAGATATAGTACCACCGGGGGAAGAAGGGTCCGGTGCTGAGAGCTCGATGCTCAGGAAGACTTTGTCGCACCTCGTAGGAGATGTGACCCTCAGGAAAAACGGAGTCGAGCTGACTGGATGCCATTGGACTGAAAGATAGGAAAATTGGAATTTAGAAATTGGAAAAATACAAGAATTTTGAAAATTGCAGGCAGGATAAAAAGCTAGAAATTCGAAGTCCAGAGGAACGAAAAAATGAAAAATAACCTGGAGTTTTGAAGAAAAGGTGGATAATTTGAAAAAAATCATCCAGGGTTTTTGAGAAAAAGGAGATATTTCATAAAAGATGAAAAATGAGGTATTTTGGAAAATTGTTCGGTATTTTGGAAAAATTGGGAAAAATATGAGAAAATAAGGCGAAAATGAATATCATACATTCAATTACAAACAATTATGCACATACAACAATCCCTAAGAAGCCAACTCTAAATGCATTGATTTTGAAAGAGCTTTAGGACCCTAATCCTGACTCTAGGCTCAAATCAACTGTGTCCAATCATGTTATGCCGATATACTCGAGCCGAGGCTCGATATACGTGGCATAAAACTCATCTCCGGGTCTAGGCTTGTGTTTTCCCAACATCCTTGAGCGCCTGCCGATATACGTTGGACTATGGCCCTTGGTACGTGGCAAGGGGGCGTTAGCTCAAATAAGTGGCCCAGTTGTGAGGCTCTGTTTCGAACTATGGTTCTGGAAGAGAGCCCAGCAACGTGAAGACCGGGTAGAAATAGGTGGGGTGGTTTTTGAAAAATGATCACATGCAGACAAATAGAGAGCTCTAAATACTAAAAAGATAGAATTTTGAAATATTTGAAGAAGCAAACATTGTTTTCATACAAGTCATAGATTGAGGAGTGTTGTATTTCAGACCTAAGTCTAAGTGAGCATGCATAATTCTCCTCAATATGGTCCTACCAAACCATGCCTAGTCTACATGCAATCCATGTCAGCTGGGTTCAAGTCTAGGCTCCTAGGTTCACATGATATCAGAAATTAAAGTTGACATTCCATAGAACATAATTTTGATAATTGAGCTAAGTTAAATCACATAATTGATCAGGTGAAGACAGGTCCCATTACGGTCGCCAAACCTGATATCATCGCAAAATTTCCCCCCCCCTCTTGTGAAAGAAACGAATTTCGCGAGTCAAACTCGACCAAAGTTTTGAAAATGGTTTTTGAAAATTAACTCGCCTCCGTTTTGAAAATTTGCGAGAAAATTCCGTGGAATGGGATCCGCCTGTCGGTACGAGGTTCAACCATTTCTGGCGCCTTTACCAGGGGTAATTGAACCAAGGACCAATTATGTGCTTTAACTCGACTCAAATAGCTAAATTATGCTCTATTTTTCCTAGAATGCACAAAGAATCAGGCTTGTGCTATGAAATTTTGAAAATAATGCAAGTTTGAGAAAATATGATATTTGCTTTGGAAAATTGAAATATGCTTGAAAATTGATTGGAAAAGTACTTGAAAATTGAATTCCTGGGAAAATCATTGAAGTTCATTGGAAATCAGAAATTTGCATTGGAAAATGAATACTCAGGAAAATTTGTACTTTGGAAAATTGATTTTGAGATTTAGATTGCTTTTCTGAGGAAATGGATTTGAGAATTTTGAGAAACTCAAGAAATTCATTGGAAAAGGATTTCTGAAAAGGAAAATGAATTCTCAGGAAAATGGGAATTCTGAGAAGATTGATTTCTGAAAACTTGGGATTTTGAAATTTGAGAATGTTAAAACATTGGAAAATCTTCATTTGAACTTGGGAAATGCTTTGAAATGTCATTTGAAAACTTAGGATTCTGAGAAAATCAAATCCTAAGAAAGACTTGGAAATTCTTGGGAAAACTGATTTTTCTGCAATGGAATTGGGAAATGATTTGGAAAATGATGCAATTTGAATGATATGAATGAATGAATATGAATTTGAAAAGGGAATTTCAATGAGGAATTGGGAAATCCTTTTAAAACTTTGAGAAATGCAGTGCATTTTGAAGTTAGCCTAAGAGTGTAGGCTGAATGTGGCTGATATAAAGATCATAAATCTTGGTTTTCTTCGTATTCTGACTATGGCCATAAATACGAATCCCACCGAGTTTATAAATTCCATAAAAGCTTGTGCACGTGCCATTCGTGTAAACCATAGTGGATTTGAAATAAATGTACATGGATCATACATCAGATATTGGAATTTTTCAAAAATTAAACTATATGCAATGCAGCCCTATTCTAAGCAGAAAAGTAACTCTTATTCCAAATATTACATTGATTTTTACATTGAATTGAAATAAAAGAAATAAAAGCTAAATCTTCTTGTTGAATGTTCCTGCAAAACTAGAAAACAAGGTTAGCACAAAAATGTAGGTTTTCCTGAATTTATCCAAAAATATGGGAAATTATCAGATATTATTCAGATATAAACCCAAATTCATACCCCTTTGATATAAATATGATAAATAATGAATAAATTTTTAAAATAAACTTGAAAATCCCAAATTGGGGTCAAAATGACTAAAATACCCCTGATGACCTTGAAATCAGGGTTTTCTGAAAGAAATTTTGTAAATTTTAGAATTTTGAAAATCAAATGAAATAAATCAAACATAATATGATAAAATATGATGATATGCATGAAATTTTGGGGAATTAGAAATTGAAATTTCGAAATTTAGGTCAAAATGACCAAAATACCCCCGATAACAAGACTATGACCTTGAAACCAGGGTTTTCTAAAATAAATTTTGCAAAAATGAAAAATGTGAAATGAAAATGACATTGAAATTAACCTTAATATAAATCTATATGCTCATGTACATGATAAAAACCTTAAAATGACGAAAATATCATAAAATATCAAATTTGACCTGATTTTCGCCTGATTTTCGCTTCTGAACTTAAAGATGAACTAACACATGGAGAAAATGAACTCGGAATTAATATAAATTTGGCATGGACACCTAAAATATCCCTAAAAACAGAATGGAGCTCGAAAAATTAATTTTTTTGTATTTTAAAATACGAAAATTCAAGTAAAAACCCTAAATTTTGTGATTTTTGCCTAAAATGTTGATTCTAAAGAGGATTTAGGATATCAAACTTCCATACAAATTTCCCAAATTTTATGGGGTGAGAGAAGACAGTAATGCAAGGATTTTTTTATTTTACATTTTCTGGTTTTGACCTATGGTCGGAGCTGTGCCACTCCGGCAAGTCGGATCGGAATCCGGCGACTCTAGGATTTGTGGGAAACAGATAGGTTTCGGTAAAAAATGTGAGAAAAATAGTAAACCGATGGGAAAAAGGCTTAAATTGTGGAAAAATGTCCCTGACAAACAGGGAAAAGTTTTATCTTTTGACACAATTGGGATTTGGGTTACAGTTTGGAAAAGGACATACTGTTATCATAGACCTAAATCTCTGAGATGTCTGGATATTGAAATCTGTCAGACATAAATTAAAAATTCGTAAAAAATACTGAAACAGATCCACAAATTCCCAAATTTTTGGAAATGACAGGAAATTATGTTAGGAACAACTTTCATGTTGAAAGTATTTGTAGAAAGGTTACATATTTGATGGAATCTATGAATTATTGTCTGTCTATACCCTGACGAAGGAAAATCAAGATTTTCCCAGAAGTCTGGAAAATCCAATTTTTTTCAGAGGTCAAAACTACTTGGAAAAACCTTAAAATTTCCAGATCACTAGTAGATTCAATTATAAATCCACTGTGATTTGTTAAGGACAATCCAAGTCTCCCACGAGGGTGGTGTCGGAGGTTTTTGTCTGCTAAAGCAGAAATTAAAAGTTTGGAGAGACAGAAAACCCGACTTAGGGTTTGATCGGTTTAGATGGGTTCCAAAATACGAATGAAACCAATTTTTTTACAGGAAATTAAGAACATATAAATCTAAAAATATTAAAATTTCAAGAATTTACTGATGAAATGATAAATAATAAATGATGACTGGACTTGACAAGTAATATCAGAACCTGTAGATTCCTAAGCAAGTGCTAATGAAACTATCAAAATGATAAAACTACTTAAATAAAATACCTAAGACATGTGATTTTCATGAAAATGATGCTTAAAATAAAATAAAAGAAAAGAAAACAGGGAGGTATGAAATTGATTTGATGTAGGCTATTGATGAGAAAGGATCCGGTCCATAGATCGGACGAATCCTTTTCCTCGATATAGCCCCATAACATGAGACAATCAAAACATTAAACTATAGATTTAACATAAAATGATGATAATAGGGGCCTTACCTTGGGATCGTGGTGCACGTTTGGAGACGTAGCTTCAGCTTGCTGGGAGTTGAAGAAGATTGACGATGATCGTGGTAGCTGCTTCAAAAGGGCCGGTTGTAGCTCTCCTTGTGGTGGTTGTTAGATTGTTGAACCGGTGGAGGCAAGGAGGCTGGAATCAAAGGAAAGGAAAGAGGAGACTCCAACGGTTGGCTAGCATGAAATGCTTAGGCTGGAGAGGTTGCTGCTATGCTGCTGGCTGGAGCTATGGCTTGAGGAAGTGGCTGTCGGCTGGTGTGGAACCGATTGAAGAGTTGGGGCTGTAGGAAGATGGAGGACTTTGAAGAAAGTGACTACTGCACCTTGTTGATGGGCTGGTGTTGTCTCAAGGCTGGAGAGGCTGCTATGCTACTGAAAACTGGTTGCAATAGAGGGTGAAGGAGTTGCTGCTGGAAGGCTTGAACCGGCTGGGCATGGATGCTGCAGCTGGCTGGATTAGAGGTGCTGGTTGCTGTGGTGGCTGAAGAAGAGCTGCAGTGATGCTTGAGGAGGTGGCTGCCGGCTGGGTTGTCTTCCTCTTTTGCTGGAAGTTGCAGCCAAGGCTGGAGAGCTGTGTAATGGAAACCAAGGGAGAGAGAGAGAGAGAGAGAGAGAGAGAGAGAGAGAGAGAGAGAGAGAGAGGCGTTGAATGGGGAGCAGTCGTAGCCTCTTTTCCTTCCCTTTTTCAAAGTCTAAACTTAGGCTTTAATATATCCCCAACTTAGGTCTTTGATAACCTAATGAAAAAGAAGATAAAGAAGTTTACGTGAATGGCTGGGCAAGAGGGAAAAGAAGGGAGGAAGGAAGGGAAGGAAAGAAGGAAAAAGGAAAGAAGAGGAAGAAGAAAAGGAAGAAAAAGAAAGAGAAGGGAAAAAGAAAAAAAAAAGGAGGGAAAAAGGAAAAGGGAAAGAAAAATGAGGAAAAAAATGGAAAGTTGGGCTGGAGGCTTGGGCGACCACCTTGTGGGTCCCACCTCTCTAAAACGCAAAATAAATAAAAAAAAAACAAAAATGAACAAATAAAAAGAAAATTGAAAGGAATAAAAGAATATATTTTTTTCTAATAAAATAGAAATGTAAATGAATGGGCCATCTCAGATCGGGTCCAAATTCCACTTTTGAAATTCATTTTGACGATTAGAGGGGTAAAATAGTCTTTTCAGAAAATTTCCAGACGAAACGAGTTATTTTTGGCAGTTTTTGAAATGAGCATGGATTTTGAAGTTCAATACCCCGTTGCGAAGCAAATCCAGTGTAGAATTTATAATTTTGATTTTGAAAGAAATTCAGATTGTTTTTCTCGAAAAAATACTTCCAAATTTATTTCCAGACGAAACGAGCTATTTTTGGTAGTTTTCGAAACGAGCTCGGATTTTGAAGTTCAATACCCCGTTGCGAAGCAAATTCATTGTAAAATTCAAAAATTTGAGTTTGAAATAAATCCAAATTATTTTTCTTGAGAAAATATTTCCAAATTTAGACTCTTGGGGGTAAAAATGTCAATTTTGGTAACCCGGGGTTTGAAATTGATTTCTGAAAGCTTTTAAAACTCAATCTGGAATGAAATTTATAAAACTGAAGTTCTGAACTTCGAAAATGAAATGAAATGTGATGAAATGTTATGAAATGCTGAGAAATGATATGAAATGACGAGAAATGAAATGCGAAATGCAGACCCTGAATGAAGAATTTTGGATTTTAAACCCTGATTGGCAGTTGTACCAGTTCAAAAAGCATAAAAACTGATAAAATTTGCAAAATGGTTTTCGAACTCTACTGGGTTAGAATGACACTGAAAATTAGGGTTCGAGCTGGATTGAACTGAGATAAGCTGGATTGAGTTGGGTTCTAGAGTTTCAGAACTCAAATGAACTGACCAGACACTAACTCAACTGACCTTTTTGACTGAATTTTCAAGAAAAGCTGCCATTTTTAGAGAAATGGTACGGAATGATAACTGGAATGAAGTGAATTACGAAACTGGAGCGCTTGAACTCCTGGTGGGCTCAAACTAGACTCTAAGGAATATGACTGACTGTGAATGACTGACTCGGAGACAATTGGCTTGAATTTGAGCAAGAAATGAGCTTATTTATGAAAAAATGATCCCATTTTGGCAGGAATGGTTAGAAATGAAAATGGTCTGTTCATTGTGAGCTCAAATGAGCTTGAAATGACTGATATTCTAAATGTTCTGAACAGACCAATGAGCTTGGTTGACTCCAACTGACTGGGGTCCAGGATGACCTAGGGGTAAAATGGTATTTTTCCTAATGAAAATGGGTAAAATGGTGATTTTTTGAAACGGAATCGAGGTTTGACTCCTACACTAACCTAACAAGGTTGGCACTGCACGAGAAGGGTTGTTTGAGAATGGATGAGGAAATTTTGGGGTGTTTACAAATGCCCCTCTTTGCTACTAAGCCGGCTTGAAGACGAGCTTAGTGGCAAAGAAAACACACCAAATTTTGGCCATAAAAATGCCCCAGTTTGAAGGATCTGACTGGGTATGAAGACATTAGCCCTGATGAAAATGGTAGATATGAAGTGAAGAATAAAGAAGAAAATTTTACTTCAAAAGGAAATGAGATTCAGGTTTTGCCCTTAACCTGGATGGGACGGAAAATACCTCGTGTAGAAACGAAGCTCAGGTTTGACCCTTAACCTGACCGGGGAATGAAATACCTCATCAAAGGAGGCTCAAGTTTGTACTGTTATCCTGATTGGGAGGAAAATGAAATACCTCATCAAAGGAGGCTCAGGTTTGTACCCTTATCCTGATTGGGCGGAAAATGAATGGAATCCTCGAAGGAAGAAACCATGATGGAACCTTCGAATTTCCGTACAATGAATCCGATAGGGGTTTTGCAAAAGGATGAAATTGGGGTCCCTAAAGCTTGAAAAGGGGTTTGATTTTGGGTGCCTCATTGCTGAGACTAAATAACTTTTGAAATTGGTGACCTTTTGCGAGAAAATGATTGGTGGCTTAACCTCAAGCCGAAATTGGACTGTCTATGGTGGGACAGTGGGGACACAGGGAAGTGTGCAAATCTAAGAGCCCATGCACTCAGATTATACCAACAAAAGGGAAGGAATCTTGAAAACTCCCATTATCAAGTCCTTAAAAGGGATAACAACTGATGTCAGGATGCGCCAAAGATGAACCTCGAGTTCTCGCTTCACGCCAGGATAGCTAGAAAAATATTGTCAAAATGTTGAAAATTATTGTTGATTCAAAATAATTTAAAATGATGCACATTGTTTTGAAAATATTCCCTCTTTTCTTCCTGAAGTATTACCTTCGACTAGGCTTAAGTTCGTAGAATCAAGATTCAAATTCAAATTTCTTGCAATTGACTTTCTTTCAAGGAGGCTATCAATTTCCTTGATATGAATAGAAAAGAGAGTATTCTTGATATTGTGAAAGCAATTGGTGAAGGAATATTGATAATAGAATTTCACAAATTTTAAAGAAGATTCTTGACAGATTCGGCAGTCTGATATCCTGGGATTCTTTTCTCATGATGATCTTTCTGCCCACTTTTTTTTTCTTTTTTTGCAGAATTAGAGCTCTCTTAGGCTTTTGGGGATTTTATTACATCATCCTTCATTTTGGAGATGTCCTGACTTTTCTCTTCTTTTTTTTTTGGAAGGGTACGTCACAAACTCCTTCATCTTGGAGATGTTTCGATCCTTCTTTTTCTCTCAGGGATTATATTGACGGTTATTGGCTCATTGGTTGGAAATCTCTTGATGATAGCGGAAATTAAATATCTTTTAGGGTTTGTAGGGAGGCTCATCACAGTCGCCTTCATCTTGACGGTGCTCTGAACTTTCCCTGGAAGGATCCGTCACAAACTCCGTCATCTTGGAGATGATTTAAATCTTCTTTGGCCCCGGGGGTCTACTCGCCTAATTCGCCTTCATCTTGATGACAGTTGAGAGATCCCTTTTGCAGATATTTAATTACAGCTTAGGTGATTGAGGAGATATAGGGATTTAATGGATTTTTCTGTATCACCCAGGATATTTCGACTGCTTTATTTTCCAAGAATGATCTTTAAAAATGTGCCATTGACTACGATCAATATCAATCACTTATGGCTTTGCAACAACATTGAATTTCCTTTTGCTGGCCATATCGAGGATTTATTCTTCATCCTTTTGGTTGACCAATAGAAAGAATTTGAATTTTGAATCCTTTTTTACAAAAGCTTTGACCTTTCAGAAATAATACTGAAGGTATTCTGAGGTAATGTTTTTGTGCAATAAAAAATTTGAAATCAACAAATATTTAATGACAAATTGGCGAGATTTTCTTGAAATCCTTTGTGGAAGCGAGTATTTGAAGCACAACACAATGCATCCATGACAAAAATTTTCTTCTCCTTTCCCCAAAGGAGAAGATTCAGAAATTGGAAATAGAAATTACTCCTCTCTTCCCTGAAGAGGAGGTGTTTGCAAAACGAACTTTCGAAGAGAAATCAAGCTTTCGTCAAAACTTCCTAATATTAGGCTTCTCTTATGAAAATGGGGCCGGTAATGGTGAGGTCGGTGAATTGGTCATGAAGAAGCGAGTCCATCACACTCTCCCTGAAAAGAGGGTCCTTCACGATGAAATGGCCTAGTACGAAATTGTGATCACAAGGAAAGCGAACTTTCGTCGAAGCTCTCCCTGAACTAAGGGTTCCTTGTATGAAATTGGAATTTTGTTTTGCAAACGGTTCACAAAGACATGAGTCCTTTCAAACTCTCGCTGAAAATGGGCTAAGTGAACAAAGAATAGCATGCGAAAAGATCGAGCTCCCTCGAACTCTCCCTGAAAAAGGGTCTCTCGCAAGAGAAAATGATTGACATTGGTATTCGGTGACCAAAAGGGTCGAAATTAGAAATTGAAATTTTGAAATTTAAAATTTGGTATTTGATATTTGAAATTGGAAATTGGAAATTGGAAATTGGAAATTGGAAATTGGAAATTGGAAATTTGGAATTTGGAATTTGGAATTTGGAATTTGAAAATTGGAAATTGGAAATTGGGAATTGGGAATTGGGAATTGGGAATTGGGAATTGGGAATTGGGAATTGGGAATTGGGAATTGGGAATTGGGAATTGGAAATTGGAAATTGGAAATTGGAAATTGGAAATTGGAAATTGGAAATTGGAAATTGGAAATTGGAAATTGGAAATTGGTTGACCCGAAAGTCGAAATTGAAAAATTGAAAAATTGAAAAATTGAAAAATTAAAAAATTGAAAATTTGAAAATTTGAAATTTGGTATTTGAAATTTGAAATTTGAAATTGGAAATTGGAAATTGGAAATTGGAAATTGGAAATTGGAAATTGGAAATTGGAAATTGGAAATTGGAAATTGGAAATTGGAAATTGGGTGGCCCGAGGGCCGAAATTGGTAATTGGATGGCCTAAGGGCCGAAATTGGAATTTGATTGACCCGAAGGTCAAAGTTGGGATTGAAAATTGAAAAATTGGAAATTGGATGACCTGGAAGTTGAAATTGAGAATTGGTTTACTGGGAACAACATGGGTTCAATAGGAATTCAGCCTAAGAATGACACTGGTTCAATTGAGAACGACATTGGTTCACTGAGAACGACATGGATTCAATAGGAATTCAGCCTGAGAACGTGGATCAGGAGGACTTCAACCTACAGAACAAATATCTGAAAAATACCAATCCAAAAGGAGTTCGACCTAAGGACTGTAAAGAATATTGGATCAGGAGGACTTCAACCTACAAATCAAATTTTTGGCAGTGGGATTAGTTCCGAAGGGGTTCAACCTAAGAATCGGAGATCAATAGGAATTCAACCTACAGATCGAATTTTTTTAAGGATGAGACTGGTTTGAAAGGGGTTTAACCTACAAATCACATTGGTTTTGCAGGGGTTCAACCTACAAACTATCAATTTCTTAGGGATTTAACCTAAGGATCACAACTTAAGAAGGAAGGATTCAACTTGTGAGCTTTGAATGGACCAGGTGCTAAACTGGGTTTTGAGGGAAGATTCGAATCAGAATTCAAATCTTTAAGGAAAAACTAAATGAATTGGGTTTTGAAAGAAAATTCGAGTCGGAACTCTAATTTTCTAGACCAATTCTAGACATTTGAATTGGATTTGGAAGAAAATTCGAGTCGGAACTCTAATTTTCTACACCAATTCAGAAGGAAAAGAAAATTCAGGTTGAAACTCGAATCTTTGAAGGAAAACTAGATCCATTGGAAGGAAAGAAAATTTGAGTCGGAACTTGAATCTTGAAGGAAAACTAGACCGGTTAGAAGGAAAGGAAATTCGAGTCTGAACTCGAATCCCGAAGGAAAACTAGACTAATTAGAAGGAAAGAAAATTTGAGTCGAAACTCGAACCCCGAAGGAAAACTAGACCGGTTAGAAGGAAAGAAAATTTGAGTCGGAACTTGAATCCTGAAGGAAAACTAGACCGGTTAGAAGAAAAGAAAATTCGAGTCGGAACTCGAATCCCGAAGGAAAACTAGACTAATTAGAAGGAAAGAAAATTCAAGTCGGAACTCGAATCCCGAAGGAAAACTAGACCGGTTAGAAGAAAAGAAAATTCGAGTCGAAACTCGAATCCTGAAAGAAAACTAGACTAATTAGGAGGAAAGAAAATTCGAGTCGGAACTTGAATCCCAAAGGAAAACTAGACCGGTTAGAAGAAAAGGAAATTCAAGTCGAAGCTCGAATCCCGAAGAAAAACTAGACTTGCATGGATTAGGTTTGAAAACATTAACCAGTAAACCAGATTTAGAAAGTTTGACCAATAAAAATTAGATTTTAAAAGTTTGACCAATAACAATTGAATTTTGAAAGATGTACCAGTATGAATACCGGATTTTGGAAATGAATCAGTATAAGTACTGGATTTTGAAAATGAATCAGTACGAATACTGTTTTTGGAGGAATTACCAGCACGAACACTGAATTTTGAAGATTTACCAGCACAAACACTGGATTTAGAAAATTTTACCAGCACGAACACTGGTTTTTGAAAATCTTACCAGCACGAACACTGGATTTTGAAAATTTACCAGCACGAACACTAGATTTAGAAAATTTTACCTGCATGAACACTGGTTTTTGAAAATCTTACCAACACGAACACTGGATTTTTGAAAATTTACCCAACTGATTCTGACGAGAGATTTTCAATCTTCATCCTCACGATGACTTAGACAACTGTCGGGGTCTCAGGATTTATCCCTTATCCTGAATGGGTAGTTCAGGTTTATCCCTTAACCTGAAGGGGAAATGAATTTGATGCAATTGAATATAAATGGATGCAAATGAATGCATGTAAATGCAAATGTATGCAAAATGATGTAAATGAATGCACATGCATGCAAAATAAGAGATTTGTTTGATCCTGCCTGCATACAGGATGTTTTGAAGACAATTTTCAAAATAATGCCCCAGTATAACTGGGGAGTGAGAAGTTGGATGAAAGGATAAATAATTGATATTTGAAGAATGCTTTCTGACTTTGGATTGATTCTGGGACTCTGAAGAGGGTCATTCTTTATGAAAGAACATTTTGCAGAAAAGGAGAATAAAAGGTGACATCAAATTTATGAGGAAAATAGGTAATTTATTCAATCATTGAAGAAAATTAACAAGTTGGTAAGAAAACTGAGACTGTATTGTCCTTTTAAAATGACCAAAAGCAAAATGATTAAAGATGACATAGCCTTGACATTATCAGTTTCTTGGAAAACTTGATCAGGATGGTCAACTGGTATCTTCCTCATTTTCAACAAGGATCTTGTCGATGTGATCTTGAATGATGTTCTTCAGGATGAAACAATTCTCAGTGTCATGCCCTACTGCCCGATGAAATTTACAGAATTTTTCTTTGAATCTGCCCATGAGTGTTGCAGGATCAGCTACTTTAGGTAAACAGATCATATCTTTTGCGAGCATGTATTCCAGAACACTCTCTAGTGTCTGATCCAGAGGGGTGAACTTTCGATCCTTTCTCCAATCCTTGTGCTTTGGCTTTTCTTGACCTTTCTCTTTATGCTGAGGACTATATTGAAGAGGCTTATCATTATTGGAGAACTTTCCTTTTTGGCCCTTAGATCCCTCTGAATAGTTATCATGATTGCAATCATCAACAAAAAGAGTAAAGTGAGCCTCTAGAGATCCGACCATATCTTTTGTGAGCATGTATTCCAGGAAACTCTCGAGTATTTGATCCAATGGGGCCATCTTGCGATTCTAGTTCCGACCGTCATGTTGTACTTTTTGCTGATTGCTTGACTTCTGTTGAGACTTGGCCGAGATAGTTGACCAATATTCTTTCTCATTCTCAACAAAGAAATTCTTGTCGATATAATATTGGAAAATGTTCTTGAAGACAAAACAGTAGTCGGTATCATGCCCTACCGTCCGATGGAATTTGCAGAACTGGTCCATAAATCTTCCCATGATTGTGGGAGGATTTGTGACTTTTGGGAGTTTTACCTATTCTTTGGCCAACATATATTCAAGGATTTCATCGAGAGACTGCTCGAGAGGAGTAAACTGGTGATCGTAACCCCAGCCGTCCCGCTTTATCTTTTCTTTTTGTTGACTCAATTTTCCACTCGGCTTACAAGATTTCTCTTTCTGACTTGTATGATTGCCTTTGCTATCTTTGCAATCATCGCGGTTGGCATTAACGAAGAAGGCGAAGTTCATCTTCTTTTTTGGATCTTGATTATTCCTGACAGGAGTGATGCCTTCGTAGAGGTTTTTGCTCGCGAAGACCTTCTTGCCCTTGTCACGGTCTTGCAAATTTTTAATCACCTCAGCCATTTTCTTTAACTGCACTTGGACTAGATCATCCATTGCTTGACTCTTCAATTTATAGGCCATCCCTTGTCTATGAGGGGATCTTTGAAATGCTTGCTGAGCTTCATATTCTTCATCAGTGTCCTCTACTGATTTCCCTTCATTTGTTGTATCAGCATCCTGAATAGGCTTCTTAGACAACTTCAATACCCTTTTGACTACCTGGACCTTTGCCTTCTGCTTGACTTGGGTCTTCTTTGCACTGGCATCAACTTGTTCTGCCAACATCTTGCTCATCATCTTTTTGAACATGGCATATATCTAAGGATCCATGTCATCCTCAACCTGCTGCCCTTGATTTTTGCCCGAGCGCGGGGAATCCATCTCTTCGTCCGAGGCTGTTGAATATGTGATGCCTTCAACTGGTGCAGTTTTCTTCCCTGACCTTGTCTGAACCATCGAATATCACGAATGCTCTCTACAGGGCAAAATTGATGATTAAGCTTTTGAAAGAGATTTTGATTGGAAGAGAATATTTGCTGAGAATTTTGGTAGACAATTGAAAGAATATCCCATTACTAGGGATTGAGTCGTCGTTGGGATTACGACAATTGCGTTGTCATTCCTTTGCAAAGAAAATAAACAACTGAAAATTATGCCTTGTTACCTAGGCAAGGTCGTCAAACAAAAAATTGAAGAATTTGCAAGATTTTTATTTATTGAAAGGAAAACATGATTGTATCAATAATAAACTTGGGAAAGAGGGAGCAGACAGACAATTTGCCACCACTCTTTATAACTAGCAGAGACACGAGGGCCGAGAAAAAGTGGAAGAGTAACAAAAGAGTCTCAGCCATATCTGGCAGAATGGTATGTTCCGGACAACTGCGCTGATGTAAGGTCGAATTCTGGCACGACTCCTGATAGCAGCTGCATCTCTATGTGCTTTTGTCTCTGAGAAAACTATCGAACACATCGCTCTGGATGATAGTAGGCATAGAAGAATGGACCAAGCAGCTTGAATCCCTTGCCATATGCATAGGTGTATCTGAGAGACGATAATTCTCGATTAAAATAGTCCCATACCACATCCTCTTCCTGCAGATAATCGATCAGGAACCGATATCGCACAACTGGAAGGAGCTCCTTGTCGTTGTATCTGAACGAACTCGATCTAGTCGGCACATGCTGAAGGAACCAAGACTGAAGAACATAGGTACATCCCTCGACTAAGATGGACTCTCCCATTGTGAAGCGAGTCAGTCCTCTGTATAGAAAAGCAAGCGCGGCCATGGCTATCGAAAGACGGCTGGTCTGTCGACTTCCCCATCTTCTCAAAAGCTGAACTATTCTGACATCCACATAATTCTGTCCATCTGGAAAGAAAGCAAGTCCCACAGTACACAAAACCATCGCATGCTGAATTCTCTCTCGAGCTGTCCTGGACAACGAGCTGACTTCTGCCAATTCTCCATACTGCCGGTAGATCTCGATCAGGCTCACGTACTCATTCCCATTTTCTTCAATCAGTGGCCAAGACTTACACCCTGTCATGCGAGCCATGACATCTTTAGGGTCCAGACCCTTGACATTAATTAGAAACTACTGCTCTAACGGATCTCCAGGCTGACCGGCCGGCTCAGGCAGTCCCATGATCTCTGAAAATTCATCCATCAGTAGTGTCATCTCGCCCCACGGAAACCAGAACGTGCAGGTACGCGGATTCCATCGCTCTGCCAGCGCATGGATCAGATTGCCGTTGACTGTCAACTTTCCCACTGCAGATGCCAGTTCCAACCCGCAATCGTTCAAGTGGTCCGAAAACATACGAAAGAAGTTTTTGAACCAGACATAGTACCACCGGGGGAAGAAGGGTCCGGTGCTGAGAGCTCGATGCTCAGGAAGACTTTGTCGCACCTCGTAGGAGATGTGACCCTCAGGAAAAACGGAGTCGAGCTGACTGGATGCCATTGGACTGAAAGATAGGAAAATTGGAATTTAGAAATTGGAAAAATACAAGAATTTTGAAAATTGCAGGCATGATAAAAAGCTAGAAATTCGAAGTCCAGAGGAACAAAAAAATGGAAAATAACCTGGAGTTTTGAAGAAAAGGTGGATAATTTGAAAAAAATCATCCAGGGTTTTTGAGAAAAAGGAGATATTTCATAAAAGATGAAAAATGAGGTATTTTGGAAAATTGTTCGGTATTTTGGAAAAATTGGGAAAAATATGAGAAAATAAGGCGAAAATAAATATCATACATTCAATTACAAACAATTATGCACATACAACAATCCCTAAGAAGCCAACTCTAAATGCATTGATTTTGAAAGAGCTTTAGGACCCTAATCCTGACTCTAGGCTCAAATCAACTGTGTCCAATCATGTTATGCCGATATACTCGAGCCGAGGCTCGATATACGTGGCATAAAACTCATCTCCGGGTCTAGGCTTGTGTTTTCCCAACATCCTTGAGCGCCTGCCGATATACGTTGGACTATGGCCCTTGGTACGTGGCAAGGGGGCGTTAGCTCAAATAAGTGGCCCAGTTGTGAGGCTTTGTCCCGAACTATGGTTTTGGAAGAGAGCCCAGCAACGTGAAGACCGGGTAGACATAGGTGGGGTGGTTTTTGAAAAATGATCACATGCAGACAAATAGAGAGCTCTAAATACTAAAGAGATAGAATTTTGAAATATTTGAAGAAGCAAACATTGTTTTCATACAAGTCATAGATTGAGGAGTGTTGTATTTCAGACCTAAGTCTAAGTGAGCATGCATAATTCTCCTCAATATGGTCCTACCAAACCATGCCTAGTCTACATGCAATCCATGTCAGCTGGGTTCAAGTCTAGGCTCCTAGGTTCACATGATATCAGAAATTAAAGTTGACATTCCATAGAACATAATTTTGATAATTGAGCTAAGTTAAATCACATAATTGATCAGGTGAAGACAGGTCCCATTACGGTCGCCAAACCTGATATCATCGTAAAATTTTCCCCCCTCTCTTGTGAGAGAAACGAATTTCGCGAGTCAAACTCGACCAAAGTTTTGAAAATGGTTTTTGAAAATTAACTCGCCTCCGTTTTGAAAATTTGCGAGAAAATTCCGTGGAATGGGATCCGCCTGTCGATACGAGGTTCAACCATTTCTGGCGCCTTTACCAGGGGTAATTGAACCAAGGACCAATTATGTGCTTTAACTCGACTCAAATAGCTAAATTATGCTCTATTTTTCCTAGAATGCACAAAGAATCAGGCTTGTGCTATGAAATTTTGAAAATAATGCAAGTTTGAGAAAATATGATATTTGCTTTGAAAAATTGAAATATGCTTGAAAATTGATTGGAAAAGTACTTGAAAATTGAATTCCTGGGAAAATCATTGAAGTTCATTGGAAATCAGAAATTTGCATTGGAAAATGAATACTCAGGAAAATTTGTACTTTGGAAAATTGATTTTGAGATTTAGATTGCTTTTCTGAGGAAATGGATTTGAGAATTTTGAGAAACTCAAGAAATTCATTGGAAAAGGATTTCTGAAAAGGAAAATGAATTCTTAGGAAAATGGGAATTCTGAGAAGATTGATTTCTGAAAACTTGGGATTTTGAAATTTGAGAATGTTAAAACATTGGAAAATCTTCATTTGAACTTGGGAAATGCTTTGAAATGTCATTTGAAAACTTAGGATTCTGAGAAAATCAAATCCTAAGAAAGACTTGGAAATTCTTGGGAAAACTGATTTTTCTGCAATGGAATTGGGAAATGATTTGGAAAATGATGCAATTTGAATGATATGAATGAATGAATATGAATTTGAAAAGGGAATTTCAATGAGGAATTGGGAAATCCTTTTAAAACTTTGAGAAATGCAGTGCATTTTGAAGTTAGCCTAAGAGTGTAGGCTGAATGTGGCTGATATAAAGATCATAAATCTTGGTTTTCTTCGTATTCTGACTATGGCCATAAATACGAATCCCACCGAGTTTATAAACTCCATAAAAGCTTGTGCACGTGCCATTCGTGTAAACCATAGTGGATTTGAAATAAATGTACATGGATCATACATCAGATATTGGAATTTTTCAAAAATTAAACTATATGCAATGCAGCCCTATTCTAAGCAGAAAAGTAACTCTTATTCCAAATATTACATTGATTTTTACATTGAATTGAAATAAAAGAAATAAAAGCTAAATCTTCTTGTTGAATGTTCCTGCAAAACTAGAAAACAAGGTTAGCACAAAAATGTAGGTTTTCCTGAATTTATCCAAAAATATGGGAAATTATCAGATATTATTCAGATATAAACCCAAATTCATACCCCCTTTGATATAAATATGATAAATAATGAATAAATTTTTAAAATAAACATGAAAATCCGAAATTGGGGTCAAAATGACTAAAATACCCCTGATGACCTTGAAATCAGGGTTTTCTGAAAGAAATTTTGTAAATTTTGGAATTTTGAAAATCAAATGAAATAAATCAAACATAATATGATAAAATATGATGATATGCATGAAATTTTGGGGAATTAGAAATTGAAATTTCGAAATTTAGGTCAAAATGACCAAAATACCCCCGATAACAAGACTATGACCTTGAAACCAGGGTTTTCTAAAATAAATTTTGCAAAAATGAAAAATGTGAAATGAAAATGACATTGAAATTAACCTTAATATAAATCTATATGCTCATGTACATGATAAAAACCTTAAAATGACGAAAATATCATAAAATATCAAATTTGACCTGATTTTCGCCTGATTTTCGCTTCTGAACTTAAAGATGAACTAACACATGGAGAAAATGAACTCGGAATTAATATAAATTAGGCATGGACACCTAAAATATCCCTAAAAACAGAATGGAGCTCGAAAAATTAATTTTTTTGTATTTTAAAATACGAAAATTCAAGTAAAAACCCTAAATTTTGTGATTTTTGCCTAAAATGTTGATTCTAAAGAGGATTTAGGATATCAAACTTCCATACAAATTTCCCAAATTTTATGGGGTGAGAGAAGACAGTAATGCAAGGATTTTTTTATTTTACATTTTCTGGTTTTGACCTATGGTCGGAGCTGTGCCACTCCGGCAAGTCGGATCGGAATCCGGCGACTCTAGGATTTGTGGGAAACAGATAGGTTTCGGTAAAAAATGTGAGAAAAATAGTAAACCGATGGGAAAAAGGCTTAAATTGTGGAAAAATGTCCCTGACAAACAGGGAAAAGTTTTATCTTTTGACACAATTGGGATTTGGGTTACAGTTTGGAAAAGGACATACTGTTATCATAGACCTAAATCTCTGAGATGTCTGGATATTGAAATCTGTCAGACATAAATTAAAAATTCGTAAAAAATACTGAAACAGATCCACAAATTCCCAAATTTTTGGAAATGACAGGAAATTATGTTAGGAACAACTTTCATGTTGAAAGTATTTGTAGAAAGGTTACATATTTGATGGAATCTATGAATTATTGTCTGTCTATACCCTGACGAAGGAAAATCAAGATTTTCCCAGAAGTCTGGAAAATCCAATTTTTTTCAGAGGTCAAAACTACTTGGAAAAACCTTAAAATTTCCAGATCACTAGTAGATTCAATTATAAATCCACTGTGATTTGTTAAGGACAATCCAAGTCTCCCACGAGGGTGGTGTCGGAGGTTTTTGTCTGCTAAAGCAGAAATTAAAAGTTTGGAGAGACAGAAAACCCGACTTAGGGTTTGATCGGTTTAGATGGGTTCCAAAATACGAATGAAACCAATTTTTTTACAGGAAATTAAGAACATATAAATCTAAAAATATTAAAATTTCAAGAATTTACTGATGAAATGATAAATAATAAATGATGACTGGACTTGACAAGTAATATCAGAACCTGTAGATTCCTAAGCAAGTGCTAATGAAACTATCAAAATGATAAAACTACTTAAATAAAATACCTAAGACATGTGATTTTCATGAAAATGATGCTTAAAATAAAATAAAAGAAAAGAAAACAGGGAGGTATGAAATTGATTTGATGTAGGCTATTGATGAGAAAGGATCCGGTCCATAGATCGGACGAATCCTTTTCCTCGATATAGCCCCATAACATGAGACAATCAAAACATTAAACTATAGATTTAACATAAAATGATGATAATAGGGGCCTTACCTTGGGATCGTGGTGCACGTTTGGAGACGTAGCTTCAGCTTGCTGGGAGTTGAAGAAGATTGACGATGATCGTGGTAGCTGCTTCAAAAGGGCCGGTTGTAGCTCTCCTTGTGGTGGTTGTTAGATTGTTGAACCGGTGGAGGCAAGGAGGCTGGAATCAAAGGAAAGGAAAGAGGAGACTCCAACGGTTGGCTAGCATGAAATGCTTAGGCTGGAGAGGTTGCTGCTATGCTGCTGGCTGGAGCTATGGCTTGAGGAAGTGGCTGTCGGCTGGTGTGGAACCGATTGAAGAGTTGGGGCTGTAGGAAGATGGAGGACTTTGAAGAAAGTGACTACTGCACCTTGTTGATGGGCTGGTGTTGTCTCAAGGCTGGAGAGGCTGCTATGCTACTGAAAACTGGTTGCAATAGAGGGTGAAGGAGTTGCTGCTGGAAGGCTTGAACCGGCTGGGCATGGAGGCTGCAGCTGGCTGGATTAGAGGTGCTGGTTGCTGTGGTGGCTGAAGAAGAGCTGCAGTGATGCTTGAGGAGGTGGCTGCCGGCTGGGTTGTCTTCCTCTTTTGCTGGAAGTTGCAGCCAAGGCTGGAGAGCTGTGTAATGGAAACCAAGGGAGAGAGAGAGAGAGAGAGAGAGAGAGAGAGAGAGAGAGAGAGAGAGAGAGAGAGAGAGAGGCGTTGAATGGGGAGCAGTCGTAGCCTCTTTTCCTTCCCTTTTTCAAAGTCTAAACTTAGGCTTTAATATATCCCCAACTTAGGTCTTTGATAACCTAATGAAAAAGAAGATAAAGAAGTTTACGTGAATGGCTGGGCAAGAGGGAAAAGAAGGGAGGAAGGAAGGGAAGGAAAGAAGGAAAAAGGAAAGAAGAGGAAGAAGAAAAGGAAGAAAAAGAAAGAGAAGGGAAAAAGAAAAAAAAAAGGAGGGAAAAAGGAAAAGGGAAAGAAAAATGAGGAAAAAAAATGGAAAGTTGGGCTGGAGGCTTGGGCGACCACCTTGTGGGTCCCACCTCTCTAAAACGCAAAATAAATAAAAAAAAAACAAAAATGAAAAATAAAAAGAAAATTGAAAGGAATAAAAGAATATATTTTTTTCTAATAAAATAGAAATGTAAATGAATGGGCCATCTCAGATCGGGTCCAAATTCCACTTTTGAAATTCATTTTGACGATTAGAGGGGTAAAATAGTCTTTTCAGAAAATTTCCAGACGAAACGAGTTATTTTTGGCAGTTTTTGAAATGAGCTTGGATTTTGAAGTTCAATACCCTGTTGCGAAGCAAATCCAGTGTAGAATTTATAATTTTGATTTTAAAAGAAATTCAGATTGTTTTTCTCGAAAAAATACTTCCAAATTTATTTTCAGACGAAACGAGCTATTTTTGGTAGCTTTTGAAACGAGCTCGGATTTTGAAGTTCAATACCCCGTTGCAAAGCAAATCCACTGTAAAATTCAAAAAATTGAGTTTGAAATAAATCCAAATTATTTTTCTTGAGAAAATATTTCCAAATTTAGACTCTTGGGGGTAAAAATGTCAATTTTGGTAACCCGGGGTTTGAAATTGATTTTTGAAAGCTTTTAAAACTCAATCTGGATTGAAATTTATAAAACTGGAGTTTTGAACTTCGAAAATGAAATGAAATGTGATGAAATGTTATGAAATGCTGAGAAATGATATGAAATAATGAGAAATGACATGCGAATGCAGACCCTGAATGAAGAATTTTGGATTTTAAACCCTGATTGGCAGTTGTACCAGTTCAAAAAGCATAAAAACTGATAAAATTTGCAAAATGGTTTTTGAACTCTACTGGGTTAGAATGACACTGAAAATTAGGGTTCGAGCTGGATTGAAGTGAGATAAGCTTGATTGAGCTGGGTTCTGGAGTTTCAGAACTCAAATAAACTGACCAGGCACTGACTCAACTGACCTTTCTGACAGAATTTTCAAGAAAAGCTGTCATTTTTAGAGAAATGGTATGGAATGATCACTGGAATGAAGTGAATTACGAACCTGAACTCAACTCAATTTCAGCTGAAAGAGCTGAAATGGGCTAAAATGGGCTCCTGAACACTTAGAAATGGTTTTGAACTGAAACTGGAGCGCTTGAACTCCTAGTGGGCTTAAGCTAGACTCTAAGGAATATGACTGACTGTGAATGACTGACTCAGAGACAATTGGCTTGGATTTGAGCAAGAAATGAGCTCATTTCTGAAGAAATGATCCCATTTTGGCAGGAATGGTCAGAAATGAAAATAGTCTGTTCATTGTGAGCTCAGATGAGCTTGAAATGACTGATATTCTAAATGTTCTGAACTAACCAATGAGCTTGGTTGACTCCAACTGACTGGGGTCCGGGATGACCTAGGGGTAAAATGGTAATTTTCCTAATAAAAATGGGTAAAATGGTGATTTTTTGAAACTGACTCAGGGTTTGACTCCTACACTGACCTAACTACGTTGGCACTGCACGAGAAGGGTTGTTTGAGAATGGATGAGGAAAATTTGGGGTGTTTACACCACAACCACCCAAAATGACAGCTCGACCATAGGTCGTGCCAAACCACGGAGGGAAGGAGGAGGACGCCTAAGCTGACCCGATGGAGGTCGGCCTGGGGTCGCCCACTGCTGGGCATGTCCAGCAGTCTGGATGGGTCAACCCAAACAGAAAAATAGAAGGGGGAGTTGAGCTCGGCCTGACCAGCCTAGGCCAGCAGCACCCAAATCCCCAATGGGGCTAACCCGACTGGGTAGGGTAGCTGGAATAGAGCCGGTTCACAGCCTCATTGCCAACCAAAAAGACCCCTTGGTGGTCTAGATTCGCTGCCTTAGCTGGGCAGAAACGTAGGCTACCACTAGACAAGCCAACACATAATGAATGGTGCATGAAAATATAATGAAAAACAAGGGCACAACGAAAATGCATGCAAGCATGCTCAATAAAATCCACAATATGAAATGAAATGAGGAATGGTAGCTCACAGATTTATAAAAAGAATGGTAGTGATGGGAATGGCGATTCTCACCTTCGTTGCGTGCCAAAACGGAAGAGAAGGATGGCTCAACCAAGCTTGTGGTCTAGAAGGGAGTCCCAACTTGGTACCCACCACTACACCTAAGCTCAAGGGAGGAGCACGACTCCAATGGTGGAGGAGTGTGAACACCCCAATTTTTTCAAAATTTTGTAAATATTCCCTCTTTGCCCCTGGTCTCCATTTTCTAAGTAAATTGAGTCATTTTCAATCTAAATTCTAATTGTTTCTCGAATTCACTGGAATCCAAATCCATTCTATATATCTGACTCAATTTTGGATCCAGATTCAATATCAAAATTCAAATCTGAGCCTCGTTATCGAATTTTCAAAATTAAATTCGCAAAAGTACCAAAAGAATCCTCGAAAGGCTCAGACAGTCGATCCAATGACCCTTTGGATTCGATGATCTATATTTTCTGGTTCGAGGTTCAAAACTCGGATAGTTCCTCAAAAATCCAGATTTAAACCCATTTTTTTTAAGAAGTTTTAAAGTCCGAATTCTTAAAAAATCCTCTTTTGTAAATATTTCTCAAAAATACAAAAATAGTTTTTAAATCCCTCATTT
This sequence comes from Nuphar pumila, assembly GCF_984573655.1. Lineage (NCBI taxonomy): Eukaryota > Viridiplantae > Streptophyta > Magnoliopsida > Nymphaeales > Nymphaeaceae > Nuphar > Nuphar pumila. The sequence goes on from NC_143257.1 coordinate 79,278,608, forward strand.
TGCCTAGATTTTAGAATTTTATTCCAAAAATAACAAAAATATATATATCAATATATATATATATAGTATAAAGGAAAAGAAACAAAAAAAAGAAATCGAATCGAAAAGGAAAAATACAAAAAAAATAGATTTTAAAAGCCCCTTTTTGAGAAAGTTCCTTAAAAGAAAGCCTTGTTTTTGAAATTTGGAAGACCTCCAAACGGCCTTCCTCAATGGCCGATCATGCTCAATCCTTCTCGAAGCACTCACCCTTCGATCGATGATCACCTCTCGCATCCACCATTAAACGCTAACTGCTTCCTTCTCGATCCTTCTCTTGCTTATATAAACAGGCATCCCTTGCAGCAAAAGACATTGATTCTTTCTGCACCATTTTCCTTCTTCCCACCCTCGATCGAGTGAAGAAAACCCTACAATAAAGAGAAGTGGGCCAGCCTTCTTCTTCTTCATTGGGTCTGAAAGGAGTTCTACAGCCAAACTCCCCTTTCATCCAGAACCCTGCGATTACAAGTAAGTAGCTGTCTCACTTTCTTTTCCTATTTCTCTATAAATGCCTCGTTCCCTTCATTTTCCAGCATTTCTCTGGTTCGATCCTCCTTGTTCTTCTTCATTTCCTTTCTTTTATTTGCATTTTAAGGCACAAAAGGTGGGAATCGATCTGCATATAGCAGGATCGATCCACCTGTGCTACAACAATGGAATATACAAATTTCCAACAATTTTTTTTTAGTTTCTTTAGCTTAGGCAATCTGAACCTTTACTCGTTCGCTTTTTCCCCTTCGATTTTCCTCTGAATTTTCTTTCAATTTCTTTCTTTTTCTTTCATTTTGACCTCCACTAATACACCACAGATAATGTTGAGTTGCATATAGGAATCTCAATGCATTATTGTGTGGAATTAACGAAACGACTCATTTCCAGCATTTATTTTATTGTTTTCCCTTCCTTTTAGTTATTGAATTCCAGTAGTTCGAAATATGTCGATGCTTTGATCGTTATATAGTGGATTGCGACTCTATCCCATGTCCCATTCTATTGTGATTTCTTTTTCCTATCTCTATTTTCTCTTTCACACCTAATGTCTGATTCTCTTTTCAACAATCAATTTATATCATCTATTGATGGTCGAGTCGATGTTTGTTTTGATCACCTATTGATTGTCAAGTTAATGGCCGGCTGATCTCGATGATCACAGTAGCCTTGATTTTCTGATTCAGCCAGGAATCATCTTCACCATGGTGTCCTGATAGTTTGGGTGTTTCATTTATTCTGTTAATAAGTTTATTTTGTTTGGATTTCCTGTTTCACCGTGGATGGTTTGTTTTCATGATTTTTTTTTTCTTTTTCTTTCTTCTTTTCTTTTCTCTTTTCTTTCTCCCTTCTGATAATCAGCTTACGCTCTAACTTTCGACTTTCTGTTTATATTTTCTTTTGAGGAGTTGATATGCTGATGTTTTCTTGTTGCTCATCTGTTAATCTTAACTATACATCGTGTTTTGATTTCTTTTTTTTCCCTTTTGTCCCACACTTGTCGCTATATAGCATTATCCTCTGCTTCAGTTTTAGAATGTTGATTAAGTTTTTAGTTCGGTATTGTTGCCCATCCTCCTTCATTTTTTTTAACTGCATTCTTATCCCTAGCTCTCATTTTTTTTAGGTCTTTGATCATCTCAGTTCTCTGTTACATTATATATATATATATACTGCTATTCTGTTTATTTGAGGTAATCGCATATATTTCTTGTATTCTATGTTGTTACACATTTCTTGTTTCTATGATGAAAATTGCCTCCTCGTGGATTCATACACCCTCTGTTTTAAAAGCCTACTTCATTGTGTCATGCCTCCATCTTTGTGGATTTTTGCATCTTCTGTGAATACATCATTGACTTGGCACTATCTTCATCCATTCCACATCCCTGCTGCTAGAAGCTCTTAAGAGCATAGATGTGAAATAGTAGGAGTCTTCTTATGGATTTTGGTGATGAATCAAGAAGATGGTGTGTTCAGGTATAGAACATATACCCTTATGGCTAGGATGTTGTGGGAAGGATTCAATAGGAGTCCATGTGAGTCTGTAAGCGATAGATCGATTCATACATTCCAAAATCTTGTTTCTGCTGGTTCATACCCTTAGCAATCTCATGCACTAATGAATTTAGATGTTCAGTAGAATCATTGGCACCTGATCTTGCTTATTTACAAAGGGGCATGATCTAATAAAGAGAAGGAAGAGGTATTGTTGTAAGTTTCACAGAGTCATATCAGCCATGTCTGGGAGGTGTTTCAGTTTGCCTTACATCCTTCATACCCTATTGTGTTCATAGTAGTCGTGGGCCATCCAGTGACCAAAAGAATCCGTGATGACGAGGTGACCATGAGATCTCTTGTCTTGGGAGTTCCACATACACTGGATGTGTGCTCGTTGGGATCCCTGGAAGATAGCCTCAAGGTTATATTGAGTATTGAGATATGTGGGAGCAATCTTCATAACAGAGTCAATGTTGTGCCCCCTTCCCCCCCCCCCCCCCCATCAAAATCGTCAGGGCTCCATCTTCTTACAGAAGGGGAAAGGTTTGGCCCTATAAGGTGATCATGAAGGCTATTTTCCACTGTAGTGAGAAGTTCAAACCTCACAGCATGTGTGTGTCTGTCGCCAATGACAAGATATAGGCAAAGATGAGCATCTCTGGAAGGATCTGTGTGCGGAAGGATGGCCATCCATCCGCAGGAAATACTTTCACTGCCTTCTTCAATAGTATGTATTCACCATAGCAACACCGCTTTCATCTCACCTGTCTTACATCTTCCATTTGCATAAAACACTCCATCTACTAAAGGCACTATTCACAGTACTGCCACCCTTAATCCCAGCTCCATATTTTAACAAATGCCTTTGTTGCTCACGTCACTTGCACCACCATACCTGCATCCACACAACATCTTCCTGTCACCCTCTTGCCATCTCCATAGTTGTGTGTTCACCATCAGCAGCAACTAGCATTGTAAGACCCATGAAATTTTCTGAGGAATTCACTGTTTGCATTAAGTTGACATATATATTTTCATGTGGTTATGAGGTTGAATCGCATAATTAGCTATAATTTAATTATGCCATGTGTTTTAGCTTTATGCGCGTGACCAAAAAATCGCGTAAGTACACTGTGTAAGTAAGAAGAGCCCAATTCTGGATGAATTAGCTTCTAAAAATTTAGGGGTAAGTTTATATTATATTTGTATAGTTTGTCCTTGAATTTGGGACCTATACGACGAAAAAACTTCGTCAGTGCATGTGAATTATGAGATTTGCTTAACGATAGTACGCGAGTCGTAATAAGCCTAATTCTTGCAAATGAAAGGAAATTTCTCTATGAAGCTTTGGTGATTATATGGTGATTAAGAATTTAAAACTGAATATATGATGTGTTGAAAGCCAATTTTTAATTTAAAATTTATTAAATGAGCATTTCCTTTTTAATAAGTGCATTTTCATTTTAAACATGGATCCGGATCGACTAGAGGTGGCCCAAACCCAGGTGGCGCCTCCTCTAGTGGATGTTTTTGACCATGGTGGACCAGCTGGTCAAGGGTTGACCAGCTGGGTGGCATTCTTGCAAAAGAATGCATGGTTTGAAAAGGGCGGGCCACTATTGGCCACACACTTGATTCTGAAATTCCACTAGAGGGGGGTGAATAGTGAAATACTGTAAAGATCGATAAAATAAAAATAAAATGCAATAAGGCACAACACATAAAACACAAAATTTATACTGGTTCGGTTAATTTTCAGACCTACATCCAGTCCCCAAGCAAACCACTTGAGCTTTCCACTATAACATCTGAGTTACCGGATAAATAGTACAACACCCTCTTCCTCAGAGGTCTTCTTCTCTCAACAGAGAAGAGGTACACCGTCTTTCACAGAGGTCTTCTTCTTTCAACAGAGAAGGGGCACACCCTCTTTCATAGAGGTCTACTTCTTTCAACAAAGAAGAAACACACCCTCTTTCACAGAGGTCTACTTCTTTCAACAAAGAAGGAATACAGTGAATAACAGAAAGTTACAATACTTCCTATAGAACCTTCAGAATGATATGAATGCACGAATGAAGGATTCTCAAAATGTTCTGTTCTTTTCACTTAGAAGATACTCTTTGTCAAAGAGTTATTCTTGACTTTTTCTCTTTCTTTTATTTTTCTTTTTCAAAGCTCTGTTTCAAATATCGAATAGGAATTTTTCTCGTTGTAAGCTCACATGTCCTTGTGAAATAATTAATTTGATTGTGTTCAAGTCATTTCAAAAAACATCTTTATGGATTTTCGAAAAAGTCTTCTTTCCATAAAAGTAGTATTTGGGGTACACTAGTCGTTGTAATATTTTAGGTATGTTATATTTTATGTAAAAAGTCTTTTTCTTATAATAGTCCATTGAACGTTGGATGTGTAAGCCATCATGTAGTTTTGTCTTTATTATAATTAATGATTTGTAGTACTTAAGTATTTTATTTAGAAATTATCACTTCTTTACTTAAATGAGTGTAAGTACAATAAATGCTTTGAGATCTTTATTTGTAAATAGTCATATCAAGAATTGTTTTATGATGTGCTATTTAATGTCTACAGAGAGAATGAAGACTTTAAGCAAGTCGACATTCTTGAGTGGGATTAAAATAGTTGTTTCTAAAAAGATTTTTAGAGGAGGTATTAAATGTTTTTCAAAGAGAATGATGACTTTAAGTAAGTCAACATTCTTGAGTTGTAAAAAGGTGACTAAAGTCTTTTCTAAACATATTATATTTGTTTTTCTTTGTCTAGCCGATTTCTATGTTTTGTCTTTTTCTTACATAGTTGAAATCATTTCTTTTTATTTCTTTTCAAGTTGTCTTATACATGATAGAAGGTACAATTATTGCTTTTTGAAATCATGAGCTAATATATCATGTCAAAATACCTTTTCCATAAAGGTTTGTAAGAAGGTATAATTATTGGTTTTTAAAAAAGGTGCTTCTTGAAACTATTATATACTTTTATGAAATATAGCTTTTGGGAATGAGTGACTTTTATGATGAAGTATGTAATATGCATGCTTCTGAAGGTTCTGTTACATATGACTCTAAAGAAGAAAAAAGTCTTCATCTTGAGGTAGCCAATCTCTTTAGATGATCTTTAGGAATGCATGGCTCATCAAGCTTTTTCTTCAAGGAGTATGATTGCACCACGGTTGTACTTGAACAGAAGGTCTCCATCCTTTCTAGGTGAGATATCCTTGCATCAAATACTCGTTAGATACATGGCAAAGCATATTCAGTCATAATATAACATTTTTCAAGAAGACATATTATCATATCATATTAAATCAAATATGACAGTGTATCATATTGTGTGTCATCAAAATATAGTTTCTCAACATTCTCCCCCTTTTTGATGATGACAAAATATGCTCCCCCTGTCAAAAAGACAATATGCATAGTAATGATAATAGCATAAAAAAATGTCAAAGAGTATTTTTCTCCTATTGGAGACAGGTTTTCTCCCCCTTTGTCATGGACAAAAAGGAGGGGATCAGAGTAAGTAGAGTTATTACAGACCAAATGAAAAAATAGTTAAAGTTATTACAAACGACATGAATGAAGAGTTCATTTTGAGCCGGATGAGGGGTGAAACTTCCTTAGTAATTCATCTTGGCCGATTTGTAGTGATGCTTGACTCTTGAGAAGGAGATCCTGGGTGTTCTGGACATTGACAAGTGCTGAGAAGATGTCAAGGTCAGAAGTTGCTGCTTGATCTGCTTCTTGAGGGCCTTCGTCGTCAGAGTTTAGGTGAGAGAAGTCTACCTCATGGAGAGAGGAGTCATCAAACGTGCAGTTGGAGTGATAGACGACATCGATTGCAAGAGGTATTTGGAAGAATTCAAGAATGAGGGTGATGAAGTACCTAAAGGGAAGAGACTGAAAGGAACAAAAGTTAATCATGTTGTGGAAGATGACACTGGACCAGTTGATAGGAAAGGCACAAAAGATTGTATAAAGAAGAAGGGAGACTTCATTTGCAATAAATCCCCTAGAGGGCGACTTACGGACTACATTGGAGGAAAGAAATTTGGACAGTAGCAGTGCATGAGGCTTTAAGTTGCTTTCATGCCACAGAAAGTGGGTGGAGCGAGTGGAGAGGAGGACTTTCTTAAACACGGATTGGTCGAGAGGAACAATGTTGGGAATCTCAATCCCGTAGGAAGATATATTCAGAATGTAGCCTAGCTTAGAGATGTCGAAGGAAAAGACTTTTCCATGTACCATGGAAGTGATGATAGAGTGATCATGGTCGACAGAAAGGTTTCTGTAGAACACTTTGATAAGATGGGCATTAATTGTGGAGAGGCTAGGACATGAATAAAATCAGAAAGAGAGGATTGTAAATCAAATGATGGAAAGGCTTCTAGATGGACTAATTTACCTAGTTGGATGGTCATGGAGTTTATGGAGTGATATGTGTGAATGAGATCTGGAAATCTCAACTCCGAAGCTTCAAGGATGTTAATGTCAGATAAGGAGGAGGATGCCATTGTAAGTACTTGAAAAGAGACTAAGAAAGAAGAGCTTGGAAAGAGTGATAGCTTGTATGAAGATAGAGAAATTCTTGTGGAATTGGTGAGGGATGACCCAATCTATTAAATAGAAGGAAGAAAATAATTGTGATAAGAAATGAATGACAATTGAAGTGTATGATTTTTAGATTTTAGTTGAATAAGGAAATTCGTGAGTATAGCATGTGAATGATAAATCAAATCAGTTTTTGGAGTATAGTGTATTATATTAGTATGTAGGTCAAGAAGGACATAGTTTTTAAATAATTTTTCTATATAGAGAAAAATTTACTATGGGAGAGTTTTTCGGATTGTGAGGTGTGTCATGAATTGAGTATGAAGTGTCCTATTGGACAAGGTTTTTGGATTTCAAAGATTTTCGTGAAACGAAGTGATGAGATGTAAAGATTGTTATAGAGTGAAAGAAATAATGGCCTAATAAAACAAACAACTTTTTATATGATGTTTTTACTTTATGTGAAAGCATTCTAAATTCGTGAAGAAGGAGTTTGTAATAAGACAAAAAGGATATTTGAGTGAGAGATGCAATAATTTCTTATTTAAGAAATGTTTTTATGGATATGCGTGGAAGGAGTGAGAATAGTCATAAAAGACAATATCTCTTGAGGTTAGATATGAGATGTATGACATAAAGTAAGGTTATGATTGACATGAATTGATGTTTTGCTTTATAGGACATGGTTTTAATGAATCTCGTTTGGAGGGAGTTCATGGTTTTTGAAAAGGATGAAACATTAAAAAATTGTAAAGGGGTCAATGGTTATGGATGGAGGTTTACTTCGTATGAAGAGAGAGAGAAAAAGAGTGGCACAATAGTACTCATGAGAATAATAACAAATGAAGGACAAGTTATTGAGAATGAGTTTTTATAAATTTTCATAAAAAATGTGAAGGACGAAAGAACAAAAATAGATTGTACTTAAGATATGATATAAAAGATGATATAGTAAATCTTATACGTGAAGATAAAAAAGGTGGTGAGTAATAAAAAATAAGAAGGATTGTGACTCAAGTTTGAAAAGCAATATTTCTCATAAAGTGGTTTTATCATGCTTTTCTTTACTTAAGTAAAGTTTTAGTGAAGTGTGTTGAGGAAAGAAAGTCTGTAAACACCACAAATTTTTATCCTCGTTCAGTGTCTACATTTCTTGTGTCATTGCATATCACTGCATGAATTCAACATACCATTTCATTGCATTGCATGTCATTGCATCCCATTTTCGAGATCCAACACTCTTGTTTTCAAAATATTTAATCCAGATTTGAGTTTTAAAACTTTTTCTTTCGGAATCAGTTTCAAAACCTTGGTTTTTATTCAACATTCTGTCATTTTCCAACCCCCGGGACCTTACATTTTGAAATGTTTTCTCAAAAAACAATCTGGATTCATTTCAAACTTAAGTTCAATTGATTTCAATTCTCAGATGAGGCCCATTTAGGTGGTGTCGCTTCTGGATTCCTTCACTTATCAAAAATCTCAAAAATTTTAGAGTCCTAGTTGGATCAAGACTCTTTTTTCGGAGTCTTAGTAGGATCAAAACTCTAATTTTCACTACCTTTTTACCTGTTTTTGAATAGAACCTTTCAAAATCTTCTGTTTTGGCCAAAATGTTAGAGTCCTAGTTGGATCAGGACTCTTCTTCAAGAGTCCAGTCGGATCAGGACTCTTCTTCAGAGTTTTAATTGGATTAGAACTCTAATCTTTTGCAGCTATTTTATCTATTTTCAATCAAATCTTTCAAAATCTTTCAAAATGAGTCAGAAACTCAGAGTTTCAGTCAAAACAGGATTCTGTTCAGAGAGTCCTAGTTGGATCAGGACTTTGATCCTGATTTCAAATTTTGAAAGAATCTTTCAAATTTTTTTTCATCTATCAAAACTATTATACTTTTATCAAAGAATTTCAAAATTCTGAGGTTTTATCACACAGTCCTGATCCAATCAGGACTCTACCCAGAGTCATGATCAAAGCAGGACTCTATCCAAAATTGATTTTCTCACTTCATTTTCACTGGTTTTCAAAAGCTTTGCCCAAATGTCATCATTTGCTCATCAGAAAACCAAAATTCTTAGAGTTCTGATCGAATCAAGACTCTTTCTTAGAGTCCTAATCAGATCAGGACTCTGAACCAAAACTTCAATTTCATCTTATTTATAACTGATTTTCAAAATTCTCTCATTTGCTTTCTTATAAAATCCAAAAATATGAGAGTCTTAGTTCAATTAGAACTCTGTCCTCAGAGTCTCGGTTTAATCAGAACTTTGTTTTATTCCAATATTTGTTATTGTTTTCACTGCCTTCACAAGTTCTTTCATCCGTTTTTCAGAAAAATACCAAAAAAAATCTAGAGTTTTAGTCCGATCAGGACTCTGTCCTAGAGTCCTAGTCCAGTCAGGAGTCTGTTTTAAAGTTTGTTTTTACTCCATTTTTTATTTATTTCTATTTGTTTTAAAAAATTAGGTCATTTTGTAGAGTCCAGTTAATTCAGAACTCTATTTCAGAGTTCTGATTGAGTTAGGAGTCTAATCCTGACTATATTTTCTGACTTATTTCATCATTTTTTGATAAAATCCTTTCAAAAACTCCTTCATTTGGCTTCTAAAATCCAAAATCTTAGAGTTCAGGACTCTAACCCGGAGTTCCGGTTCACTTGAGACTCTATTTTCAAAAATCTCAAATTTCAATTATTGATTTTAACCCCTTTTCAAAGTCATTTTCAGTGTTATTTCAAAGATTTCAAAAATCGATGTGAGCCCACTCAGTTGGCACCATATCCAGAGGAGTTCTGACCTAGTTAGAACCCTATGCCATTTCAAAAATTTTAATTTTAAAGTTTACTTTTGAAAATCTTTTGAAAACTTTCTCAATTTCAAGTTTTAAAATCGCTTTTTGGAAAACTCAAGTAGGGCCCACTCGAGGTGGCACCATATTCGAGTAAGTCAGGGCTAGACAAGGGTTAGTCAGTGTCTTGGTTAGTGTTAGAGGTTTAGAGGAGTCAAAATCAATTTTAAAAATCTATTTTATTTAAGTTTTATACCATTGGTTTTTAAAAGTTTTAAATTCAAGTTTTAAAAACCAAATGTGGGTCCATACTAGGTGGTGCCACATTTGGACTTTTTAGGGTTTAATTAGGGATTAATTAGAGTCCTACCTAGGCTATAATTCTCCAAAAAATCGTTGCCCCCTTTATTGGATTTATTAGAAAGAGTTCTAAAAAAATAAAACTCCTTAATTAACCCTAATTAAGGAGGTTTTGAAAACCTATAAAAGGGAGACTTCAAGAGGTCAAAAGGAGCTCTTTTTCTCTCAAATTTTCGTGGCTTTTCTCTCCTCTCCAGCACCTTCACCTTTCTCCATTGCAGCTGCAGCCCCAAGGTGAGTTATTTAATGTTTTTTTTTATTATTTTATTAGTTTTTTATGATTTTTCAATAGATTTCACCATGGAAACTCTTGTGTTCATGGATTTAACCATGGATTTCATCCAAGAACCCCAAAATCAATTCAATAAGATGATCTAACTCTATTCCATGCTGTTTTTCATGATTCTAATCCATTAGAATCATTTATTGCATTATTTTTTATATTATTAACCGATAAAACATGTGATTTACCCTTTTAATGGGTTAAATCCATGCTTTTAAAGGTAACATCAAATTCCAGCCATTGATTCCCTGTATTTTATTTATTTATTTGTTTATTCATGTTTATTACACGTTTTCCAGCATAGAAATAATTTTTATTTTACTGTTTTAGTGTTTATTTTATTGTTTTTATTAGTTAATGCATGATTTCCTAAGTTTCTTAGATTTCTGTGTGTTTTTAGTTTAAAACAAAAAAAAGCATGTTGTTTCGGATTGAAATATTCACTGTTAATGTCTGATTTTTTTATATGTGATACATGCATATGTAATCAAACTACTGTAAAAAAATCAGAGATTTTGGAATTCGGGAACCCTGTTAGAAAAATCAGACACCAAATCGGGTTTTTGAAGCTTTAAAATCATTGTTAAAATCAGGAAGATAACTTGCTGCTACGATATTTTTCTCATCCTATATCCGATTTGAAATCTGTAAAGTGCCATGGATTCATATTACTTAGATCTATATACTGTAAAATTTTGAGATTTTTTTATATCTATTCAGTATTTCTCCTCTGTCAGAGAAGCTGATTTTAAATTTAAAACTTGTTAGGGTTTACCAAAACCCTAATCAGACTTGTGTTATTCATAGATCCCAAACCACAGATCGAATTCATGATCTGTAAAAAGTGAGTATTGTTATTTTTCTGTCTACTGTTCATTGATAAAATTTCAGAGATTTTTTATTAAGTTTGATATTTATGTCTGTATTTTCAATCTGAAGTAGCTGTTTTAACCCCTGTTAGGTTTGTTAGATTCTAGTTCAGATTGCCGGAAGGGTTTTCCCTAACCAGAGATGCTTTTTCCAATCTGTAAATTGAGAAATCTCTGTTCTTATTCCTAGTTTATCTCTGTAAAAATTCAGAAGTTTTTATGGAAGATTGGCCCCTGATTCGGGTCTAACTCTGAAACTGGTTGGTGACCTAGGTTAAAAATAACTTATTTTAGGTTTTTAATACACTTTTCAGATTAAAATAATGTCAAAAAATTATTTTTGCAATTTCAGTCTTATATTAAGGTTATAACAAGTGCAAGTACCAATTTTTATGAGTTTTGGAATTCGTTTGATGTCTGAATTAATAAAATTGCAAAACAGGGTCCTTGAAAGATCCAAAAACACTCATAAAATCACAATTTTGGTGATATTTCTTGATTTTCGTGCATAAGTGTGTGTTTTTAGGGTTTGTTCATGTTTAAAATCATATTAGGATGTTTCATGTTTGATTTTATGCTTATTTCAATCATAAATCTCAAATTTGTATCAAAATCTATTTCAGAAAACCCTGATTTCAAGGCCATAGTCTTCCTATCAGGGGCAATTTGGTCATTTGACCTCAATTTCGAAATTCTAAACCCTAATTTTCTCATTTTAATCATGTCATATCATATTTGAGTTAATTTATCATTATTTGTATTTCAAAACTTGCATTTTTACAAAATATCTTTCTGAAAACCTTGATTTCAAGGCCATAGTCTTGCTATCAGGGGTATCTTGGTCATTTTGACCCCAATTTCGAAATTTCATATCTTATCTTCCTTATTTATTCAATTTTATTTCATATTTTATCAATTTTGATTTAAGGGAATCATGGAAAAAGCTTATATCTAGCAAAATCCAGTAATTTCTAGATATTACTGGATAAATCTAGAAAAGCCAACATATCATCACTAACAAAGTTTTCTAAGTTTTGCAGGGACATTGAAGACTTTACTTTCCTTTAATTTCTTGTATTTAAATTCAATAGTGATGTAAATTAAATTAAATTTGGAATAAGAATTTAAATTTCAACTTAGACTAGGATTGCATTGCATATAGTTTAATTCTGCAAATATTAAATGTTTGATGAATGTATCATTCATGCACATTTTCATAAATTCACTTTGGTCTACACGAATGGCACGTGCACTAGCTCTTATGGAGTTGACAAACTTGGTAGAATTTGTATTTATGGCCATAGTCAGAATACGAATGAGACCCAGATTTGTAATCTTCGTATTAGCCACATTCAGCCTACACTCTTAGGCTAACTTCAAAATGCACTGCATTTTTCAAAAATACAAAAAGATTTTCTCAATTCCTTAAAATCAAGTCTTTCAAATCCATATTCATTCAATTAATTCATTTGCAAGTTTAAATTCCAAATCAGAAAAATCAATTTTCTCAAAAATTTCCTAAGTCTTATTCAAAAATCGATTTTCTCAAAATATTGATTTGCCAATGATATTTCAAGTATTTCCTAAGTTACAAATTCGATTTTCCAAGTTATATTTTCAATCTCAAAGTTTGAATTCAAAGAAATCAAGTTTTCCAAAGTTATTTCACATTTCTCAAAATCAATTTTCACAAAAACCTTTAGATTCTTCAAAAAATCGATTTTCACTTTCTTCAGAAGTGTTCTTTCAACATGATTCATGATTTTCCAAGTGACATATTTTCCTAGTATTTCAAATATTCAAAGAAAACATCATGTTTTCAAATATGCATTTTCAGAAATTCATAGCACATGCCTGATTCTTTGTGCATTTAGGAAATAGAACACAATTTAGACAAGTTGAACAAAGCTAAGCACACAATTGATCCTTGGTTCAATTACCCCTGGTAAAGACGCCAGGAACGGTTGAACCTCGTACCGACAGGCGAGTCCCATTCTACAAAATTATCCCGCATTTCAAAAACGGAGGTGAGTTATTTTCAAAATCTTTTTCAAAGGTCAGTTTGACTCGCAAAAAGTAAAAATTTTGCGATGATAACAGGTTTGGCGACCGTGATGGGACCTGTCTTCGCCTGATCAATCTAATGCTTTGCTTAGTTCAAATTGTCAAAATCGTGTTCCATGGAATGTCAGCTTTTACTTTATAATATCATGTGAACCTAGGAGCCTAGACTTGAACCTAGCTGACATGGACTGCATGTAGACTAGGTATGGTTTGGTAGGACCATATTGAGGAGGAAATTATTCATGCTCACATAGACTTAGGTCTAATACAACCCTCCTCAATCTAGGAATTGTATGAAAACAATGCTTGCTTCTTCAAATTTTTCAAAAATCTATCTCTTTAGGACTTAGAGCCTTCTATTTGCTTGCATGTGCTCATATTTTTCAAAAACCACCCCACCTATATTGTCCCGGTCTTCACGTTGCTGGGCTCTCTTCCAGAACCATAGTTTGGGACAAAGCCTCACAACTGGGCCATCTATTTGGGTAAACCCCCCCTGCCACGTACCAAGGGCCATAGTCCAACGTATATCGGCAGGTGCTCAAGGATGTTGGGAAAACCTGAACCTAGAACCGGAGAAATTGATTTTATGCCACGTACATCAAGCCTTGGCTTGAGTATATCGGCATAGCATGATTGGACACAGATGATCTGAACCTTAGAGTTAGGATTAAGGTCCTACAGCTATTTTAAAACTTGTGCATCTAGAGTCAGCTTTTAGGGAATGCTGTATGTGCATACTTGTTTGTGCAGAATGTGTTATAGTCATTTCCTTGTTATTTTCCATATTTTCCCAATTTTCCAAAATACTGGACGATTTTTCAGAAATCCCCAATCCATTTCCATATACTGTCCATACTTTAAACCTTGGACGAATTTTCAAATGCTTCATTTTCCATTTCATGAAGTATTCCTTCATATTTCATCAAACCCTGGATGATTTTCCAAATTTCCCTTAATTTCCTTCAAAACTCCAGGTGATTTTTCATCCTTTCTCTCTTCTGGATCTCGAATTTCCTACTTCATTTTATCCTGCCTGCATTTCTTCAAAATCTCAATATTTTCCCAAGTCTTATTCCAATTTTCCGTGTTTTCCAGACTGATGGCATCCAGTCAGCTTGATTCAGTCTTCCCTGAGGGTCACATCTCCTACGAGGTGAGACAAAGTCTTCCCGAGCATCGAGTCCTCAGCACCGGATCCTTCTTTCCCCGGTGGTACTATTCATGGTTCAAGAACTTCTCTCGTATGTTTCTGAACCACTTGGACGATTGTGGGTTAGAACTGGCGTCCGTAGTGGGAAAGCAGACAGTCAATGGCAATTTGATCCATGCACTAGCAGAACGGTGGAATCCGAGCACTTCTACTTTCTGGTTCCCATGGAGAGAAATGATGTTGCTAATAGATGAATTTTCAGAAATCATGGGATTGCCCGAGCCAGTCGGTCAGCTTGGAGATCCATTGGAGAAGCAGTTTTTGATTAATGTCAAGGGTCTGGACCCCCGAGACGCTTTAGCTCGAATGACAGGATGCAAGTCTTGGCCATTGATCGAGGATGATGGAAACGAATATGTGGACTTGCTCGAAATCTACAAATAGTATGGGGCATTTGTGGAAGTCAGCTCGTTGTCCAGGACAACTCGAGAGAGAATCCAGCATGCGATGGTCTTATGCACTGTGGGACTCGTTCTCTTTCCAGACAGACGAAATTACATGGATATCAGGATAGTTCAACTTCTGCGAAGGTGGGGAAGTCGACAGACCAGTCGCCTCTCTATAGCCATGGCCGCACTCGCTTTTCTATACCGAGGGTTGACCCATTTCACACTCGGAGAATCAATTCTAGTCGAAGGGTTCACTTACGCATTACAATCGTGGTTCCTTCGGCATGTGCCAGCCTGAGTCAGCTCATTCAGATACAATTGTGAAAAGCTTCTTCCAGTTGCACGATACTGATTCTTGATCGACAACCTTCAGGAGGAAGAAGTCGTATGGGACTACTTTGATCGTCAGGAATCACCTCCCAGATATACTTATGCATACGGCAAGCGGTTCAGACTACTTGGTCCATTCTTCTGCGCATACTACCATCTAGAGCGGTGTGTCAGGCAGTTCTCTCAGAGACAGAAGTGCATAGAGATTCGCCCACTATCAGGGATCTTGCCAGAGTTCGATCTCACATCAGATCAGTGGTCCGAAGCATACCATTCTGCCAGACATGGCTGAGATTCTTTTGTCACTCTCACTATTTTTCTTGGTCATCGAGTGTCCTCTGATTATCAGGAGTGGTGGAAAATTGTCTGTCCCCCTCCCCTCTGTCAAATGTATTACTAAAATCATATTTTCAATAAAATTCCTTTAATCTTCATTTCACTTTGGTTTGACGACCTCGCTGTAAACACCTCAAATTTTCATTCACCTCTCTAACATTTCCATCAAGCATCAACATCCAGCCTCTGACATCACCGGAGGGCAAAATGGTCATTGTCTGAGCCCAAACCTTGCAAAAGTCCAAATTTCATCTGGAACTCTCAAAATTTCTCTATTTTTAGCTCAACAACAACAACAACAACAACAACTACGCCTTCATCCCAAAACAATTGGGGTCAGCGATATGAACCAAAAAAGAAATTCATTTTGGGTCTTCCACATGAATCCTTTTCCTCCAATCATTTCTATCCAACGCCATGTCCTCGGTGAGGTTCAAAGCATTCATATCCTTTCCTATCATCTCCATCCAAGTCTTCCTAGGCCTACCCCGACCTCTTTTAACTAATATATTTTCCCATTTCTCCAACCTTCTAACTGGAGCATCATTAGGCCTTCGCCGAATATGTCCAAACCACCGTAAACGATTCTCTCGCATCTTATTTTCAATGGGTGCAACACCTACCTTCTTACGTATCTCTTCGTTCCGAATCTTATCTTTTATTGTATTTCCACACATCCATCTAAGCATCCGCATCTCAGCTACACTCATTTTTTGAATATGATGTCTCTTGGCAGCCCAACATTCCGTACCATATAGTAAAGCGGGTCTAATAGTCGTCCTATAAAACTTTCCCTTCAACCGCAATGGCATTCTACGATCGCACAGCACTCCAGTAGCACTTTTCCATTTCATCCACCCAACCTTTATCCTATGATTTACATCTCCATCAATTTCTCCATACTTTTGAATGATGGATCCCAAATATTTGAAATAATCATTCACCGGTATATCTTGCTCACCAAGCTTCACTACACTCCCATCACTACTTCGTTGCTTACTAAACCGACATTCCATATATTCAGTCTTACTCTTACTCAACTTAAAACCTCTAGCTTCCAATGTCTGTCTCCATAATTCTAACTTAGCATTAACCCCAGCTCTAGACTCATCAATCAAAACAATATCATCAGCAAACAACATACACCACGGTACATTTTCTTGAATTGATCTCGTAAGCTCATCCATCACTATTGCAAATAGGAAAGGGCTTAAAGCAGATCCTTGATGTAACCCAACCGTTATCGGGAAATTGGTTGTCACCCCTCCACAAGTGCGGACATTGGTTACTACTCCTTCATACATATCTTTAATTATACTAATGTACTTGAGAGAAACACCTTTCTTCATCATTGTCCACCAGAGAACGTCCCTAGGTACTCTATCGTATGCCTTCTCTAAATCAATAAAAACCATATGCAAATCTTTGTTCCTCTCTCTATATCTTTCAATAAGTTGTCTAAGAAGATGTATAGCTTCCATAGTTGATCTTCCAGGCATAAAACCAAATTGATTCTCCGATATCATGACAACCTTCCTCAACCTAGACTCAATCACCCTCTCCCAAAGTTTCATAGTATGACTCATGAGTTTTATACCACGATAGTTTGTGCAATCTTGTATATCACCCTTATTCTTATATAAAGGCACCAAAGTACTCTTCCTCCACTCATTAGGCATCTTATTTGTTCGCCAAATCAAGTTAAAAAGATTTGTCAACCATTCTAAACCTTTCTCTCCCAAGCATTTCCAAGCCTCGATAGGTATACCATCTGGGCCAACTGCCCTTCTTGATTTCATTTTCTTCAAAGCCTCTGCAATTTCTTTCTTTTGAATCTTGCGCATGAAGTCACGATTTATCTCATGAAAAGGAATGGAGAAGTCTCCAAGATCTTGAGCATGACTATCATTAAATAGCTTATCAAAATAATCTTTCCATCTCTCCTTAATCTCCTCATCTTTGACTAAAACCCTTTGCGTTTTATCTTTGATACATCTAACCATACCCAAATCCTTCGATTTCCTATCTCTCATCTTTGCAAGCCTATAAATATCCTTCTCGCCTTCTTTGGTATCCAACTTGTCATAAACCTCCTTATATACCTTAGCCCTCGCGTTTCGAACAACTTTTTTAGCTTCCTTCTTTGCTATCATATACTTCTCCAAATTCTCATTATCACGACTCTTACTTAGATTTCTATAACACTCTCTTTTAACCTTAATAGCTAATTTGACATCCTCGTTCCACCATGATGTATCCTTACCTAGTGGTGCACCGCCTTTAGACTCACCCAATACCTCCTTAGCTACTTTTCTCATACCACCCGCTATCTTATTCCACATTGATTCTGAATCCTCCTCGAGACACCAATCAACTTCCTTAACTACCTGCTCTACAAACATTCCTTGTTTAGCTCCTTTCAGTGCCCACCACTTAATTCTAGGATCTATCCTATTTCTATCCCTTTTGCGGCATTGTCTAATTCTAAGATCTAAAATTAAGACTCTATGTTGTGTAGCTACACTTTCTCCTGGTATAACCTTACAATCGATGCAACAACCCCTATCTCTCTTTCTAAGTAGGAAAAAATCTATCTGACTCGTATTAACCCCACTTTTAAATGTTACTAGGTGAGACTCCCTCTTCCTAAACCAACAAACAAAAATCTAAAATCCTTTCTCCACTTTCATTTCTTTCTCCTATACCATAGCCTCCATGGATATTCTCAAATCCATCCCTACTAATGCCTACATGTCCATTAAGGTCACCGCCAATGAAAAGCTTTTCTCCATAAGATGTCTCTTGTACTACTCCATCTAAATCTTCCCAAAATTGATGCTTAATGGAATCATCTAAACCTACTTGAGGTGCATAAACACTAATAATATTAATAATATCCATACCTAATACTAATTTAATAAGTAAAATTCTATCACCCTTCCTACGGACCTCAACTACATTATCTATTTTTAGCTCAGATGTTCAAAATTTTATTCCTGACAGGAGACAGGCATCTCCAAGTCTTGGTTCAAAATTCTATTGCTTAAGGATAAGGGATAATCCTGAAACACCGGCAATCATTCTCGCTTCAATTTCCAAATATCTTAGGAGTGTTGGTCTCTTCTTCAAAATCCAGTGCCCGTACTGGTGTATTTTAAAAAAAACCAGTGATCGTACTGGTGTGTTTTTCAAAATCCAGTGCTCGTACTGGTGTGCATTTTCAAGAACCAGTGCTCGTACTGGTGTGCATTTTCAAGAACCAGTGCTCGTACTGGTGTGTTTTTCAAAATCCAGTGCTCGTACTGGTGTGCATGTTCAAGAACCCGGTGCTCGTACTGGGGCATTTTCAAAATCCAGTGCTCGTGTTGGTGTTTTTTTTTTTCAAAATCCAGTGCTCGTACTGGTGTGTTTTTCAAAATCCAGTGCTCGTACTGGTACATCTTCAAATCCAGTGCTCGTACTGGTACATCTAGCACTCATGCTAGTGTCTGGCTGACTGATCAAGTTAGCCCTCCAGGTTCAGTCTTTGTATTAACCGTTCATCATAATTCAAGCTCTAAATCTCAATTTCAACCTTCGGGTTACCATTCTATCAAAAATTCAATCTTTTTTTCTTGCGAAGGACCCTCTTCAGAGAGAGTTCGAGGGAGCTCGTTCCTTTCGCATGCAACCATCTTTCGTTCACAAGAACCATCTTTCCTTTCCAATTTTCTTCGCGAACAGTTTGCAAAACAACAACCAACTTTACACAAAAGAACCCTTTTTCCAGAGAGAGCTTCGACGGAAGTTCGTTTCTTTTTGTAGCCCCCCATTTTTCTCATCTTTGGCCAACCCCTTCACGGAGGATCCTCTTCTAGGGAGAGTGTGATGGATTCGTTCCTCTGCGATACTTTTTCAACTTTATTGTCGGCCGCCTTCCATAAGAGAAGCCTAGAGATAGGGAGTTTTGACGAAAACTTAATTTCTCTTCGAAAGTTCCGTTTTGCAAACACCTCCTCTTTAAGGAAGAGAAGAGTATTTCTAGTTTCCAATTCAGGTAAGGGCTAAGCCTAAGTCTCTCTTTTTGGGAAAAAAGAGGAGAATTTTGTCATGGATGTATTGATACAATATCAAGCAATTACTTTTCACCAAAGATTTCTAGAATACTTTGCCAATTTGCTATCATAAAACCATTGTTGATCTCAAAGCTTTCATCGCATAAAGAATAACCTCAAACTACCTTCAGTATTATTTTCAAAAGGACGAAACTTTTGCAGAAAAAGAGCAGAATTCAAGCTTTTTCTGTTGGTCAACTAAGAGTATGAAGAAAAATCTTCGATATGACTGGCAAATAAAAAATTCAATGATGTTGAAAAGCCATAAGCGAATTGATATTGACCGTAGCTATGGCACATTCTTAAAAATCATTCTTTTGGCAGTAAGATAGTGGAAATATCTTGGGCAATAAAAAGAACCTACCCAATCCATATCTCCTCAGTCATTTGAGCTGCAATAAAAAATCTGCAAAAGGGATCTCTTAATTGTAGTCAAGATGAAGACAAATATGCGAGCTAGACCCCTGGGGACAAAGAAGATTTAGAACATCTCCGAGATGAAGGAATTTGTGACAGATCCTTTCAGAGAACGTTCAGATCACCGCCAAGATGAAGGCGACTGCGACGAACCTCCCAACAAACCCTAAAAGATATTTGATTTCTACTATGATCCAGAGATTTTGACCAATGAACCAATATCATCAAGCATAAGAAGGATCGGAGCATCTCCAAGATGAAGGAGTTTGTGACCAACCCTTCCCCCAAAAGAGAGAAAAGTCAGGACATCTCCAAAGTGAAGGATGATGTAATAAGCTTCTCCCAAAAACCTAAGAAGGTGCCATGACTCAAAAGAGTGCAGAAAGATCATCATGGGACAAGCCTGAGGATATCAAACTGCCCGAAACTATCAAGAATCATCTTTATCTATGTGAAATTCTTTCATCAATATCTTTTCACTCAATTGCTTTTATGAAGCTAAGAATATTTCCTCTCTTTTCATATCAAGAAAATCAATGTCTTCCTTGAAGAAACTCAACAACAACAAATTTGAATTTGATTATTGATTCTACGGAGTTAGCCCAATTGGAGTTAATACTCTAGGTAGAAAGAGGTGATATTTTTACACATATGCACAATTCAATCATTTTGAATCAACTACATTTTTTGGCATCTTATTGGCAGTATTTTCTAGTTATTCTAACATGAAGTAAGAATTTGATGTTCGTTTTGACGTATCCTGACGTCATCCCTCGCTAGGACTGAAAAGTCCTTTCCTTCCGTCTGATCTGAACACTCTCAGATCTGCACACTTCCCTGTGTTTCCCACTGTCTCGCCATAGACAGTTCCCGCTCAGGATAAGGGTTAAACCTGAACTTTTTGCAAAAGGTCTGTTATTGTCAAAAGCTATTTCAGTCTCAGCAATGAGGCACCCCGTATCAACGCCTTTTCAATCTTTAGGGACCCCCATTTTCATCCTTTTGCAAACCCCTCTTGGACTTGTTGTGCGAAGTCTAGAGGTCCCATCACAGATTTCCTCGCTCCTCGAGGATTCTGTATTCATTCAGGCTAAGGATTAAACCTGTTACCTCTCTCCTCGAGGTATCACCCAAACCTTCTGCGAGAGGTCGTCTATTTTTTAGAAAGTTGATTTAGGATCAACAATGAGACGCCCCAGATCATCCCTATTCCAAGCTTTAGGGAATCCCTTGTTTTTCTCTTATCGCAAACTCCTTTCGGATTTGTTTGTCCAAATTTCGAAGGTCCCATCATAGTTTCTTCATCCGAGGATTCCGTATGGTCGCCCCTTTTAGGTTAAGGGTTAAGCCTGAACCTCGCCCCACGATGTATCTTCCGTTCAGGTTAGAGTTAAACCTGAATCTCGTTTCAACTAGATATCCTTTCTAGTCCCACCACGGTTTCTTCATCCGAGGATTCCGTACGGTTCCCCTACTCAGGTCAAGGGTTAAACCTGAATCTTGTTTTGGCGGTGTATGTCTTTATGTCCCATCACGGTTTCTTCATTCGAGGATTTCGTATGGTCGTCCTTGTCAGGTTAAGGGTTAAGCCTGAACCTCGCCCCTCGAGGTATCTTTCTTTCTCAGGTTTTGGTTAAACCTGAGTCTCGTTCCAACAAGGTTTCTTGTTTTGATGAGGTGTTTTCTTCTAGTCCCATCATGGTTGTTCCCATCGAGGAATCCATGCTTTGTATATCCATCCAGGATAGGATTCTACTTGAGCTTCATCTCACGAGGCATTTTCCAAAAATATCCCATCAAGGTCCTGTGAACACCCCAAATTTTTCAAAATCTTTTAAATATTCCCTTCTTGCCCCTAAATTCATTTTTCAGCAAATGAGTCATTTTAAAATTTAAATTTCAGTTTGTTTCTCAAGCTTTACTGAAATTAAATTCATTTTATATGTTTAAATTAATGTTGGATCCAGATCCATTGTGCAGATCCAAAATTGAGTCTCATTTTTAAGAAAATACCAAAAATAGTTTTCAAATAGCTCGGACAGTCCATCCGACATCCGTCTGGATCCATCACATTGTATTTCTCGATTCGAGTGTCAAAACTCGAACATTTTCTCAAAACCTGGGTCAAAACCCATTCTTCTGAAGAAATTTCCCCGAAATGGTCAGAAATTCTCAGAAAAATACTTTTGTAAATATTTCTCAGAAAAATACAAAAAAATAGTTTTATCTCTCGTACTGCTCAGGTGTTAGAATTTTACTCTCGAAAAAAATAAACAAAAAAATCAGGAAAAGGGCCGAGAAAAGAATGAAAAATTCAAAATAATGAAGAAAACAACTTTAAGGACCCGTTTTTGAGAAAAATTTGTTTCAAAAGACTTTTTTTGGAAATTTTGAGAAAATTCTCTTTTAACCAAGTTAGGGTTTTTCGAGCTCGGGCTTGTCTCTCGCCTCTCATTCTCCTTCTCCCCCTTTTCGAAGCCTCCATGGCTTCCATCCGCCCATCACCTCTCTCTCCTTCGTCCATCTGCACCGAACCCCCCATCAACCCTTGATCTCCAACAGCTCGACCCCTCCGGATTCAGCTTCTTCTTCTTTAAGAAGGGGTCACATATGCCTCTTCAAAGGACCGCTTCTTCACCTCCCCATTTTCCTCTTTCACGATCCCTTATCACCAATCCACCTTCTTCTCAATCGGTCACCTTCGACCCCAACACCCTCTTCCTCTCTACATCCATTATGCTTATCTTCACCCCTTTTACTTCTTTCTCTTCCCTTCCTTTTCCCCGTCTCCTCTCGGTTTCTTCTCTTTCACTCTCTTAGTAAAATATATGATCGAGCCTGCGGTGGCGCACAAAGAAAGACCTCTCCTCCTTCAATTAAAGCAGAAAGTCCGGTAAGAATCTCTCCTTTCTACCCTGGTATCATCTTCAATTTCTTAGATTCCTCGGTTTTGCTTCATTCACGCATACCCTGTAACCCCGCTTTGCATATAGCAATGTCGGCTTACACTATGCAACATCAAGGTAACGACCAATTCCAATATATTTTTAGTTTTCCTTTAAATATTTTGTGGTTTCCTTTATGGTTTCAGTCCATAGTCATTTTTTTTCTATTTTCTATTATCGTTCTGATTTCCCATCTATTTTTTTTTCCTAATTAGCCTTCGCCTCCCCCCTTTGAATTGTTTTTCTTTCCCATTTTTTTTTCTTTTTCTCTTTTCTTTTATTTTTGCCCGACACTATTTTGATTTGTCTAGATCCATTTATTTCTTTTGTTTGGATCCTGTTTCGGATCATATCTTGCTTTTTAATGATTTTCTTCTTGTCTTACTTTTATTTGGATTTTTTTTTTTTTTTATGATTCCCATTTTGGTTCAGGATTAATTCCTAATTGATGGTCTCTGTTTAATTTCTTGTTTATCCTCTGTCGCTTTTGTTCATCGTATATGATTTCTCATTTTGCCCAGAATCTCTTGTTTATATTCCATTTACTACCTTACTCTATGCATCATGTCGTCTACAGCTAAGCCAGTGCTAGATTTCATTTTTACCCATTGGAAGGTGATAGCCCGATGTCTTTCCTGAGATAGCATCATCCCTTTTTCACCCAGCTTTAGCTTAACGAAACACAATTCAGAGTGAGAGCTCTGCAGTATGATTCTGGATGGATTGCCTAAAGATACAAAAGATCGTATCACTAGATTCTGTGGCACAGGAAATAATATGAACTGGATCGTTGCTCTCCTCTCCTTTCCTGCCTTTCTTCTTCTTCTTCTCTACATTTCCCTATTGCCTCTTATGTCAATTCCAATGTCTATCAATGCCAATACCCAATAAGAGTGAAAGAGAAGAAACTTTATCAGATACCATCTTGATCAGTATCTCTGACGATGATACACTTCTTTTTAACATGTTCAAGGGACTGATTGCTCTCATATTTAGTTAGTTTCTGCAAGACAAGTATTTATATGTATACTGACAATTTGACAACTGGAGGCTGTTGAGCCACGCTGCAAGTTCCAGGTCTGCTTAAGGTTGAAGAACTTGTATTCAAACTATGAGGAAGCTCAGTGGCCATCGTGTGCAATGAATAATCAGGATAAGAGTCTCGATCTGAGAAACAATCCCAGGAGTGTTGAGTACCAGGCACAATTCCATCCGAAGAATATGCTGATATTGGAATCTTTTCAAAATAATTTCTGCAATCTACTCTAAAGGCCACATCCTGTTGCTCATCGCAAGAGATTACTGAAATAGCGGGATCCTTCCAGCTTGTCAAGAGCATTGGTGGCCCGTGCCACCTGTGCTTATACCTTGTTTATATCATATTCAACTCCCATCTTGTTGACCGAATCGAATTTGTAATCTGAGAGGGTGAGATCTACACTTGCTGTATGGCGTCTTTTTTGAGTGGGTTTGCATGTTTTAAGAGGTAACTAATGCATGTTGAATTGCTATGTGATTTCCTGTGCTGCGAATTTCCAAGTTTTTGCAGAGTATTTGCATCATGAGTTACTAATTAAAATTTTGAAGCTGCCAAATTGAGTAGGAATTTGGTAGGGATTTCTGTGCTTGGGCCTTCCTTCAACAAGTAAAGGTATCTAGAGGCTGGTGATGAATAAAGAAGAAGTGGGGCCAGAGATAGACCTATGTGATGAGCGGCTGGAAATAGATCTGTGAGGGACTTGGCTTGTGGACAGAAGATGGTGTCTCCAAGGTTCATCAAGGCAAGAAAGCTTCACGTGGACCAGCTGAGTTGACATTTGAAACTGGTATATTCACAATTGAAGTTTTAAAAGGTAAGTACACCATCCCCTGATAAGAAATATGATCTTGTTTATGACCCTTGTTTAAAGCTATATCAAGATGATCCTCAAAGTCATGATGACATGACACTTCCAGCGTCTGTATATATTGTTGATATCTTTGCTTTCTCATTAGATGTTGTGGTTTTGAAAGCTTTATATCCAGGATTGTTACAGCATGTTTTTATCAAACATTTGAAGCTTGTGAGGAAGCAATAGTTGATGTTGTAGAAAATTAGCTACAGCTCATCAATCACATCTACCATATTTTCACAGTCACCACATTTATTTCTTGCAACACACACTGTTCACATTATATCCTGTTTTATTTATTACATGAACATCACTTTAGCATATATATATCACTCTTGTTGTTTTATCTTGTGTTCATAGCCATCGCACTTAATCACAACACCATATTTCCTACAATCCACCCACAGCAGCCCCAGCTGGCCATCTCTATGTTTCCCCAAGTCCAGCTATCATACCCATTGTCATTAGCAGTTCTTCTTCCTTTTAAACTGTATCCACCGTTGCTTACATCAAAACCACCAGCCACTACCATCTGCTTTACCCCTATCATACACAAGCACTATCAACATTCATTCACCTATTGGGATCCTTGCTGCGCCAGTTCCTCACTTAATACTGCTCCCTAGCCTACCATCTCTATGGAAACAGGTTATCCATTGACCTGTATCACCACAACATGTATATTGCACCACCTGTACCTTCCAGCACTCCATTTTCATCATACCTTCATTGCTCCCTTGTGCGTTTACAATACAATAGTGATTTGTTGCATCTCCATAAACCACCCCAGCAATACCTAGGCACCGACTGTTGTTTATACTGTTGTTATAGTTTCACTTTAACTATCCATTTTTACTTCTATCATTTGTGCATTTTGTTCATATCCAGTGGCATAATGTATATTTTTGGTTCATTATCATTCTGTATACATTCTCTCACTAGTTTTATATGTCATTCTAGCATCCATTTATTTATCAGCTCAATGCATTATACATTTGTCTCATAAACATTCAGCATACGCATTTTTTTTTTATTATTAGTATATGCACTTCAGTTTCAATATTTACATCTTGAATCCTTGCTACATTTTACCTTTTGCTTCATGCTAACTCAGTTTTTCAGGAATATGTGAAAAGCTTGTCTCTCTTCCTTAGATTAGGAAAATTTTGATATTCTTCCAATATTGTAAATAGCTAGATCTTAATAAAAATCTACACTTCCTGCTTTAGGTAGAATGGATGAGCATTGTAAATATCATGAATTGTTTATTTCATGCATTTTACTTCTCAAAATTCTCACAAATGGAAACACGAATGGCACGCACACCATTTCGTAAGAGGTAAATTAATCCTAAGTTGATGATCCACATCAATGGCCATAGTCAGGGTGTGGACAAAACTTGGTAGTTTTATCTTTTACAAAATAACACTGGATCCACACTGGATCCGTTTTTCAAAATTCATCATATTTACTCAAATACTTCATTCTTTTATCAGAATTTGACTTAAAATTAATTCAAAATATATACCAATGGCCATAGTCAGGGTATATTGAGAGTTAATTTCATTTTAAATCCTATAAAAGCACCAAATGTGTTTCATTCTTCACCTGAATTTAAATATAGATTACTACATAATACATTCAATGACCATAGTCAAGGATGTATTATATTTTCAATCTTATTTTGATTCATTTAAAGAATGAAATAGCTTTTCAAAACCCAATTTCAAAATTATTCAAATTCATTCATCATTTAGGATAGAACTGCATCATATTTACCAAAAATTTCTTTTTCAAACCTCCAAGTAATGTAAATATCTTCCTCAATCTATCTTCAATCCTTCTCAAATCCAATTCATCCTTTCATTTTTCGAAATTCTATTTTTAATCTCAAAGTTCAATCCAACTTTGAGATTTCAAGATCATTTTTATATATTCAAATTCAAATCAGATTTCAGAGTTCAAATTGACTTTGAAATTTCAAATTCATTTTCAAAAGCTCTAATCAAACTCAAAGTTCAATTTAACTTTGAGATTCTTGATTCATTTTTCTAAATTTCAAATTCAAACTTCAAATCCAAGGTCCAAATTGACTTTGGGATTCATCTGTATATTCAAAATTCATTTTCCAAGTTCAAATCTAACTTGGGAGTTTTTGACTCATCTTCTGAATATAAACTCCAAATCCATTTTAGGATCCAATATTCAACACAGTATTCAACCCTTATATTGGATCTCAGACTTCAGATCCAATTCCTCCTTAGGATCCAGACTCCAATTTCACATTTGGATCTCAGACTTAAGATCCAAATCCATCTTAGGGTCCAGAGTCCAACTCTACATTGGATCTCAGATTTAAGATCCAGTTCCATTTTAGGATCCAGAATCCAATTCCACTTTGGATCTCAGATTCTAGATCCAAAATCCATTTTAGGATCCAGAACTCAATTCCATCCTGGATCTCAAATTTTATATCCAAATTCTATTTCAAAACCCAGATCCAGTTCCATCTCAGATATCAGATCAAGATTCCATTTCAAATCTAAACTCATCTTCTATTTTCAAAAGCCAAATATTATTTCTCAAATCTGAATTCAAAATTCAAATTCCTACATTGAATTCAAAATCAACCCTTGAAAATCGATTCTAAATTCAAAAGGTCCATTATGACTTTGGAAGTCTTAATTCTAAATTCCTCTTTCCACAGCTTTATCCCTCCTAAATTCAAGTCCAAAATTCAAAGTCCATTTCAGACTTTAAAATTTCCTTTCTCTTTTCTTTTTATCTCACCTTCAAATCATCCTTTTTCCAAAAATCAAAATTTACTTTTCCAACTCTGATTTACTTCAAAGACTTAGAACTTCTCTGATCTATCTCAAGTTAGATTCAAACATTTCTTCACTCCCTTACCAAATTCATCTCAGACATACTTGGAAATTTCTAAATCAATTTTCAAAAGAGCATACATCTTTGCATTGCACAAGCATGATTCTTTGTGCATTTAGATCTTTTAGGATAAATTCTTAGATTATATTTAGGCAAAGCAAAAGACATATATTCGATCCTTGGTTCGATTACCCCTGGTAAAGGCGCCAGGAATGGTCGAACCTCGTACCGACGAGCGAATCCCGTCTCTCCATTTTTCCTGCAATATTTTAAAAAAACGGAGGCAAGTAATTTTCTAAATATTTTCAAATAAAGGTCAAGTGAAAACCCGCAAAAGAGTTCATCTTCTCTTTCTTTCTCTTCTTTTCTCTTCTCTCTTTCTTTTCTTTCTTTTACTTTTCTCCCTTCAAAAAAGGAGGAAAATAAGAGGTTAGAAAAGGAAAAGAGAAGGAAGAGAGAGAAACCAGCAAGAGAGGAAAAATTTTGCGATGATCACAGTTTTGGCGACCGAGATGGGACCCGTCTTCGTCCGGTTGAATCTATGCCTTTGCTTTGCTTTTATATAATCTAAGTCTTTATTCTTCTATGTCAGCTATATTTTCCATGCAAACCTTAGGAGCCTAGACTCTGTCCTAAGCTGACATTATTGCATATAGGATCTAAGTATGGTTTGGTAGGACCATATTGAGGAGATTATTCCTTGTTCACATTAGACTTAGGCCTGAAATACAAACTCTCTTCAATTTTAGGGATTGAATGCAAACAATGTATGCAAGTGTATGCTTCTTCTCATTTAAATCTATCTCTTTAGGACTTGCATTAGAGCCTTCTTGTTTTATTGCATGTTGATCATATTTTTGAAAACATCCCCTACCTATATTGTCCTGGTCTTCACGTTGCTGTAAACACCCCAAATTTTCACTCACCTCCCCGACATTTTCACCAAACATCATCATTCAGCCTTTGAAATCGCCGGAGGGCAAAATGGTCATTTTCTGAGTTCGAACCTTGTAAAAGTCCAAATTTCATCTGGAACTCTCAAAGTCTCCCTATTTTAGCTCAGATGTTCAAAATTTTATTCCTGACAGGAGACAGGCATCTCCAAGTCTTGGTTCAAGATTATATTGCATAAGACATGTCATTGTATAGCATTGCATGAGCATTTCATATCACTGCACTGCACAACATGTCATTTCGAGGTCCCGAACTCTTGATTTCAAAATTTTCAATCCAGATTAGAATTTTAACTATTTTCAAAATTGATTTCAAAACCCTGGGTCTTCAAAATTATCAATTCTTCCCATTTTACCCCCAGGGCTCTGAATTTCAAAATATTTCCTCAGGAAAACAATCTGGATAAATTTCATCTTAGATTTTGCCCTTTTGTCAAACAATTTCAAACATCTTCCTTTTACAAAATCGCCCTACAGGGGCAACTCTTTTCAAAATTTCTGTTTTACCAATTAGTCCAAATTTTTATGAAAATTCCAAAAAGAGGTTGTTGTCTTGTTCTTATTTCAATAAAGAAGCAATGTGGGACCCACACTGAGGTGGTGTCACATAGACTTTTCTTTTGAAAAACCTGAACTTTGAAAAACCCAAAAAAATAGGAACCTTGTCCCCTAGATTGGTGCCACTTGTCCTTTCTCTCTCCTCCCATTTACCTGCCATGTGTCAGCATAGGGTTCACCTAGAAGTGCCACATGTCACCTTCTCTCTTCTGCCATCCTTTGACATGTGTCAGTGTGGGGCCACCTTAAGATGCCGCCACATGTCATTAGTCATCCTCTTCATTTTATGCCACTTGTCAATGTCTACCATCTTCACCCTGTGCCATGTGTCATTCCAAGGTCACCATGAGATGCCACGTGTCATGTGTTGTCCTGTTCACAAAAAGTAGAACTTGTCTCCTCTGAGGTGGCACCATTTAAATTATGTCTCCTGCAGGTGACACATGTCACTCTCTCCTTTCCTCAGGAAAAGCAAGCGACACGTGTCAATCTCTGCTCCTTTCAGAAAAAGCAGAGGACACATGTCTCCCTCCTATTTTTCTCAGAAAAGTAGATGACACATGTCATCTCCAACTTCCTTTAGAAAAAGTAGAAGACACATGTCACTCCCTGCTTTTCTCAGAAAAAGCAAGTGACACATGTCACCCTCTGCTCTTCTCAGAAAAAGCAAGGGACACATGTCTCTCTCTGCTTTTTTCAGAAAAAGCAAGTGACACATGTCACTTTCTGCCTCCTTCAGAGAAAGCTAGAATTCAAATGTTCAAACTCCAGTCTGAGGTGGCGCAAATCCTGAACTTCACCTTTTCTATTTTGTGTGAGATGGTGCCACGTGTCCCTTTTCCTCCCTCTTGCCACATGTCATTGTAGGAGCCACCCTGAGGTGGTGCCACATGGCAGTCTCTCCTTTCCTCTAGAAAAAGCAGAAATTTAAATTTCAAACTCTCTCTGAGGTGGCACCATCTGAATTCTCTGCCTTTCCTTCTGACACATGTCAATGAAGATGCTCTGAGATGGCACCACATGTCAGTCTCTCATTTCATCAGAAAAAGTAGAATTCAAACCCCTCTGAGGTGGCGTCTTCTGCTTCCTCTGCTCCTACCTTCTGACACATGGCAATGTGGATGCTCTGAGATGGCGCCACATGGAAGTCTCTCCTCATTCCAGAATAAAGCAGAATTTGAATTTCAAACTCCAAGACAACACCCTCTGAGATAGCGCCACATGGAGGGCTCAGATTAAGCTTCTTTGAATTTCAAAATTTTCCAAAAATCTCTATAAATACAAGGCCCCATGCCCAGCCTAGGGGAGCTTCTTTTGGATTTAGCATTTTCACTCTGAGAGCCCTGTTTGAGAATTGAACTTCAGAATTCCATTTTCATTCTTTCTTGGTTTCCTCTGGATTCACGCCCCTCTGGAGCCCATTATCAAGGTAGCCACTCATTTTGGGAGTTCCAAAACCGCTGGAGAACACAAGGTAAGCCTCCATTCCTATTGATTTCACTATGATAATTCTTTTGGTTTGATTCGTGTTGTCGTTTGAAGAAAGAGCTCATCCGAGGGATGGATTGAGCTATTCTCATAAAACGACATATATAAAAATACATAATTATACTTCCTTGATGATTTTTAACATGCATGTAGTTAGCTAAATTTAATTTGCATTTTATTTCATTCATTCAGCACATTTCATGAATTAATTAGGATTAATTTAGCATTTATTTCAATTCTGCTTATTTTCAGTAGGTCTCTATTTTTGTCAGTCAGTCCACACGTCATTTCATGCATTTATGTTTTATTAAAAATCCCAAAAAAATCACAGAATGCGCCCTTAGGTGTCCTTGAAATTTTGCCAAAAATTCGGAGGCATTTGAATTTGTTTACTGCAGTAAACATTCAAAATGGAAAGTCAGGTTTTGTTACCCGGGATGCGTTTTGAAAATCAGTTGCCGAATTGTAAAATCTAGATATCCCTCATGGGAGATCCGATTTTCGATCCGAAAAATGTTATGAACTCGGGAGAATGTCTAGGTTTTAATATGATTTTTTATGATTTTTATGATTTTTTTTATATCTGACAAAAATCCGAGAGTTCGGGACACGTGTCAGAGCCTAATTTGGGCCTCTGAAATCTTGGATCGACTTAGGGCTATGGTTTCTCTTTGTGTGTTGCTCCAAATCCAAAACTGTAAAAAGTGAAAGTTGTGTCCGAGATGTCCTATGTTCGCATCTGAAAGCCTATAATTTTTAGAACAGTGTTGACCCCTGCTTCGGATTTTTCTTGTCAGTCCCCTGTTTTTCTACATTTGTCTATTCTGTTAGTTTAGGCAGGAAAAGTTATATTTTTCTATGTGTTTATGTTGATCAAATGCCGAAGTCATAAACATAAAAGTTGTGCATGTAGATGTCGTTCATAGCTCTGATTAATTTCATAAATTTCCATGTCTTTTTCATATTTTTTTAGCATTTTACATCAGATTAGGGTGATTTTTACATCTGTCAGAACTAAATCCCTGTTGCCGAACTCACCATGGCTCAAATCTCGAGGCTGTAAAAACAAAAAATGTTCCATTTCTGGTCTTTTAGCAGTCTGCAAAATATCAGAAGTTTCCATGGTGTAAATCTTGCATTATCATATTAGGCATTGCATTTGGTTCGGATCCATAGGCAAAATCCACCATTTTAGGACTTTCTTTGAATTTTAGCATTTAAATCATATCATTTCATGTTTTTTAGCATTCTAGGCTGTTTATCAGAGTAAGTAGATGCTTCATACCGAATTTGGTGCAATTTGGAATCCATTTGAGGTTCGGATTAGCCACAATACCAAAACAGGGTCCCGCAGGACCCGGATCCAAGTGAAAAACAAACGAAATTCGCTATTTTGGCTAAATTTCAAAATGTCAAATTCTGATTTTACAGTCATAATGTGTTTAGCAGCATGTCATCATGCCTCATACTGCATTTCATCATCATTGGATTCAATTTAAATTTCGAAATCTCAATTTTACCTAGTTTTCCTTCAAAAAACCCTGATTTTAAAGATGTAACTTTAATTTTAGGGGTATTTTGGTCATTTTAACCTCAATTCCGAATTTCAAATTGTTTTCTACTGAATTTCTAGCATTTTCATCATTTCAAAATATCAAGGAAGCATGAGAATAGGGTTTATATCCAATTAAATCCAATAATTTCATAATATTATTGGAAAATCTTGGAAAAACCCACATATTTGAGCTAACCTTATTTCAAGTTTGGCAGGGACATTCAAAAGAAGGAGCTGAAGTCTGCAAATTTCTTTTATTTCCTTTATTTAGTGATGTAATAATGTAAATTTTGGAATAAGAGAGTTAATTTCCTGCTTAGACTAGGATGCATATCATATAGTTTGAATTTATGCAATATCCTGCTTATATGATTCATGCATTTTATTTCAAAAGCACTATGGATGTTCACGAATGGCACGTGCACCAACTCTTAGGGAGTTGATGGACTCGGTGGGATCCATATTTACGGCCCTAGTCGGAATATGGACGAGACCCAGATCCATCATCTTTCTACTAGTCACATTGAGCCTACACTCTTAGGCTATCTTAAAATGCACATGATATTTCCAAAGTTTTCAAAATCATGTGCATCAAATCAACTAAGTTCTGAACATATTCATGGCCATAGTCAGAATATGTGAAGGATTTATTTGGACTTAATGCACATTTTCCAACCAATTCCTCAAAAAAATCTTTTCAAAGGGCATTCATTCACTCATGTCATTTGCATCATGAAATCATTTTCTCAAGAAAACTTCATTCTCAAGAAATCGATTTCTCAAGAAACTCTAAGGATTTTTCAAAAATCGGTTTTCCAAAGACAAAGTTTTTCACAGTTTTCCTTGGAAAATGATATTTTCTTAAGACTTTCAAAAAGAGTTTTCCAATCTTTCTCCAAGATCCAAAATCGATTTCCAAGTATTTCAAAAGGTAAAATTCCCAGGATTTTGATTCCCCAAGTTTTGAATTTCCTTCTCCAATGAGTTTTCCTATAAATCTTCCATCATTTTTCTAAGAAAACTCTCAAAGTCCCAGTTTTCCTAAGAAGTGTTTCCCTTTTCAAAAGGTTCATCTTTTCTCAAGAATCACTTCCATTTTCCCAGGATTTTCAACTATTCCTGATTTTCTCCCATCTTTATAAACTTTCTCATGTTTTCAAAAACCCTTTTTATCTGAGTTTCCTGAGAAATTAACCTTTTTCCTGAGAGATTCTTTCCAACTTCAAATATTTTCCAAGCATACATCATGTTTTCCCAACTTGCATTTTCCAAAATCTCATAGCACATGCCTGAATTCTCTGTGCATTTAGGATAGAACATAACTTTGATGATTTAACTAAGTCAAGCATAGTTTTGGTCCTTGGTTCGATTACCCCTGTTAAAGGCGGCAGGAACGGTCGAACCTCGTACCGACAGGTCGAGCCCCATCCCATGGATTTTCCCGCAATTTTCAAAAATGGAGGCGAGTATTTCAAAACCATTTCCAAAATCCGGTCAAGTTTGAAGCGCGAAAGCATTTTCCTTTTTCTCTTCCGCAAGGAAGGGAAGACGGGGAAAAAATTTCGCGACGAAAACAGTTGCTGGGTTGTCTCACTGAACCATAGTTCGGGAGAGAGCCTCACAACTGGACCACTTATTTGGGTTCGCGCTCCCCTACCACGTACCTAAGGGCCATAGTCTGAGGTATATCGGTAGGTGCTCAAGGATGTTGGGAAGCCTTTTACCTTAGAACCGAAGAGATATCTTATATGCCACGTACTTCGAGCTTCGGCTTGAGTATATCAGCATACCTTGATTGGAATCAGATAATCTAAATCATAGAGTTAGGATTAAGGTCCTATCAGCCATTTCAAATATTGTATATAGAGTCAGCCTTAGGGAATACTGCTTGTACATCCTTGTTTGTATATCTATGATTGTATGATATTTTCCCTATATTCTTCAAAACCCTGGGTATATATTATTCAGAATTTTCTCCTTTTAAACCCAAGAGTACTTTCTCTTTATTCTTCTTATTTCTTTAAATTCTTTGATCCCGCCTGCAATTCTTCAAATTTTTCTTTAAATATCCTCTTTCAAATTCTTTTGTGATAAAATAAATTTTTCAGGATATGTCCCTTTTCAAAAATTAAGTATTTGTTTATCCTTTTTTTTAGAAAAACAATGTGGTTGTCACGATTTTTGGTGACAACCCGATCCCTCGTAATGGGATATTTTCATCATCAGACTTTGATTCCTTCCTTTATCATAATTTTTCTCAAAAATTTTCCTAAATATCCCATTCTTACCTTTAGAGAGGACTTTGACATTTCATCATGGTTCGGGCAAGGACTGAAAAGGAAACAGTGCCCCAACAAAGCGACAGTGAAGGAGAAGAAATGAACTCCATCAGGTCATCCAAGCAGCAGGGCCAAGAAGCAGAAAGCAATGTTGATTCAGCTACATACAAGTTGTTTCGGAAAGTGATGGCCAAAATGGTGTCTGAACAGGCTGAGGAAAACCCTGAGAAAATATCTTCTAAAAACAAAGCCAAGGGAAAAGTCAGCAAGAAGCAAGTTCAGTATGACAGCACTTCAGAGTCAGCAGAGGAGGACTCAGAGGAAGAGCAGCCGACATATTTTCACAACCCCTTGTATCGACCCAAGAAAGTCAATGAGGGGCACCAGTCAGCAAGCAAAGCCAAAGGTCAGATCCCAGCAGAAGATCTGATGCAGGAGAAAATGAGAGAAATGACTCGTGCGATCAAACACTTACAAGCCCAGGACAAAGGCAAAAAGAGCTACACCGGTGCAGATTTTTATGACGGCCTAGAAGGAGATGACAACTGGGAAGATCTTCCTCGTAAATTCATAAAGTTTGATGGGACTGGCAACCCCAAGGCTCATCTGGCCACATTTTTCGCCGAGTGCAACCGATTCAGAAAGAACAATAGGGCTTTATTCTTATGCTTTCCACGCAGTCTGGAGGGAGTTGCAACAAGATGGTATGCCAACCACATCAACCCGATTGAACTGCGAGAATTTGACAAAGTCATCAACTTGTTCATTGAAAGGTTTCTCTTCAATACTGAGGCTCTGCCTACCCTCAACCATCTTTTCAACCTAAAGCAAAATGACAATGAGAGGGCAAAAGATTTCATTCATAGATGGAGATCCACTTGCAATCGGATGAAAGATCCGATATCAGAGGGGCATGCACTTTCAATAATTTTGAACAATTTCTCTCAACCTCTGAAGGGTCTGATCTCTACTTCCCCGTCTAAATCCTTCATCAAGTTAATAGAGTGAGTCGAATGGCTCGAAATGGGATTAGAGAATGAAACCTATCATGGCATCACCTTGGCAGGAGGCAGTCAGGATGTGAAAAAGAAAACCAACTTTACCTTTTCTACCAGTTCCTCCAACAACAATGGCAAAAACAAAAGAGGTGGCAGAAAGAACCACACTGGCGGGTCTGGCAGAGATGACTGTTCCAGTCAAAAAAGTGGGATCAGCAGGCAGAATGGCAGCCCTCCCTCGAGCATCCAGTTAGAGTCAAAGCCTCAAGAAAAACCGAAGCATGATGGTTGGGGATATGACCGCGAGTTTACCCCCTTAGAGCAAACACTTGAGGAAGTTCTTGAGTATATGACAACAAAAGAGATGGTTAAACTTCCCAAGGTAGCAGATCCACCTGTGACAATGGGAAGGTTCAAGGATCAGTTCTGCAAATTCCATCGGGCGATGGGGCATGACATCGAGCACTGCTTTGTTTTCAAAAACATCGTCCAAGACTGCATTGACAAAAAGCTGTTGGTAGAAGATTAAGAAGAAGAGTAGCTACCGTTCTGGCCTAGCTTCTCGAATCATGTCAATATTTTTCTGCTTTCTCTCTTTTTCAGTCACCTAATAGGGACAACGCAGTCCCAGTCTTTTGTGACCTTTGGTCAAACAAGCTTGTAAATATTTCAAGTCGTTGTTATCAATATTTTCCTATCAATAAAAACGTCAAATTTTCTTCATACCTGTTGATATCAAACACCTCTATCCTTCGCCACCATGGGGCATTTATTTTGAAAAAATTTTGTATTTCTCCTATTCTTTTAAATTAAGGGACAATCCAAAACATCATCATGAGAGAAATGATATTACATATGAGGATTTTCAAAATCATAAAAATCTTGAGAATTTCTGCAAAAACTTCTTCATGATCACCAAAAATTCAATATTTTGATCTAATCTTCTTCAAAGTAAACTATTACATTGATTTTTCTTAAAATGGGTTTTTCAAACCATTATCTTCAAAATTAACCCTCATGATGATCTCTCATGATGATTCCTTTTAAAAAAAGGATCAGGTCTCACACTGATCGTTCTTCTTACAAATGAATTTTCTTCCCAAAATGATTTCTCATTTATCTGTTAAATAAACATTTTCCTTTCAAGATCCCATATGCAGGCAGGACCAGAAAAACTCCTTTTTCTCTTTAATCTTATAAATTTTCAGTTAAATTTGATATTTATATCAGTTCCATTCATTTTATTCATGTTTTTTATAAAGTTTATATCAATTTTATCAAGTTTTTATCAATTTCTCCTCAATTCTATTAAATTTTATCAATTCCTTTACCCTTTCAGGTTAAGGGATAAACCTGATGCCTCTTTCCCATGAGGTATTTCCTTTATTCTTATTTTTCCCGGTCAGGCTAAGGGATAAACCTGACCCTCGTTGTCCGAGGTGCTCCCATCAGGATAAGGGATAATCCTGAGACCCCTCGTAGGAGCAATAAACGCCACCTATGAGAATTCTTTTGTAAATACACATTTTGCCAATCTTTATTGATTCTTTGTAGATTTATATCAATCTTCTTTTATTAAATTTTCTTAAATTTTATTCTTTTTCCCACTCAGGATAAGGGATAATCCTGAGACCTCTCATAGGGGCAATGATGTTACCTATGAGAATTCTTTTTGCAAATACAAGTCTCATCAAATTGATTTTCTAAATTTCTTTTCTTAAATTCTATTATTTTCCCTTTCAGGTTAAGGGATAAACTTGAACCTCGACATTCGAGGCATTCTTTCTCGGGACAAGGGATAATCCTGAGAACACTCATAAGAGCAATAATGCTACTCGTGAGAATTCTTTTTACAAAATAAATTTTCATAAATTTTCTCAAATTTTCTCCATTTTTTCTTTCATTAAATTCTATCTCCTTCTATCTTCTTAAATTCTATTCCTTCTTTTTCCCGTTCAGGACAAGGGATTAATCCTGAAAATTGGACCGCATACAGCCAAATGTGCTGGTCCATCTAAATCATAAATCATAAATCATAAATCATAAATCTGGTCATATCTCTTCTGAATTCAAGTCTCAAGTATATCCTCAAAAATCTCTTTCCCTTTCAGGTTAAGGGATAAACCTGAATCATTGTCTATTATATCCTAAATCCTCATTTAAATGTCTATCAACCTCATTAAATGTTTATTAATCTCATCAAATGTCTATCAATTTCATCATATGTCTTTTATTATCAAGCCTTCGGGTTACAATTTCATCAATGTATATCCTTGTCAAGCCTTCGGGTTACAATTTCATCAATGTATATCCTCTTCAAGCCTTTGGGTCACAATTTCATCAAAATATATCATCTTCAAGCCTTCGGGTCACAATTTCATCAAAGTATATCACTTCCAAGCCTTCGGGTCACAACTCCATCAATGTCAAATCATTCTTACCATATCAAAAATCCTGCTTTCGAGCTGGTCGAACAATCAAGATCCTGCTTTCGAGCTGGTCGAACAATCAAAATCCTGCTTTCGAGCTGGTCGGGCAAACAAATCCTGCTTTCGAGTTGGTCGGTCAATCAAATCCTGCTTTTGAGCTGGTCGGGCAAACAAATCCTGCTTTCGAGCTGGTCGGTCAATCAAATCCTGCTTTCGAGCTGGTACTTCCAAAAAATCCTGCTTTCGAGCTGGTCGGGCAAACAAATCCTGCTTTCGAGCTGGTCGGTCAATCAAATCCTGCTTTCGAGCTGGTCGGGCAAACAAATTCGTCTTTCGAGCTGGTCGGTCAAACAAAATCCTGCTTTCGAGTTGGTCGGGCAAACAAATCTTGCTTTCGAGCTGGTCGGTCAAACAAAATCCTGCTTTCGAGCTGGTCGGGCAAACAAATCCTGCTTTCGAGATGGTCGGTCAAACAAAATCCTGCTTTCGAGCTGGTCGGGCAAACAAAATCCTGCTTTCGAGCTAG
This sequence comes from Nuphar pumila, assembly GCF_984573655.1. NCBI lineage: Eukaryota > Viridiplantae > Streptophyta > Magnoliopsida > Nymphaeales > Nymphaeaceae > Nuphar > Nuphar pumila. Next base: position 79,316,858 of record NC_143257.1, read on the forward strand.
TCGTTCAAACAAATCCTGCTTTCGAGCTGGTCAAGCAAACAAAATCCTGCTTTTGAGCTGGTCGGTCAAACAAATCCTGCTTTCGAGCTGGTACTTCCATCAAAATCCTGCTTTCGAGCTGGTACTTCCAAAAAATCCTGCTTTCGAGCTGGTCGGTCAAACAAAATCCTGCTTTCGAGCTGGTCGGTCAAACAAATCCTGCTTTCGAGCTGGTCGGGCAATTAAAATCCTGCTTTCGAGCTGGTCAGTCAAACAAATCCTGCTTTCGAGCTGGTCGGGCAAACAAAATCCTGCTTTCGAGCTGGTCCGTCAAACAAATCCTGCTTTCGAGCTGGTACTTTCATCAAAATCTTGCTTTCGAGCTGGTACTTCCAAAAAATCCTGCTTTCGAGCTAGTCGGTCAAACAAAATCCTGCTTTCGAGCTGGTCGGTCAAACAAATCCTGCTTTTGAGCTGGTCGGGCAATTAAAATCCTACTTTCGAGCTGGTCGGTCAAACAAATCCTGCTTTCGAGCTGGTACTTCCATCAAAATCCTGCTTTCGAGCTGGTCGGGCAACCAAAATCCTGCTTTCGAGCTGGTACTTCCTAAAAAATCCTGCTTTCGAGCTGGTCGGGCAATAAAATCCTACTTTCGAGCTGGTCGGTCAAAACAAAAATCTAAATATTCCTTCTCAAAAGTTTCAACTTAAGGTCGCATCAAAATCTATATTGAGTAAATATTTCACATAGAATCATGAAAACCTTGCCAATATGCTAAAAATATTTATTGATTCCAATATCCTTATTGCACAAAAGAATCACCTCTGTATTTCTTTCCAAAAGGGTGAAACTTTTTGCGAAAAAGAGGTAAAATTCAAATCTTTTCCCGGTTTGATCAACCAAAAGGATGAAAGAAATATCCTCGGTATGATTGGCGAAAGAAATATTCGATGACATTGAAAAGCTGAAAGCGAATCAATATTGATCATAGCTATGGTGCATGTTTAAAGACGATTTTTATGGCAATTAGGCAGTAAAAATATCCTGAGCCATAAAAAGAATCCACTTAATACATATCTCCTTATCCAGTTTAAAGTTGCAATCAAATATCTGCAAAAGGGATCTCTCAATTGTCGTCAAGATGAAGGCAAATTAAGCGAGTAGATCCTCGGGGCCAAAGAAGATTTGGATCATCTACCAAGATGAAGGAGTTTGTGAAGAATCCTTCCAGAGAAAGTTCAGATCACCGTCGAGATGAAGGCGAGTGTGACGAACCTACCGACAAACCCTAAATGATATTTGATTTTAGCTATCATCTAAAGACTTTTGAGCCAATATCATATATAAGTCCCTGAGAAAATGAAGGATCGGAACATCTCCAAGATGAAGGAGTTTGTAACGTACCCTTCCCTGAAAAAGTGAGAATAGTCAGGACATCTCCAAAATGAAGGATGATGTAAAAGCCCGAAAAAGTTCAATGACCCCAAAAAAAAAAAGAGTGCAAAAAGATCATCATAGGAAAACATTCAGATATCAAACTGCCTAAATTGCCAGAAGTCGTCTGTTCTTATGCAAAATTCTTTTATCAATATTTTTTCACTACTGCCTTTTATGAAATTGAGAATATTTCATCTCTTCTCATATCAAGGAAATGGATAACTTCCTTGAAGAAAATCATCAGCGTTAAAATTTTGAATTTGACTCTTAAGACCGAGAAGTTAACCTCGTTGGAGGAAATACTCTAGGTAAGAGAGGGAATATCTTTTGCACACATGTGCACATTTTCAAGCGTTGAAGTCAACTATAAATTTATCTTATTGGCAAAATTTCCTAGATGTTCTAAGAATGAAGTAAATATTCAATATCCATTTTGATGCAACCTAGCATTGTTTTCCAGAAGAATTACCCCATTCAGTTGAAGTAGCTCTCCTGTCCCATCACGGTTTCGAGAATTCCGTATGGTTGTTCCCACTCAGGTTAAGGGTCAAAACCTGTACTCCCTGCGATAGGTCATTAAAATCAAAAGCTGATTTAGTCTCAGCAATGAGACGTCCAAGTTCATCCCTTTTTCAAAGCTTTAGGGAACCCCATTTCCTTCCTCCTTTCGCAAACCCCTTTTGGATTTGTTCGTCCAAACTCCGAAGGTCCCATCATGGTCTCTTCACTCGAGGATTCCGTATGGTCGTCCCCTTCAGGTTAAGGGTTAAGCCTGAACCTCGTGCATCGAGGTATCTTTCTTTTTCAGGTTTGGGTTAAACCTGAGTCTCGTTCTAACGAGGTTTCTCGTTTTGACGAGATGTTTTTCTTCCAGTCCCATCATAATTCTTCCCATCGAGGAATTCATGCTTTGTATATCCATCCAGAATAAAATCCTACTTGAGCTTCATCTCATGAGGCATTTTCTCAAAAATGTCCCATCAAGGGCATCACGTATTCCTTTCCCCATTCACATTATCTCGATATATCTCCGTCCCATCCAGGTTAAGGGCTAAACCTGAGTCATTCCAAAAGTTGATCTTGTCTCGCCCATGAAACCTGATCAGAATTCTTATATTTCACCATTTTCGGGACCTTCGCCCAAAGTCCCATCACGATTTCCTCACTTCTGTTATCTAGTCATATCTTTTTCGAGGATTTCGTCTCCCCAAGCCATTCAGGACAAGGCTTTAAGCCTAAAAAGCCATAATTCTTCCACACCCAGTTCAGATCTGCTGACTGGGGCATTTTTCAAAATTTGGAATGTTTTCTTTGCCACTAAGCTCGGCTTTCAACCGGCTTAGTAGCAAAGAGTGGAATCTGTGAACACCCCAAATTTTTCAAAATCTTTTAAATATTCCCTTCTTGCCCCTAAATTCATTTTTCAGCAAATGAGTCATTTTAAAATTTAAATTCCAGTTCTTTTCTCAAGCTTTACTGAAATTAAATTCATTTTATATGTTTAAATTAATGTTGGATCCAGATCCATTATCCAGATCCAAAATTGAGTCTCATTTTTAAGAAAATACCAAAAATAGTTTTCAAATAGCTCGGACAGTCCATCCGACATCCGTCTGGATCCATCACATTGTATTTCTCGATTCGAGTGTCAAAACTCGAACATTTTCTCAAAACCTGGGTCAAAACCCATTCTTCTGAAGAAATTTCCCCGAAATGGTCAGAAATTCTCAGAAAAATACTTTTGTAAATATTTCTCAGAAAAATACAAAAAAATAGTTTTATCTCTCGTACTGCTCAGGTGTTAGAATTTTACTCTCGAAAAAAATAAACAAAAAAATCAGGAAAAGGGCCGAGAAAAGAATGAAAAATTCAGAATAATGAAGAAAACAACTTTAAAGACCCGCTTTTGAGAAAAATTTGTTTCAAAAGACTTTTTTTGGAAATTTTGAGAAAATTCCCATTTAACCAAGTTAGGGTTTTTCGAGCTCGGGCTTGTCTCTCGCCTCTCATTCTCCTCCTCCCCCTTTTCGAAGCCTCCATGACTTCCATCCGCCCATCACCTCTCTCTCCTTCGTCCATCTGCACCGAACCCCCCATCAACCCTTGATCTCCAACAGCTCGACCCCTCCAAATTTAGCTTCTTCTTCTTTAAGAAGGGGTCACATATGCCTCTTCAATGGACCGCTTCTTCACCTCCCCATTTTCCTCTTTCACGATCCCTTATCACCAATCCACCTTCTTCTCAATCGGTCATCTTCGACCCCAGCACCCTCTTCCTCTCTACATCCATTATGCTTATCTTCACCCCTTTTACTTCTTTCTCTTCCCTTCCTTTTCCCCGTCTCCTCTCGGTTTCTTCTCTTTCACTCTCTTAGTAAAATATATGATCGAGCCTGTGGTGGCGCACAAAGGAAGACCTCTCCTCCTTCAATTAAAGCAGAAAGTCCGGTAAGAATCTCTCCTTTCTACCCTGGTATCATCTTCAATTTCTTAGATTCCTCGGTTTTGCTTCATTCACGCATACCCTGTAACCCCGCTTTGCATATAGCAATGTCGGCTTACACTATGCAACATCAAGGTAATGACCGATTCCAATATATTTTTAGTTTTCCTTTAAATATTTTGTGGTTTTCTTTATGGTTTCAGTCCATAGTCATTTTTTTTTCTATTTTCTATTATCGTTCCGATTTCCCATCTATTTTTTTTTTCCTAATTAGCCTTCGCCTCCCCCCTTTGAATTGTTTTTCTTTCCCATTTTTTTTTCTTTTTCTCTTTTCTTTTATTTCTGCCCGACACTATTTTGATTTGTCTAGATCCATTTATTTCTTTTGTTTGGATCCTGTTTTGGATCATATCTTGCTTTTTAATGATTTTCTTCTTGTCTTACTTTTATTTGGATTTTTTTTTTTTTTTATGATTCCCATTTTGGTTCAGGATTAATTCCTAATTGATGGTCTCTGTTTAATTTCTTGTTTATCCTCTGTCGCTTTTGTTCATCGTATATGATTTCTCATTTTGCTCAGAATCTCTTGTTTATATTCCATTTACTACCTTACTCTATGCATCATGTCGTCTACAGCTAAACCAGTGCTAGATTTCATTTTTACCCATTGGAAGGTGATAGCCCGATGTCTTTCCTGAGATAGCATCATCCCTTTTTCACCCAGCTTTAGCTTAACGAAACACAATTCAGAGTGAGAGCTCTGCAGTATGATTCTGGATGGATTGCCTAAAGATACAAAAGATCGTATCACTAGATTCTGTGGCACAGGAAATAATATGAACTGGATCGTTGCTCTCCTCTCCTTTCCTGCCTTTCTTCTTCTTCTTCTCTACATTTCCCTATTGCCTCTTATGTCAATTCCAATGTCTATCAATGCCAATACCCAATAAGAGTGAAAGAGAAGAAACTTTATCAGATACCATCTTGATCAGTATCTCTGACGATGATACACTTCTTTTTAACATGTTCAAGGGACTGATTGCTCTCATATTTAGTTAGTTTCTGCAAGATAAGTATTTATATGTATACTGACAATTTGACAACTGGAGGCTGTTGAGCCACACTGCAAGTTCCAGGTCTGCTTAAGGTTGAAGAACTTGTATTCAAACTATGAGGAAGCTCAGGGGCCATCGTGTGCAATGAATAATCAGGATAAGAGTCTCGATCTGAGAAACAATCCCAGGAGTGTTGAGTACCAGGCACAATGCCCTCAGAAGAATATGCTGATATTGGAATCTTTTCAAAATAATTTCTGCAATCTACTCTAAAGGCCACATCCTGTTGCTCATCGCAAGAGATTACTGAAATAGCGGGATCCTTCCAGCTTGTCAAGAGCATTGGTGGCCCGTGCCACCTGTGCTTATACCTTGTTTATATCATATTCAGCTCCCATCTTGTTGACCGAATCGAATTTGTAATCTGAGAGGGTGAGATCTACACTTGCTGTATGGCGTCTTTTTTGAGTGGGTTTGCATGTTTTAAGAGGCAACTAATGCATGTTGAATTGCTATGTGATTTCCTGTGCTGCGAATTTCCAAGTTTTTGCAGAGTATTTGCATCATGAGTTACTAATTAGGATTCAGATGGTGCCACCTGTATATTCAAAATTCTGCTTAGGATTCAGATGGTGCCACCTGAGCAGAAATTTAAATTTCAAACTCTCTCTGAGGTGGATTCATCTGTATATTCAAAATTCATTTTCCAAGTTCAAATCTAACTTGGGAGTTTTTGACTCATCTTCTGAATATAAACTCCAAATCCATTTTAGGATCCAATATTCAACACAGTATTCAACCCTTATATTGGATCTCAGACTTCAGATCCAATTCCTCCTTAGGATCCAGACTCCAATTTCACATTTGGATCTCAGACTTAAGATCCAAATCCATCTTAGGGTCCAGAGTCCAACTCTACATTGGATCTCAGATTTAAGATCCAGTTCCATTTTAGGATCCAGAATCCAATTCCACTTTGGATCTCAGATTCTAGATCCAAAATCCATTTTAGGATCCAGAACTCAATTCCATCCTGGATCTCAAATTTTATATCCAAATTCTATTTCAAAACCCAGATCCAGTTCCATCTCAGATATCAGATCAAGATTCCATTTCAAATCTAAACTCATCTTCTATTTTCAAAAGCCAAATATTATTTCTCAAATCTGAATTCAAAATTCAAATTCCTACATTGAATTCAAAATCAACCCTTGAAAATCGATTCTAAATTCAAAAGGTCCATTATGACTTTGGAAGTCTTAATTCTAAATTCCTCTTTCCACAGCTTTATCCCTCCTAAATTCAAGTCCAAAATTCAAAGTCCATTTCAGACTTTAAAATTTCCTTTCTCTTTTCTTTTTATCTCACCTTCAAATCATCCTTTTTCCAAAAATCAAAATTTACTTTTCCAACTCTGATTTACTTCAAAGACTTAGAACTTCTCTGATCTATCTCAAGTTAGATTCAAACATTTCTTCACTCCCTTACCAAATTCATCTCAGACATACTTGGAAATTTCTAAATCAATTTTCAAAAGAGCATACATCTTTGCATTGCACAAGCATGATTCTTTGTGCATTTAGATCTTTTAGGATAAATTCTTAGATTATATTTAGGCAAAGCAAAAGACATATATTCGATCCTTGGTTCGATTACCCCTGGTAAAGGCGCCAGGAATGGTCGAACCTCGTACCGACGAGCGAATCCCGTCTCTCCATTTTTCCTGCAATATTTTAAAAAAACGGAGGCAAGTAATTTTCTAAATATTTTCAAATAAAGGTCAAGTGAAAACCCGCAAAAGAGTTCATCTTCTCTTTCTTTCTCTTCTTTTCTCTTCTCTCTTTCTTTTCTTTCTTTTACTTTTCTCCCTTCAAAAAAGGAGGAAAATAAGAGGTTAGAAAAGGAAAAGAGAAGGAAGAGAGAGAAACCAGCAAGAGAGGAAAAATTTTGCGATGATCACAGTTTTGGCGACCGAGATGGGACCCGTCTTCGTCCGGTTGAATCTATGCCTTTGCTTTGCTTTTATATAATCTAAGTCTTTATTCTTCTATGTCAGCTATATTTTCCATGCAAACCTTAGGAGCCTAGACTCTGTCCTAAGCTGACATTATTGCATATAAGATCTAAGTATGGTTTGGTAGGACCATATTGAGGAGATTATTCCTTGTTCACATTAGACTTAGGCCTGAAATACAAACTCTCTTCAATTTTAGGGATTGAATGCAAACAATGTATGCAAGTGTATGCTTCTTCTCATTTAAATCTATCTCTTTAGGACTTGCATTAGAGCCTTCTTGTTTTATTGCATGTTGATCATATTTTTGAAAACATCCCCTACCTATATTGTCCTGGTCTTCACGTTGCTGTAAACACCCCAAATTTTCACTCACCTCCCCGACATTTTCACCAAACATCATCATTCAGCCTTTGAAATCGCCGGAGGGCAAAATGGTCATTTTCTGAGTTCGAACCTTGTAAAAGTCCAAATTTCATCTGGAACTCTCAAAGTCTCCCTATTTTAGCTCAGATGTTCAAAATTTTATTCCTGACAGGAGACAGGCATCTCCAAGTCTTGGTTCAAGATTATATTGCATAAGACATGTCATTGTATAGCATTGCATGAGCATTTCATATCACTGCACTGCACAACATGTCATTTCGAGGTCCCGAACTCTTGATTTCAAAATTTTCAATCCAGATTAGAATTTTAACTATTTTCAAAATTGATTTCAAAACCCTGGGTCTTCAAAATTATCAATTCTTCCCATTTTACCCCCAGGGCTCTGAATTTCAAAATATTTCCTCAGGAAAACAATCTGGATAAATTTCATCTTAGATTTTGCCCTTTTGTCAAACAATTTCAAACATCTTCCTTTTACAAAATCGCCCTACAGGGGCAACTCTTTTCAAAATTTCTGTTTTACCAATTAGTCCAAATTTTTATGAAAATTCCAAAAAGAGGTTGTTGTCTTGTTCTTATTTCAATAAAGAAGCAATGTGGGACCCACACTGAGGTGGTGTCACATAGACTTTTCTTTTGAAAAACCTGAACTTTGAAAAACCCAAAAAAATAGGAACCTTGTCCCCTAGATTGGTGCCACTTGTCCTTTCTCTCTCCTCCCATTTACCTGCCATGTGTCAGCATAGGGTTCACCTAGAAGTGCCACATGTCACCTTCTCTCTTCTGCCATCCTTTGACATGTGTCAGTGTGGGGCCACCTTAAGATGCCGCCACATGTCATTAGTCATCCTCTTCATTTTATGCCACTTGTCAATGTCTACCATCTTCACCCTGTGCCATGTGTCATTCCAAGGTCACCATGAGATGCCACGTGTCATGTGTTGTCCTGTTCACAAAAAGTAGAACTTGTCTCCTCTGAGGTGGCACCATTTAAATTATGTCTCCTGCAGGTGACACATGTCACTCTCTCCTTTCCTCAGGAAAAGCAAGCGACACGTGTCAATCTCTGCTCCTTTCAGAAAAAGCAGAGGACACATGTCTCCCTCCTATTTTTCTCAGAAAAGTAGATGACACATGTCATCTCCAGCTTCCTTTAGAAAAAGTAGAAGACACATGTCACTCCCTGCTTTTCTCAGAAAAAGCAAGTGACACATGTCACCCTCTGCTCTTCTCAGAAAAAGCAAGGGACACATGTCTCTCTCTGCTTTTTTCAGAAAAAGCAAGTGACACATGTCACTTTCTGCCTCCTTCAGAGAAAGCTAGAATTCAAATGTTCAAACTCCAGTCTGAGGTGGCGCAAATCCTGAACTTCACCTTTTCTATTTTGTGTGAGATGGTGCCACGTGTCCCTTTTCCTCCCTCTTGCCACATGTCATTGTAGGAGCCACCCTGAGGTGGTGCCACATGGCAGTCTCTCCTTTCCTCTAGAAAAAGCAGAAATTTAAATTTCAAACTCTCTCTGAGGTGGCACCATCTAAATTTCAAAGTCTCTCCTTGCCCGACACTATTTTGATTTGTCTAGATCCATTTATTTCTTTTGTTTGGATCCTGTTTCGGATCATATCTTGCTTTTTAATGATTTTCTTCTTGTCTTACTTTTATTTGGATTTTTTTTTTTTTTTTTTATGATTCCCATTTTGGTTCAGGATTAATTCCTAATTGATGGTCTCTGTTTAATTTCTTGTTTATCCTCTGTCGCTTTTGTTCATCGTATATGATTTCTCATTTTGCCCAGAATCTCTTGTTTATATTCCATTTACTACCTTACTCTATGCATCATGTCGTCTACAGCTAAGCCAGTGCTAGATTTCATTTTTACCCATTGGAAGGTGATAGCCCGATGTCTTTCCTGAGATAGCATCATCCCTTTTTCACCCAGCTTTAGCTTAACGAAACACAATTCAGAGTGAGAGCTCTGCAGTATGATTCTGGATGGATTGCCTAAAGATACAAAAGATCGTATCACTAGATTCTGTGGCACAGGAAATAATATGAACTGGATCGTTGCTCTCCTCTCCTTTCCTGCCTTTCTTCTTCTTCTTCTCTACATTTCCCTATTGCCTCTTATGTCAATTCCAATGTCTATCAATGCCAATACCCAATAAGAGTGAAAGAGAAGAAACTTTATCAGATACCATCTTGATCAGTATCTCTGACGATGATACACTTCTTTTTAACATGTTCAAGGGACTGATTGCTCTCATATTTAGTTAGTTTCTGCAAGACAAGTATTTATATGTATACTGACAATTTGACAACTGGAGGCTGTTGAGCCACGCTGCAAGTTCCAGGTCTGCTTAAGGTTGAAGAACTTGTATTCAAAATATGAGGAAGCTCAGTGGCCATCGTGTGCAATGAATAATCAGGATAAGAGTCTCGATCTGAGAAACAATCCCAGGAGTGTTGAGTACCAGGCACAATTCCATCCGAAGAATATGCTGATATTGGAATCTTTTCAAAATAATTTCTGCAATCTACTCTAAAGGCCACATCCTGTTGCTCATCGCAAGAGATTACTGAAATAGCGGGATCCTTCCAGCTTGTCAAGAGCATTGGTGGCCCGTGCCACCTGTGCTTATACCTTGTTTATATCATATTCAACTCCCATCTTGTTGACCGAATCGAATTTGTAATCTGAGAGGGTGAGATCTACACTTGCTGTATGGCGTCTTTTTTGAGTGGGTTTGCATGTTTTAAGAGGTAACTAATGCATGTTGAATTGCTATGTGATTTCCTGTGCTGCGAATTTCCAAGTTTTTGCAGAGTATTTGCATCATGAGTTACTAATTAAAATTTTGAAGCTGCCAAATTGAGTAGGAATTTGGTAGGGATTTCTGTGCTTGGGCCTTCCTTCAACAAGTAAAGGTATCTAGAGGCTGGTGATGAATAAAGAAGAAGTGGGGCCAGAGATAGACCTATGTGATGAGCGGCTGAAAATAGATCTGTGAGGGACTTGGCTTGTGGACAGAAGATGGTGTCTCCAAGGTTCATCAAGGCAAGAAAGCTTCACGTGGACCAGCTGAGTTGACATTTGAAACTGGTATATTCACAATTGAAGTTTTAAAAGGTAAGTACACCATCCCCTGATAAGAAATATGATCTTGTTTATAACCCTTGTTTAAAGCTATATCAAGATGATCCTCAAAGTCATGATGACATGACACTTCCAGCGTCTGTATATATTGTTGATATCTTTGCTTTCTCATTAGATGTTGTGGTTTTGAAAGCTTTATATCCAGGATTGTTACAGCATGTTTTTATCAAACATTTGAAGCTTGTGAGGAAGCAATAGTTGATGTTGTAGAAAATTAGCTACAGCTCATCAATCACATCTACCATATTTTCAGTCACCACATTTATTTCTTGCAACACACACTGTTCACATTATATCCTGTTTTATTTATTACATGAACATCACTTTAGCATATATATATCACTCTTGTTGTTTCATCTTGTGTTCATACCCATCGCACTTAATCACAACACCATATTTCCTACAATCCACCCACAGCAGCCCCAGCTGGCCATCTCTATGTTTCCCCAAGTCCAGCTATCATACCCATTGTCATTAGCAGTTCTTCTTCCTTTTAAACTGTATCCACCGTTGCTTACATCAAAACCACCAGCCACTACCATCTGCTTTACCCCTATCATACACAAGCACTATCAACATTCATTCACCTATTGGGATCCTTGCTGCGCCAGTTCCTCACTTAATACTGCTCCCTAGCCTACCATCTCTATGGAAACAGGTTATCCATTGACCTGTATCACCACAACATGTATATTGCACCACCTGTACCTTCCAGCACTCCATTTTCATCATACCTTCATTGCTCCCTTGTGCGTTTACAATACAATAGTGATTTGTTGCATCTCCATAAACCACCCCAGCAATACCTAGGCACCGACTGTTGTTTATACTATTGTTATAGTTTCACTTTAACTATCCATTTTTACTTCTATCATTTGTGCATTTTGTTCATATCCAGTGGCATAATGTATATTTTTGGTTCATTATCATTCTGTATACATTCTCTCACTAGTTTCATATGTCATTCTAGCATCCATTTATTTATCAGCTCAATGCATTATACATTTGTCTCATAAACATTCAGCATACGCATTTTTTTTTTTTATTATTAGTATATGCACTTCAGTTTCAATATTTACATCTTGAATCCTTGCTACATTTTACCTTTTGCTTCATGCTAACTCAGTTTTTCAGGAATATGTGAAAAGCTTGTCTCTCTTCCTTAGATTAGGAAAATTTTGATATTCTTCCAATATTGTAAATAGCTAGATCTTAATAAAAATCTACACTTCCTGCTTTAGGTAGAATGGATGAGCATTGTAAATATCATGAATTGTTTATTTCATGCATTTTACTTCTCAAAATTCTCACAAATGGAAACACGAATGGCACACACACCATTTCGTAAGAGGTAAATTAATCCTAAGTTGATGATCCACATCAATGGCCATAGTCAGGGTGTGGACAAAACTTGGTAGTTTTATCTTTTACAAAATAACACTGGATCCACACTGGATCCGTTTTTCAAAATTCATCATATTTACTCAAATACTTCATTCTTTTATCAGAATTTGACTTAAAATTAATTCAAAATATATACCAATGGCCATAGTCAGGGTATATTGAGAGTTAATTTCATTTTAAATCCTATAAAAGCACCAAATGTGTTTCATTCTTCACCTGAATTTAAATATAGATTATTACATAATACATTCAATGACCATAGTCAAGGATGTATTATATTTTCAATCTTATTTTGATTCATTTAAAGAATGAAATAGCTTTTCAAAACCCAATTTCAAAATTATTCAAATTCATTCATCATTTAGGATAGAACTGCATCATATTTTTCAAAAATTCCTTTTTCAAACCTCCAAGTAATGTAAATATCTTCCTCAATCTATCTTCAATCCTTCTCAAATCCAATTCATCCTTTCATTTTTCGAAATTCTATTTTTAATCTCAAAGTTCAATCCAACTTTGAGATTTCAAGATCATTTTTATATATTCAAATTCAAATCAGATTTCAGAGTTCAAATTGACTTTGAAATTTCAAATTCATTTTCAAAAGCTCTAATCAAACTCAAAGTTCAATTTAACTTTGAGATTCTTGATTCATTTTTCTAAATTTCAAATTCAAACTTCAAATCCAAGGTCCAAATTGACTTTGGGATTCATCTGTATATTCAAAATTCATTTTCCAAGTTCAAATCTAACTTGGGAGTTTTTGACTTATCTTCTGAATATAAACTCCAAATCCATTTTAGGATCCAATATTCAACACAGTATTCAACCCTCATATTGGATCTCAGACTTCAGATCCAATTCATCCTTAGGATCCAGACTCCAATTTCATATTTGGATCTCAGACTTCAGATTCAAATCCATCTTAGGGTCCAGAGTCCAACTCTACATTGGATCTCAGATTTAAGATCCAGTTCCATTTTAGGATCCAGAATCCAATTCCACTTTGGATCTCAGATTCTAGATATTTGCAGGAATTGTGTAAAGGATGTGGCTTTCCTTTGAGACTAAAAATTCTGTAATTTCAATTCCATTCAAAACCTATAATAGCTAGATACTAATGAGAAACTTTATTATTATTTTTTTTTCTTTTCAGTACTAGACTAGAATGTATGAGCATATACATATTCTAGAATTTGCTTGTTTCATGTCATTTTATTTCTTTTCTTCTTCTTTCTTCTTTCTCTCTTTTATTTCATAAATTCATGAATAGGAACACGAATGACACGTGCACCATTCTAATAAGAGGTAATTAAATCCTAAGTTGATGATTTGCATCAATGACCATAGTCAATGTGTAAACAAAACTTAGGATTTTTATCTTTTATGGAATAACACTGGATCCACACTGGGTCTCTTTTCAAAAATCATCATATTTCCAAATATTCTTCTCCTTTATCAAGAGTTTAACTTAAAATTAACTCAAAATGTATATCAATGGCCATAGTCAGGATATATTGGGAGTTAATTTCATTTTAAACTCTATAAAGGCACCAAAAATGTGTTTTATTCGACACTTGAATTTAAATATGATTAATATATAATACATTCAATGACCATAGTCAGAGATGTATTATATCTTTAATCTTATTTTAATTCATTTAAATAATGAAATATACTTTTTAATATCCAATTTTCAAAAATTCTTTAATTCATTCATCATTTAGGACAAAATTACATCATGTTTTCAAAAAAATCTTTTTCAAAATCCAAGTGATTTCCTTCAAATATCTTCTTCATTTCTCAAATCAATTTTCAACTCTTGTAAATTCAAATACTATTCTCAGATTCTAACTTTAATTTCAAAGTCTCCTTTGACTTTGAAATTTCAAATTCATTTCTATATTCAAAATTCATTTTCCAATTCAGAATCCAATTTCAAAGTTGAATTCAACTTTGAAAACCCAAAATTCATTGTCATTTCCAGGATTCAAATTCAAATTCAATTTAGCATTTTTTTCAAAGTTCAATTCTTGATTCATCTTCTGATTTCAAAACTCAAGCTTTAAATCAAGTTTATCCCTCATTTTTTTTCATTGAGTTTTGATTCTCAATTCAAAATCAGAGTCCTCAGATTGATTCTGAATCTCAAAATCTGATTTTTTTTCTATGTTTTCAATTCAAATCTGGATTTCCAAAATCCAAATCCATCATCAAGCCCCATTTGGATTTTCAAAATCCAATTCCATCTGGTATTCTAGATTTAGAATCCAGTTCCACCTCGGATTCAGATTTCCAATCTCCATCTTGGATTCTAGATTTAGAATCCAATTTCCACCTGAGATTCGGGTTTTCAAATCCAATTCCATTTAGGATTCCAGATTCTGGATTCAACTCCATTTTGGATTCCAGACTTCGTATCCAATTCCATTTAAGATTCCAGACTTCATATCTATCTCTATTTTTGGATTCCAGATTTCGGATCCAAATCCATTTAGGATTCAGATTTCGGATTCAAATTCCATCTTGGACCCCAGATTTCAAATCCAATTCCATTCTCAAAATCCAAATTTCAAATCCAATTTCATTCTCAGAATCCAAAATTTCAAATCCAATTCTATTTTCGAATTCCATTTGAATTTCTTAAATCCAAAATTTCATCCTGATTTCGAACTTTAAATCTGGAATTCAAATTTCATCTCCACTTCGAAATCTAGATTCAAAATTCAAATTCAATATCCATTTTTGACTTTAAAACTTCATTTTTTTCTATCTCAGCTTCAAAATCTCCCTTTTTCTTTATTCTTTTCAATTCAAGATTTATTTTTCAAACTCTGATTATTTCAAAACTTAGAACTTCAAATATCATTTTAGATTTATCTCAAGTTTTAAGTTAAATTCAACTATTCAAAAATCATTTCTTTATTTACTTCAGAATTACTTGAAAAATCTCAGATCCTCAAAAGTATTTTCTCGAAAGCATACATTTTTGCATTTACATTGCACAAGCATGATCCTCTGTGCATTTTAAACTTAGAATCAATTCTTAGATAATATTTTAGCAAAGCAAAAAGGCATAAATTTGATCCTTGGTTCGATTACCCCTGGTAAAGGCGTCAGGAACGGTCGAACCTCGTACCGACGAGCGAATCCCGTCTCCCAATTTTCCCGCAAATATTTCAAAACGGAGGCAAGTAATTTTTCTAAATATTTTCAAAATTAAGGTCAAGTGAGACCTTCGCAAAAGAGTTCCTCTCTCTCTTCTTTTCTTTTTTGTTCTCTCTTCTTCTCTGTCTTTTATTTTCTCCTTCAAAAAAGGGAAAATAGAGGCCAGAAAGGAAAAGAGAAGGAAGAGAGAAAACACCAAGAGAGGAAAAATTTTGCGATGATCACAAAGAGTCCCACGGTTGGGAGAATGAGAGGAGAAGAGAGTGGAGAGAAAGAGAAGAGAGAATGAGAAAGAATGAAGATAAGAGAGAGAAGGAAAATCGCTCATTTGGGCTTTCCTTCTTTCTTCTAGGTATAAATACCTAGGGTTCTAGAATAGACGGCCAGGATCAATTCAGAATGGATGAAGAGCTGGGGTGAAACACGCCCCCCCATAGCCGCCCAACAATCCCAATCAAAATCTTCTTTTCAAACTTTTCTAAAGTCTTTTCAAAAACGCCATCCAAAGGGTTTCAAAATTGCCATTAAAGGTTGGGAGAAATTGCAAGGAGAGCCCCAAGGCTGCCACCTTTTCCAGCCAATCGATTTTTGTAATTTGAAAAGGTTTAAAGAAATTACCAAAAGCCATTGGGTGCAGCCCCATGCCTTCCTCTCTTGGAAAGACACCCCTCATGATCAAGCTTTAAGCCTCATCATGAGGCCTTGAACCAAGGGCATGGCCAATCGTGACCCTCCCTTTTCAAGCAATGCATTCTTTTACAAGAATGCTACCGCCTAGCTGGTCAACCTTTGACCAGCTGGTCCACCAAGGTCAAAAACATCCACTAGAGGGGCACCACATGGGTTTGGGCCACCTCTAGTCGATCCAGATCCGAAACGTTGATTTACAATTACGTAAAATGCTTATTTAATAATTTAAAAAATAAAATTTGACTTCAACACATCATATACTCATTTTCAAATTCTTGATTGACATGAAATGTTTAAAGCTCCTTAGATAAATTTCCCTTTGTTTGCGAGAAATGCACTCGTTATGACTCGTGTACTATCGATATGCAATTTCAGTAATTCACATGCACTGACGGGGTTCGTTGTATAGGTCCCAAATTTGGGGACAAACTAAATACGTATATTATACACTTGCCCTTAAATTTTCAGAAGTTAATTCATCTAAAATTGGGCTCTTCTTACTCATATATTATACTTACACGATTTCGGGTCTCACTCATTATGAACCGAAATTTCAAAGCATAACTCACATTATATCTAATTACGTGCTACAACCTCGTAAACATACGAAAGTATACACCTCAACTTTACGCAAACAGTGAATTCTTCAGAAAATTTTGTGGGTCTTACATTTGTACTCTTCAAAGAGCCTTTAAATAAAATAATGATCTTCTATCAAATCCTCACATTCTTCTCCATGATACTGGGGCATTTTATTTTTTTGTCTTCCTTCATCATGTGCAGGCAGGATCAGACAAATTCTTTACTTCAATTTTGTCAAATCTTCACTAAATCTTTAATCAGTCTTTATTTTATCAATTTTTATTCAATTTTATCAATTTTTATCAATTTTATTAAATTTTATCAAAAACCTTATTCTCTAACCCTTTCAGGTTAAGGGATAAACATGATGCCTCTTTTCAATGAGGTACTCATTTGTTCTTTTTCCCTCTCAGGTTAAAGGATAAACCTGAACCTCGTTTTGCGAGATCCTTTTCTTTCAGGACAGAAGATAATCCTAAAATCTTTTACTATTAATTTTTCCTCAAACTTCTGCCAATTTCTACCAATCCTTCTCAACTTTTTATTGTCAGTTTCATCAGCTTTATGGATTCTTTCCTTTTATCAATCCCTTTTGTCCTCTATCAATCTCTATCAATTTTGATCGATCTTGTCGAATTTTATTCTTCTTCAGGATAAGGGATAATCCTGGAAACCATCATAAATAAAATTCAAATCTTAGGCTATCTTGGGTTGAGGATCTTGAATAAAATCCTCATCTCCTTCATAACTGTGGGAATCTATTCATGCCTTTTGTCAATCCTTCCAGAATCTGACTTCCGAGTTAGAATTATTTCCTCCCCATCTCAGTTCTGACTCAGGCTTTTGTTTTGTTTTCATTATTTTAAAGATCCAGATTCCGACTCGGGTTTTTTTTCCTTTTTATATATTGTTTGAAGTTTCGAGTTCCGACTCGAACTTCTTATCAAATTCAACGCTCGTGTTGGAACCGATCGTTCCTTTGAAGATTCGAGTTTTCAAACTCGGGTTTTCTATTTTTTTATCATTATTTTAAAAGATCCGGGTTCCAACTCGGGTTTTTCCTTTTTATATATCGTTTGAAGTTTCGAGTTCCAACTCGAACTTCCTATCGGATTCAATGCTCATGTTGAAACCGATCGTTCCTTTGAAGATTCGAGTTTTCAAACTCGGGTTTTCTATTTTTATCATTATTTTAAAGATCCGGATTCCAACTCAGGTTTTTTCCTTTTATATATTGTTTGAAGTTTCGAGTTCCGACTCGGACTTCCTATCGGATTCAACGTTTGTGTTGGAACCGATCGTTCCTTTTAAAGATTCGAGTTTTTAAACTCGGGTTTTCCATTTTTATCATTATTTTAAAGATCCAGGTTCTGACTCAGGTTTTTTTCCTTTTTATATATCGTTTGAAGTTCTGAGTTTGGACTCAGACTTCCTATCGGATTCAACGCTCGTGTTGGAACCGATAGTTCCTTTGAAGATTCGAGTTTTCAGACTCGGGTTTTCCATTTTTATCATTATTTTAAAGATCCGGGTTCCGACTCCGGTTTTTCCCTTTTTTATATCGTTTGAAGTTCTGAGTTCCGACTCGAACTTCTTATCGGATTCAACGCTCATGTTGGAACCAATCATTCATTTTGAAGATTCAAGTTTTCAAACTCGGGTTTTCCATTTTTATCATTATTTTAAAAATTCGGGTTTTAAAAATTCGGGTTTTCAAACTCAGGTTTTTCCATTTTATCTTTATTTTGAAAATTCGAGTTCCGACTCGGGTTTTCTCCTTTATCTTCCATTTCTGCAATTTCGAGTTCCGACTCGGATTTCCCCTTCAGGATAAGGGATAATCCTGAAACACTGACAATTATTCTCGCACAATTCTCAAGTATCTTAGAATGTCGGTCTCCTTTTTAACTATCTGTTGAAAAACCCAGCACTCGTACTGGTGTGTTTTCAAAACCCAGTGCTCGTATTGGTGTGTATTTTCGAAAACCCAGTGCTCGTACTGGTGCATTTTTTTAACCCAGTGCTCGTACTGGTGTGTTTCTCAAAATCCGGTGCTCATACTGGTGCATTTTCAAAACCCAGTGCTCGTA
Source organism: Nuphar pumila (assembly GCF_984573655.1). Taxonomy (NCBI): domain Eukaryota; kingdom Viridiplantae; phylum Streptophyta; class Magnoliopsida; order Nymphaeales; family Nymphaeaceae; genus Nuphar; species Nuphar pumila. The sequence goes on from NC_143257.1 coordinate 79,335,262, forward strand.
CTAGTGCATTTTTAAAACCTAGTGCTTGTACTGGTACATTTTCAAAACCCAGTGCTTGGACTGGTACATTTTCAAAAGCCAGTGCTTGTACTGGTACTTTTTCAAAATCCAGTGCTCGTACTGGTGTAGTTTTGAAAACCTAGTGCTCGGACTGGTGCGTTTTCAAAAACCCAATGCTCATACTAGTATATTTTCAAAATCCAATGCTCGTACTGGTATATCTAGCGCTCGTGCTAGTGTCTGGCTGACTGATCAGTTAGCTCTCCAGGTTCAGTCTTTGTACTAAGCATTCACCATCAACATTCACGCTCTACAATCTCAATTTGAACCTCCGGGTTACCATTCTATCAAAAAATCAATGTTTTTCTCTTCCGAAGGACCCTCTTTAGGGAGAGTTTGATGGAGCTTGTTCCTTCCGCATGCAACCATCTTTCATTCGCAAAAACCCTTTTCCAGGGAAAGTTTAAAGGGACTTGTTTTATTCACGAACAGTTTGCAAAAAAACAACCAACTTTACACAAAATAACCCTTTTTCTAGGGAGAGCTTCGATAAAAGCTCGTTTCTTTTGTAGCCCCCGTTTTTCTCATCTTTGGCCAACCCCTTCACAGAGGACCTTCTTTTAGGGAGAGTGTGATGGACTCGTTCCTTTGTGATACTTTTTCAACTTTATTGTCGGCCACCTTTCTATAAGAGAAGCCTAGGGATAGGGAGTTTTGACAAAAACTTAATTTCTTTTCAAAAGTTTCGTTTTGCAAACACCTCCTCTTTAGGGAAGAGCGGAGTATTTCCAACTTCCCATTCAGGTAAGGGTTAAGCCTGAGTCTCTCTTTTGGGGAAAATGAGAGGAGAATTTTGTCGTGGATATGTCGATTCGATATCAAGCAATTACTTTTATCAAGGATTTCTAGAATACTTTGCTAATTTGCTATAAAAAACCATTGTTGATCTCAAAGCTTTTATTGCACAAAGAATTTCCTCAAACTACCTTTAGTATTATTTCCAAAAGAGCAAGACTTTTGTGAAATAAGAACAAAATTCATGCTTTTTTTTGTTGGTCAACCAAGAGAATAAAGAAAAATCTTTGATATGACCGGCAAAGGAAAATTCAATGATGCTGAAAAGCCATAAGTGAACTGATATTGATCATAGCTATGACACATTCTTAAAGATTATTCTTTTGACAGTAAGACAGTGAAAATATCCTGGGCAGTAAAAGAGACTACCCAATCCATATCTCCTCAGTCACCTAAGCTGCAATCAAATATCCGCAAAAGGGATATCTCAATTGTCGTCAAGATGAAGACGAATATGCGAGCTAGACTCTGGGGCCAAAGAAGATGTGGATCATCTTCGAGATGAAGGAGTTTGTGACGGATCCTTTCAGGGAATGTTCAGATCACCATCAAGATGAAGGCGACTGTAATGAACCTCCCGACAAAACCCTGAAAGATATTTGATTTCTGCTATCATCTAGAGATTTTCGACCAATGAACCAATGTCATCAATATAATTCCTGAGAAAAAGAAGGATCAGAACATCTCCAAGATGAAGGAGTTTGTGACGTGCCCTTCCCCGAAAAAGAGAGAAAAGTCAAGACATCTCGAAAATGAAGGATGATGTAATAAGCTTCTCGCCGAAACCCAAGAAAGCTCCATGACTCAAAAGAGTGCAAACAGATCATCATGGGAAAAGCCCCAGGATATCAAACTGCCCAAAATTGCCAGGAATTATCTTTACCTATGTAAAATCTTTTATCAATATCTTTTCACTTAATTGTTTTGATGATACTGAGAACAAATTTCTTTCTCTTCATATCAAGAAAATGGATAGCTTCCTTGAAGAAACTCAATAGCAACAAATTTGAATTTAATTCTTGATTCTACAAAGTTAGCCCAATTGGAGTTAATACTCTAGGTAGACAGAGGTGATATTTTCACACATATGAGCACAATTCAATCATTCTGAATCAACTACAACTTTTGGCATCTTATTGGCAATATTTTCTAAGTTATCCCAACATGAAGTAAGAACTTGATGTTCATTTTCGACATATCTGATCTTAGCGATCTCAGATTCGCACGCTTCCCTGTGTTTTCCACTATCCTGCCATAGACAGTTCTCGCTCAGGATAAGGGTTAAACCTGAAATTTCAGCAAAAGGTATGTTATTGTCAAAAGCTATTTCAGTCTCAGTAATGAGGTGCCCCTTTATCAACCCCTTTTCAAGCTTTAGGGAATCCCATTTTTCATCCTTTTGCAAACCCCTCTTGGACTTGTTGTGCAAAGTCTAGAGGTTCCATCACAGTTTCCTCGCTCTTCAAGGATTCTGTATCCATTCAGGCTAAGGATTAAACCTGTTACCTCACTCCTCGAGGTATCACCCAAACCTTCTGCGAGAGGTTGTCTGTTTTAAAAAGATGGTTTAGTCTTAGCAATGAGACGCCCAAGATCATCCATTTTCCAAGCTTTAGGGAACCCCATTTTTCTCTTCTCGCAAACCCCTTCAGGATTTGTTCATCCAAATTTCGAAGGTCCCATCATGGTTTCTTCATCCGAGGATTCCGTATGGTCGCCCCTTTCAGGTTAAGGGTTAAGCCTGAACCTCGCTCCATGAGGTATCTTTCCGTTCAGGTTAGGGTTAAACCTGAATCTCGTTCTGACTAGATATTCTTTCTAGTCCCACCACGGTTTCTTCATCCGAGGGTTCCGTACGGTCCCCCACTCAGGTCAAGGGTCAAACTTAAATCTCGTTTTGGCGATGTATTTCTTTTTGTCCCATCACGGTTTCTTCATTCAAGGATTTTGTGTGGTCGTCCCTTTCAGGTTAAGGGTTAAGCCTGAAACTCGCCCCATGAGGTATCTTCCGTTCAGGTTTAGGCAATCCTCCCAGTCCCATCATGGTTTTTCCCCACAAAGGAATCCATGCTTTGTATATCCATCCAGAAAGGATCATACTCGAGTTTCATATCGCAAGGCATTTTTCTCAAAAATGTCCCATCAAGGTCTTCGTATATTCCTTTCCCATTCAGGTTAGGGTAGAACCTAAAAGCTTGTCTTGCTATATCTTCATCCCATCCAGATTAAAGGCTAAACCTGACTCATTCTAAAAAGTTGATCTTGTCTCACCCATAAGACTTGATCAAAATTCTGATTTTCCACCATTTTTGGATTTTTGCCCAAGGACCCATCACGATTTCCTCATTTCTGTTTTTCAATCATATGATTTACGAGGATTTCGTCTCTCCAAAGCCATTCAAGATAAAGTATTAAGCCTGAGAAACCATGTCTTTCAGAATAAATGTTTCCACACCCAGTTCAGATCTGCTGACTGGGGCATTTTTTTTTCAAAATTTGGAGTGTTTTCTTTGCCACTAAGCTCGGCTTTCAACCAGCTTAGTAGCAAAGAGGGGCAGTTGTAAACACCCCAAATTTTTCATAATTTGGTAAATATTCTCTTTCTGCCCTTGGCCCCCATTTTCTGAGTAGATTGAGTAATTTTTGCTCAAAATTCCAGTTTATTCCTCGGATTTATTGGAATCAAAATCCATTTTTTATATTTGACTCAATTTTGGATCCGGATCCAGTTCAAAAACCAAATCTGAGCCCCGTTGTCCAATTTTCAAATTAAAATTACAAAAATACCAAAAATAGTTTTTGAATGGCTCGGACAGTCCATCCGGCATTCGTTTGGATTCACTGCTCTATATTTCTCGATTTGAGGTTCAAAACTCAAAACTTTTCTTAAATTCTTAATCCAAACCCATTTTCTGAAGATTTTTTCAGAAAAATAGCCTTGAATTCTTGAAAAACCTTTTTTTCATAAATATTTCAAATTTTACAAAGATATGTCAAAAATCCTTTATTTTCTCATAAATTTTAGAGTCTTATTTCCAAAATAACAAAAAAATCAGAAAATACCAAGAAAAAACATCAAAAAATCCAAAAAAGTCAGAAAACATGAAAAAAAAAGTAGTTTAAAGCTTGTTTTGCTAAAAGCCTCTTTTGAAAACCAGAAAAACCTTTTTTTTTAGAACCTTCTTTTTGAAAAATCAGAAAATCTGCAACGGTCTCACCGTTGCCTTGCGATCTGTTTCGCTCTCTGCCTCTGCCGATCCTCCCCCTTCTGGAGACTTCCCTTCTTCCTCAACCCTTCGATCCTCCTTATTCCTTCTTCACTCGTCGATCACCAACAACCCCTCTTCTCGATCTTTCCTCCATCTTCTATATAAACAACCACAGAGATCCAGTCAAAAGGGGGGGGGGGATTGCGTCCATCATCCATTTTCTTCCGTGCCTTTTCACGATCCCTGAATCAAGTAAGGCGCTACCTCTTCCTTCCTTCGATTTTCCCCTACAATAGTTGAGGGAAGAACTCTCCTTCTTTAAAAAATCGTGCAAATCACGGTAAGCCATCACTCTACTTTCCTCTCTCAATAAAATTTATGCTTATATTTTTTTTCTTTTGTTTTCTTCTTTATTGTTTCCTTTCTTTCTTCTGCTATTTATTTTCAGCATAATTCGCAAGATCGACCTACATATAACAATGTCGATCTGTGTGATGCTACATTAATGGAACAACCCTGTTCTAACACATTTTCTGGGTCCCTTAATGCTTTCCCTTTCTATTTTAATTTCCTCAATGCTTCTTTCTCGCTCTCGTTAGGTAGTGCATCGATCTCCTCTTGCTTTGATCATCATTGTTATCATTTTTATTGTGTTACGTTGTTGTGTCGAGCATCGTCACTGTTCCCTTTTTGGCATTTTGCTTACAGATTGGTTGTGTTCAAGACCTTCTTCCATCATATGAGCATCGCCCCATTAATGCATCCGTCGTAATCGACTTCGCATATGCAAAATCAATGGAATATGTTTATTCCAACACCTTATTTTCTTTGTTTTTTTTTCTTTATATTTTATTGCTTCGTTTACACCACATTCCAACGTACATCTTGTATTATATTAATCTTCCTTCTCCATTTTGATTATCTTTTTCTTTCACATTGATTTCCTGTCCCCATTTGATTGTCATTTGATCTTGATTTCATTTTTTCTCTGTTCTGCAATATGTTTCATCCGCATCATTGATCTTTGATCAAACCCTCTATTATGCAATTTTTTTCTCTTTTCTGTTGCCTTATCACGAATCATCTAAATGTTTGTTTATTTTTGCACTCATCTCATATCCTATGCAGTTCGTGGAATGAACCGTTACTTGTACATTAGTACCCATAGGCCCCAACGTTAAAACCTATGTATTCTCTGCGCTAAATTATTCATTATATACTGTCATAGCACCATAAGTCCAACTCGGTTCTTACCTCATTTTGTTTTCCTCATCTCATTTGATTTCTCGTTTTCCCCGCGTAAAATCATAGTAATTTCATCTAGTGTTTATGATCATGTTCTCTTCACCTTCGTGGTGCTATGATCTGCTTTCGTAGCATTCAAAGATTTTTTTTTTGTTTTCCTAATTATCATCGAATTTCATTCATCCATTCATGTCATTTGGTACCCCTTGTCTTTACCCATCCACTGCTTTAAAATGTATGTGTGGGTCATAGTTAGCAAAGCAGTGTTGTCGAAGTGTCATCGGATGCCACGTTAATATCAGTAGCATCATCTGATCTCTCCAACCTTGCATTAACCCTCTGCATCTTCCTTCATATAACTACATTCAAATATAGGCTTACCTATATTCATGCTATAATATTCTGTAAAGTTCCATATAAGTGGGAATACAATCTTCATGCTGAACTAAAAAGGGATTCACATCGGGTGTCATTTCTCAATGATCCCATTGCTGTCAGAATTCATAATCGTGCTTTGTATATGTTCATAGATCCCATATACAATATCGTTAGATCAGATTTTTGGTGTGGTTTCTCGATTGATTCAATCTTGGAGTGAATCATATTCACCACAAGGGGATTTTTGCAAGGTGTTTGGTACGATCCGAGATACAGGTACTGTGTTTTATTGCCTCATTTGAGGGTTTTTAATCAAGTTGTTGCTGCAGAGGCCACTGATAGCTCTCCTTTCATTTCACTGAATTGCATATACCCACCTTCCAACACAACTTTCCATCTCACTATTGCGTGACACCCAGTGACAATCCAAGATACAGGTACTGTGTTTTATTGCCTCATTTGAGGTTTTTTAATCGAGTTGTTGCTATAAATGCCACTGTTAGCTCTCTTTATTGTTTCAATACTTTGTATAGCATGTTACGTTTCCTTCTCTACACATATATGCATTTTATTTTGCTTTACCTATGTATGTCATTGACTCACCATATGTCTAGACCTTCCCAGTCATGCCCTTCATGCTTCATAGGTAATACCGCTGTTTCAAAACCTGCTAGTTCCCATCTTTTCCATTGCCATTTCCTTGCCATATATATAACTAAAGGGTTAAGTCTCAGGTCCTCTTTTGTTTTCTCCCATTTCCTTTGAAGTTAAAAAAAAAAAGTAGTAAAAGATGGGGAGCCTAGTCCCTATCACAGGTTTAATCAAAATCAAATTTTCTTTTGCCATCAATAAGTATATTGCATTCTGAGTTCCTTGTTTATGTTATCTTGTTTTCTATTGCTGATCAAGTAAAAAAAATGGATAATGGACAAGAACTGGAGTGGCCTGAAGCTCAAAGGATTGTAATTAGTCAAGATCTGATTGCAGTTGCCAAACAACCATTGTTGTTTCTTGAGGCAGTTGATAGAAATCGATGTCTGTATGATGGCCCGATTTTAGATAGAGTTGTCCACAGGCTTAATCCAGTGCAGTACCAATTGGATTATGAAGAATTCTATGTAAGGACCCTTGACAATCATGATGTGTAGTCTACCGTGAAAGGGTCTTCCAAACAGGAAACTTCTGAATTTTGGGATATGACCTTGTTGCAGCTGTTAAGAGGCAGAGCTCTTTTCCATACCAGGTAGCTAGACCTTCTATGCATAATGTTCTACTTCTTGAAGAAGTTGTAGCAAGGTATAAAGGCTCCCTGCATCTGATCAAGAGAAACAATCAAAAGTCTGGGCGGCGATTCTGTGTGCCAACTTATGATATTGATTTGATATGACACTCACACCAACTCGCAGCATAGTGTTTTTTTTTGTTTTTTTATAAATAGTTTGTTTGCTAATTAGTCTTGCGGTATTACATGCCATTTGTTTTCAGGTAGATTGATGGTGTTAATTCATTATTGCAATGCCATATCTGTAGTCATAGCATCCACTTTCCTCACATCCTGTGCATAGCTAGTGTACGTCAGCTACCACACCAACTCCATATCCACTTCGCACAACAAATGCATTCTTCCACCAGCACAATACCCATTGATGTTTCAACACCCTCACCCACCTGCTGTGATTCATACAGCAGCACCAGTCATACCCGATCCCCATTCTCATTCAGCAAATTTCGGTTGTAGTTACATTATTTGTTTTGATTCAGCAATCCATCATCATATCATTTTTTTTACTGCATATAGTCTTTACTTGTCTTCTTTTAGTATGGTTTCTTTTTGGTTCAGCATAGTCCTCTGTAACCTTGAGTGATGGGGTTTCATAGGGCTAGATGATTTAATCTCTTAGTATTACCTGAATCATTCTTGTCATATTGGAAGTGTTGCATCATTTAAATATTTAGATCAAAGTAGCCATCATATGTCGGTTGATGCATTGTTTTCATTCCCACAGCACCATCGCATTCTCCATCACTTTGCATATGTTCATTTTCAGCGTTTACAACAATATACATACATCTTCTACCTGCTGCACCCACCTCACATAATGCACATTTTCTGTAGAATGTACTATTCATACCTCCACTTAGCCTCACAGTGATGTGCATTTTCCTGCAAAATGCACTATTCACTACCTTTGCACCTGTCATACATAAACACCATTTAATAAAAGTTTTCCTCATGTGATGATGCATAAATTATAAGTATTCTTAATATATTTTCATGGCATAAATGCATCATCTATAGTTTTAGAACCCACACTTAGATGCATATTGATGTTAGGAAGCTATGGTTCGAATTTTATCCAAAATTGGACTTAAAATGAGGAAGTTATTGCATTTATAGTGTTGCGGGTCAAACTTCGGAGCAGAACTGGATACTTTGGATCCAAACCGCCCATCTGGGCCATGGATCTAGGCCAAAACACATAGAGATCCACTCCAGCCTAGCCATTCACGTTTTTCTAAAAGGTTTTCTAAAAACCCTCGCTCTAAGGAGGTGCCCGAAGAAAAGTTTGTTTTTAATCCCTTTTATGGAAAATCCAGAAAATAACCCCTATCGTTTAAATAGAACATGACGCCCAGCTGAAAGTGGTCTTTGCCTAGGTTTTCATGCCCTAGGAGCACGAATCTTGCTCCAGCCACCTTCCTCCCCAGCTGTCCTTCACCCACTTTCTTCATCCTCCATGGTCGGCCATGGAATCCATGTCAAGCTCAATGGAGATGCCGGCCCTTCTTCTTTCATTTCTCTTCTTTCAGATCTGCCTTCTCTTCTCACCCTGTTGAAACTAATCATCAAGGTTTCCTTTTTGCAGATTGCAACTGCAGGTGGAGTGAACTAGCCATGGTAGGGGTGTTGTTTGCCCCTCCATAGCATGCCATCCCTACCCTCGATGGCTCTCTTCTCCATTAAAGCACGCCACCTTCGAGGCATATCCATCCAGTCGTTTCCCTGCAAATGGCAGCAAAGCAATGTTAGACAGCATCACCGAGGTCCCTCGTGACACGAATCTATGGCGAAGTTCGCTCACCCACTACCCCTCCACTCATCGGATCGCCCTTGAGGTAAGATCTTCCCATCCCTTTCTTCTAGATAAAACCCAGTTTGTGTTGTGTTTTTTTGTGACTATGTGTTGTTTTATTTTCAGTTCGTGCTGTGCATTTTTGGTCTTTTAAGCCTTAGCATAGACATGTGTGCTTGAGACCAGCACGTTAGGATTTAGATCTTATTCATTTGTTGTAGGCGTTTTTAGCTTTGTAAGATTCATATGTCGATTTTTATTTTTTCTGTTTTTATCCGACCATAGTATCCTTAGTCTGTGCTGTAATCCTCCCATTAGGTCGAGTATAGGTTTTAAAATATGTTTTTGTTCGCAGTTTTTATTTTGCTAAATTGATTGTTGTCAATTGTTTGAAATATATCGTTTAATTCTAACTAGTTGTAACATTTTTTGTAGCATTGTAGTTTGCTAAATTAGTTTCATTTAGTTCCATGGATGTGTAGATTTAAATAGTTTTAATCTGGTCGTAGGTTTAGTTATAGATTAATTTCTGTTTTGAATTTTCTTTTGTTTTTTTAGCCGATTGAAGTATAGGTATATAATGTGATCTCGGTTTGTATTTCATGTACAACATGCTAGTTAGATTAGTTTTTGTGTTTTTTAGTTTAAAATGTTTAGTCATAATCGTAGGTGAGTGTAGTTGAATTTAGATAGGATTCATAGTGTTAAATTATATTTAGTTTAATGTGCTAATGGCAATATTAATGTATTAGTCTTGCTTAATTTTTGTATTACTCAAATCTTGTATATATCAATGTGTTATGTTAATAATTGTTAGATGCTAGATTCGTGAATTTCTTTTTAGCCATGTTAGAATTAATTCAATTAGCTAGGTCGATTTTCATGTAGTACTTAACATAGGTATCTAGTTCTAATTTATGTTTGATTTACCATATATATCCTGAGTCAATTGTATTTAGGGTAATTTAGTTAGGATAATATTGTGTTAGACTAACTAATTAATTAGATTTGATGAAGGGCAATGTAGTCATTGTGTGTGAAAATCATTTTTGGTAGGAATGGACTCCTCCAAATTCATGGACTTGAGTAAGGAAAGTTTAAAATTGTTATCCAGCCAAGTAAGGAGAAGTTGACCTTTTCAATTTTGGAAACACTCTTTAAATTTCAAATCTCTTTCTAAAATAGTGTGCAAGGTTTTGGGAAAGAGTTTAAATGCTTTATTTCTTGTAATGCCAACCTCAAAATCGTGTGGAGTCAACCAGCTGGACGTTTTCCATTCTCAAGTTTTCCTATTTGGGTTTCTAAGTCAATTATGGAAGAGGATCTTCTTTCCAAAATCGTGCACCTCATTGATAAGCCCTTCTACTAATCTCCTATGCTGACATAATCTAGATAGAATAGTATTAATTGAGTAGATATTAAATTAGAATTAGATTTTCAAAATCGTGTTTTCTAAAATAGTTAAGTGTAGTGTATCTTTCTCTATGTTAGTTGTATTTTATTTAGTTGTTTAAATTAGCTAGAGTAAGTTTTAGTAGTTAGTATGTATTAACTTAGATTAGAATTACAAAAATCGTATAGCGTAACTTAGTAAGTGTGTTAGATTTGTATTAATGTTAGTTTATATTTCATGTAGGAGTTAAATGAGATTTGCATTCTTGTTTTAGTAAGTAAGATGTCACTCTTAGGTCTATTTTAGTTAGTCTTCTTGGGTGGCATGAAATACAGTCAATGCTTTATCCTAAACCACCACCCTATCTAACCTTAGTTAATTACTAACCCTAGTTACCTTAACTATTAGGTTAATGTTTGTTTCAATTAGGTTTTAGAATTAAACTTTGATTAGTTAGTTAGTTAGTAGTTATATTAGATAGAATATATTAGGAGTAATTAGATTCATTCATGTAGTTCTTTTAATTAGAATAACAACTTAGTTTAGAATAGATTAGTAGTAGTGATTTGTTTAGATTAAACTTAGTATTAGTTGTTTAGTTCCTTTAGTAGTTTTGCTAATTAGTTTAATTGTTGCTCATTTTCTGTAGTTTAGCAGTAGATTAGATTAAGTTTATGACTGTTTCCATGTAATTTAATGTCATATTGTCAATAGTGGATTGGCACATATGAATAGTGCACTGATTTCAAAACCAGATTTTTTTCCTATCGTGCACTCGTCATTTTATGTAGAAATTTTTGAAGGTTTCTGAAAATTCTTTTTTCATTCTCTCCATCTATGTGTTCACTGTCATCAGACCAAAAATCAGCTCATTTCGAGTTGATTTGGTCTAGTTTTTAAGCGTTTTCCAAAAACAGCTTTTTCGGGATTTCAAATTCGGGTCCTGCAATTTCCAGATTTATCCTGAATTTGAAACGCTTATATCTAGAGTTCTAGAATGAATTTTTCAAATCCGTAAAAACTGTCAGATTCTTGGATCTGTCAGGAATATAACAGAAGTAATTTCGTGAAAGTTAGAATCCGTTTGTTTATTCAACTCATCGAATTGCGAAAAGCTGTCAGAATCCACTTTTGCACTATTTAGGGACAAAACAGTCATTTAACTAGTTGTTTGATTTTACGTAGTTTTTAGTATTTCCTAGCATGTAGTTAGTGAATTAACTGTAGTTAGAATAATTAGGATTGATTTGTTTAGTTAGTTCAGTTAGAATTTGTAGTTTTAGTTTTCTTTATTTGTTTAATTGTAATTTAATTTCATGATTAGTTTAGAAATAATTGTAGATTGTAGTTAGAATTAAATTATGAATTGTTACTAACTTTTTCTTTTCATTGTTGTAGGTTGATAAGTTAGAAACCAAGATTTACAGGTGTATTTCCAATGTGAAGTGCAGATGCACATGTGGTGAAAAGACAAATTTACCCCTGGCGATCTGGAGAAGACTTAGATACTTGCTTTAGTGCCTTTTCATGTTTTTAGATTGTTATTTAATTAGAATTGTACTGTTAACATAGTTGTAAAACTCTGTGATATTAATAAATTGTTATTTTAGATTTAATTCATAATGTATCTCGTTCCCTGTGGATTCGACCCATACTCGCCACTTCTGTGGAAAGTCGGTTTTTATTATCTTTGGTTGACGATTTTCCAATTGTTTTTATTGAAAATTATGTTTTAAAAATTATCACTCCAAAAGTACAACCATCATGCCATGCGATGGAAAATTTTATCCTGAGGCTAATGATTCTGCATATAATGTTGGGATAGTTTTACCTCTTGAGTATGTAGAATTATCATATAGGTCAGAAACTGGAGGCATCAGGCTTAGAGAGGACATCCACAATGCATCTGGATATCAGTTTCTTATACAGTTTGCTCTTGTGTTATCTTTAATACAAAAATTGCACTCTGTTGATTGCAAGTTAGCCTTCAATGGAACCTATGGTTTTATTTTGGCCACCTATGACAGTGTTGTAGCTGGTTACCTTTTCAACGCCCATTCAATTCTCACACCTACTCAACATATTTTCTGAGTTCTTGTTGTTGTATGATGTCTTCTTTTAAATCGTTGTAATTTTGAAAAGATTTTTAAATGTAAAACATGTGAAAACCAGACATCAAATAATAAAAACCGGTTCTTACTAGTGGATGAGACCGGGTCGAACTCAGGGAACGGGAATATATCGTATTCAAGTACACAAATCTAAACTAATCTTTATTGCCGAATTATTGAAATGTAAAATGTTCAAGAAGAGTAAAACAACTAACTATTACAACAAATGAATACCCTTCGCAGAGGGCGTAAAGTGCAATATTTACAAACCCAATTAAAATCCTAATTCTAAAGTAAAAAGTAAAAAGAAGCTTTATTCTTCGTACTTCGTGTCATGTAATCTCTTCCGCTCCACTCCCGTGCAATCCTGCACAAGTCAAACGAAACACGAGCAGCACACGATAAAAGAATAAAACTATACTACAAGAATTATAAAATCTAAATGACACCCCTAAGTAAAAATGATTACTAACTACTAATTGACATGAAATAAACTGCTAACTATTACAAAAGATGTTAATCAAATCTACTACTAACTAATTGATTAATCTAATTACTAACAATTTACTAAACTAACAACATTACATCAAGTTCATTGTTATGCAAGTTCAGTGGATAATGCACCAATTTCAAACAAAACATTCAGCAACCTTGAAATCCTATAGAGCTTCAGCAATTAATCTCTTGTATGATGCAAATTAACACTCAATTGATCAGCAAATTTTAATCATCCAATATGATCCATCAAACAATTAATACACTTCTTTGTATTAAAAGATTCACAGAAAATAACAGCAAAAATCAAATATAGCCTTCAACCGGCTATCAGGAACCACTCCCCTTACTTGAAATCAATGACAATAAACTGCTTCGATCTCATTGCTTTTATCAGAAAACATTATGTTACTGATTAAAAAATTCAGTGGCTATCAATATTCACATCGGATTCAGCCATCCGGTTGAATATTTTTTCAAAATCAATGCTGGAATTTCAAAGAACAACAGATATCCACTGGAACTTTCAAACAACTGCTGGAATAACCAGAACTCAGAAATCTAAATACTCAAACAGAAAAAATTCAAACATCCGATCGATCTTCAAATTATCCCTTGATAAATTTCAACACTCAATCACTGAAAACACTAATAAAATCAAAGTCATTCATGAATTCAATTCTTGATCGGAAACAGTAAACCGTGAACTAAATTTCACGGTGGTTCAAGAATGAAATTTCCTGTTTCTTCTTTGCGTGCAGTGAATCAGAAGATTTCAATCGGCTGGACTGTATTCATCTCTCTGATTGCTACAGAAAATTAATCCAGCCGATGGACTTTGGACAAAACAATTGCCGGATGTTCAATTGATTCAGATCATTGCCGGAAAACATTAATCAACAGTTGATCAACATTCAGATAGTTGATTATTGGAGATTAATCACTCTAAAGTTCACAAATCTTCATTTAAACCAGACATTACATAATCTTGACAGACTAAAATTAATCAAATTCCAGCAATCAAGCACCGGAAGGTTCATTCATGCTCAGCTTCACTCGCCGGAATTCCTCTTCCATTCGTGACTATCAACAAAGTTCTGAATAGAAAATTTGTCTTTTGATGTTGATTCAGATTGTCATCATACAGACATTGCTCCAGAGATTCTGATCAAAATTTTCAATCAAAAATTGATGCAAGAAGTTATCAAGAATTATTCATCCAAAACATTATTCTGGTAGATCCCTGTCCATCGCCGGAATTTCTCTTCAGACATTTTTTTCCTTTTTTATGTTTTCTTGTTTTTTTTTATATTTTCCACATCAAAATTCAAACCTTAGATTGAAGTTCAGAAAGAAGAAGAAGAAGAAGAAGAAGAAGAAGAAGTTACAGAACAACTCACCGTGACTTGAGAGGGGTTAGAAGAGATCAGACTCCTTCCATACAGAACAACTGCTCGTAATAGACCGGTGTAGCTCACGTCCTAACTTTGGGTTTTCTACCTAACTAACGCACTAAGCGGCTAAACCACGCAAACCACAAAGCGAGTAAACTAAAAACAACAAAAACTAAACAAACACCACGCAGTTACACATAACAGAGATTATGCAAAAGAAATATAAAATCTATGTGTACGGTACCAATCGTACACAGTCACCTCTAAGGGAATCCTAATAAGTGGGTTGTGCAGAAAAGTAAGCTCGTCTCTAAGATATGCACATACGTGGTTCTAAACCTAAATACACACAAACACTAGGCAATAAAGTGAATACTAATATTATGCCGTTCCCCGGCAACGGCGCCAAAAATTTGATGTCTTCTTTTAAATCGTTGTAATTTTGAAAAGATTTTTAAATGTAAAACATGTGAAAACCAGACATCAAATAATAAAAACCGGTTCTTACTAGTGGATGAGACCGGGTCAAACTCAGGGAACGGGAACATATCGTATTCAAGTACACAAATCTAAACTAATCTTTATTGCCGGATTATTGAAATGTAAATGTTCAAGAAGAGTAAAACAACTAACTATTACAACAAATGAATACCCTTCGCAGAGGGCGTAAAGTGCAATATTTACAAACCCAATTAAAATCCTAATTCTAAAGTAAAAAGTAAAAAGAAGCTTTATTCTTCGTACTTCGTGTCATGTAATCTCTTCCACTCCACTCCCGTGCAATCCTGCACAAGTCAAACGAAACACGAGCAGCACACGATAAAAGAATAAAACTATACTACAAGAATTATAAAATCTAAATGACACCCCTAAGTAAAAATGATTACTAACTACTAATTGACATGAAATAAACTGCTAACTATTACAAAAGATGTTAATCAAATCTACTACTAACTAATTGATTAATCTAATTACTAACAATTTACTAAACTAACAGCATTACATCAAGTTCATTGTTACGCAAGTTCAGTGGATAATGCACCAATTTCAAACAAAACATTCAGCAACCTTGAAATCCTATAGAGCTTCAGCAATTAATCTCTTGTATGATGCAAATTAACACTCAATTGATCAGCAAATTTTAATCATCCAATATGATCCATCAAACAATTAATACACTTCTTTGTATTAAAAGATTCACAGAAAATAACAGCAAAAATCAAATATAGCCTTCAACCGGCTATCAGGAACCACTCCCCTTACTTGAAATCAATGACAATAAACTGCTTCGATCTCATTGCTTTTATCAGAAAACATTATGTTACTGATTAAAAAATTCAGTGGCTATCAATATTCACATCGGATTCAGCCATCCGGTTGAATATTTTTTCAAAATCAATGCTGGAATTTCAAAGAACAACAGATATCCACTGGAACTTTCAAACAACTGCTGGAATAACCAGAACTCAGAAATCTAAATACTCAAACAGAAAAAATTCAAACATCTGATCGATCTTCAAATTATCCCTTGATAAATTTCAACACTCAATCACTGAAAACACTAATAAAATCAAAGTCATTCATGAATTCAATTCTTGATCGGAAACAATAAACCGTGAACTAAATTTCACGGTGGTTCAAGAATGAAATTTCCTGTTTCTTCTTTGCGTGCAGTGAATCAGAAGATTTCAATCGGCTGGACTGTATTCATCTCTCTGATTGCTACAGAAAATTAATCCAGCCGATGGACTTTGGACAAAACAATTGCCGGATGTTCAATTGATTCAGATCATTGCCGGAAAACATTAATCAACAGTTGATCAACATTCAGATAGTTGATTATTGGAGATTAATCACTCTAAAGTTCACAAATCTTCATTTAAACCGGACATTACATAATCTTGACAGACTAAAATTAATCAAATTCCAGCAATCAAGCACCGGAAGGTTCATTCATGCTCAGCTTCACTCGCCGGAATTCCTCTTCCATTCGTGACTATCAACAAAGTTCTGAATAGAAAATTTGTCTTCTGATGTTGATTCAGATTGTCATCATACAGACATTGCTCCAGAGATTCTGATCAAAATTTTCAATCAAAAATTGATGCAAGAAGTTATCAAGAATTATTCATCCAAAACATTATTCTGGTAGATCCCTGTCCATCGACGGAATTTCTCTTCAGACATTTTTTTCCTTTTTTATGTTTTCTTGTTTTTTTTTTATATTTTCCACATCAAAATTCAAACCTTAGATTGAAGTTCAGAAAGAAGAAGAAGAAGAAGAAGAAGAAGAAGAAGAAGAAGAAGTTACAGAACAACTCACCGTGACTTGAGAGGGGTTAGAAGAGATGTCTGAAGAGAAAAACCTCCACCTGAGAAAAAGCCGCCACCAGAATGAGAAAAACCTCCACCTGAAAAGAGAAGAGAGAAACAGGGAGAAGGAGAAGAAGGAGATAAGAAGAGGTGGAGGGGAGAGGTTAGGAGAGAGGGAGAAGGCGCATAGAGGAACACCCTTTTGAAAATTCCCCTTCGTGGGTTTTTAAAGAGCAAACCGGTTTGTTATTATTTTTTCAAAAATTAAAAGAAAAGCTACAAGAAAAAAATTATTTGCTAAAAAACTCATTTGATTTAAAAATATAACTACTCTACTATTTTTATAACTATTTATATTTAATTAATTTTTTTTTCTTTTCTATAAGGAAGACTAAAACAATTTTAATAACAATATCAAAATGTATAATAAATTGCAAAAGAAAGCTATTTTTCTCTATTTTCTCTATTTTTTTATTTTTTTATTAAAATGCTCTATCCTAGCATATAAATGGGTTTTTTTAATTGATTTTAATATGCAATCATGCATGTTTTTATGTAAAATGTACCTAAAATCTATGCATGATCATTGTACCTATGTCACATTCTCATATAGGCATCCCTTCAACTCCATAACTTCACAGCATATCGATTTTCCCTTTTTCACTCCCACCTTACCTGCATTATATTCACATCTTCTTCACATACACACACTCATGCATTCCAGATATACATACTCTTATTTAGCTCTTAGATATGTACATATGTATGTTAGTTCTTCCAATATGATATTCCTTTTTGTATATTGCTTGTACTAACTCATCTTTCGCAGGAATACATCTAAAATCCAGACTTCTTTTCTTAGATTAAAGAACTTTGATATTTTCAAATTCCATTTTCAATAATGTAATAGTTAGATATCAATGAGAAACTTTACATTCCTGTACTAGATTAGAATGTATGAGCATGCATTTTTCATAAAATTATTTGTTTCATATCATTTCCTCTTTTATTTCAAAAATTCATGAATGGGAACATGAATGACACGTGCATTATTTTATAAAAGGTGATTAAATCCTAAGTTGATGATTTGCATCAATGACCATAGTCAAGGTGTGAACAAAACTTATGGTTTTCATCTTTTATGAAATAACTTTGGATCCACACTGGGTCTCTTTTAAAAAATCATCATATTTTCAAATATTTTCTTCCTTTATTAGAGTTTAACTTAAAATTAACTCAAAATATATATTAATGGCCATAGTCAGGATATATTGAGAGTTAATTTCATTCTAAACTCTATAAAGGCACCAAAAATGTGTTTTATTCTTCACTTGAATTTAAATACGATTATTATATGATACATCTTATGACCATAGTCAGAGATGTATTATATTCTTAATCTTATTTTAATTCATTTGAAGAATGAAATATGCTTTTCAAATTCAATTTCAAAATTCTTCAACTCATTTCATCATTTAGGATAGAATTACATCTTATTTTCAAAAATTCTTTTTATTTCAAAATCCAAGTGATTTTTGAGATAATTCTTCAAATACCTTCTTCATTTCTCAAATCAAATTCATCCTTCTATTTTATTTCAAATTTCAATTTCAAAGTCCAATTTGACTTTGAGATTTCAAATTCATTCCTGTATTCCAAATTCAATTTCCAATCCAAATCCAATTTCAAAGTTCGGTTCGACTTTGAAAATTTAAATTCATTTTCATTTTTCGGATTCAAATTCAAATCCAATTTAACATTTTGGATCTGATGTTTTTTCAAAGTTCAATTCCTGATTCATCCTCTGATTTCGAAACTCAAGCTTTAAATCAAGATTATCCTTTATTCTTCATTGAGTCTTGATTCTCAATTTAAATCAAAAGTCTTGAGATTGATTCTAAATCTCAAAATTCGATTTTTTTCTAAGTTTTAAATTCAAATCTAGATTTCCAAAATCCAGATCCATCAACAAGTCCCATTTGGATTTTCAAAATCCAATTCCATCTTGGATTCTAGATTTATAACCCAATTCCACTTTGGATTTAGATTTTCAAATCCAACTCCATTTTGGATCTCAGACTTCGGATCCAGATTCTATTTAGGATTCCAGATTTCGGATTCAACTCCATCTTGGATCTCAGACTTCGGATCCAATTTCATTTAGGATTCAGACTCCCGGATTTAATTCCATCTTGGATTTCTGACTTCGGATCCGAAATTCCATTGAGGATTCCTATTTCAGATTCAAAACCATCTAGAATTCCAGATTTCAGATCAAATTTTGTTCCAGATTTCAAATCTAATTCCATTTCCAAATTCTCATTTCCAAAGCTAATTTCAAATCTATTTCTCAAGTCTGAATTCAAATTCAAATTCTTGTTTCAAGTCTTGAACTCAAAATTTCTTCTTTTTTCAAAATTGATTCTTGAAAATCGATCCAAATTCAAGGTCCATTCTGACTTTGAAAATTCATTCTGATTTCAGAAATTTCAATTCCCTTTCTCTTCATCTGAAGATTTATCTTTCCAAAAATTTTGATTATTCCGAAACTTAGAAATTCAAAGTCTCTTCTTCCAGATCCATTTCAAATTCTGAATTAGATTCAAAATCTAACTTTTTCAAATCAAGTTCAAACCCTTTGGATCATTTCTTCACTACATTATCACATTTATTTCAAAATCACTTGGAAAATCCCAAATTTCCAAAATATTTTTTTTTAAAAAAGCATGCATCCTTGCAGTGCATAAGCATGATTCTTTGTGCATTTTTAGACTTAGAATAAATTCTTAGATGATATTCTAGCAAAGCAAAAGGCGTAAATTCGATCCTTGGTTCGATTACCCCTGGTAAAGGTACCAGGAATGGTCGAACCTCGTACTGACAAGCGAATCTCGTTTCTCCATTTTTTCCGCAAATCTTCAAAACGGAGGTGAGTGATTTTCAAAACATTTCTTTGGTCGTTAAATGAAATGTCCCAATTTTCACTGGTCGTTAAATAAAAGGTCCTAGTTTCCAATGGTCATTAAATGAAAAGTTCCAGCTCTTCCGCTGGTCGTTAAATGAAAGGTCTCAGTTTTCACTGGTCATTAAATGAAAGGTCCCAACTACTTCGCTGGTCGTTAAATGAAAGGTCCCAGTTTTCACTGGTCGTTAAATGAAAGGTCTCAGCTACTTTGCTGGTCGTTAAATGAAAGGTTCCAGCTCCTTCGCTGGTCGTTAAATGAAAAGTCCCAATTTTCACTGGTCGTTAAATGAAAGGTTCCAGCTCCTTCGTTGGTTGTTAAATGAAAAGTCCCAGTTTTTATTGGTCGTTAAATAAAAGGTTCCAGCTCTTTCGCTAGTCGTTAAATGAAAAGTCCCAGTTTTCACTGGTCATTAAATGAAAGGTTCTCACTCCTTTGCTGGTCGTTAAATGAAAGGTCTCAGTTTTTACTGGTAGTCAAATGAAAGGTTCCAGCTCTTTCACTGGTCGTTAAATGAAAAGTCCCAGTTTTCACTGGTCGTTAAATGAAAAGTCCCAGTTTTCACTGGTCGTTAAATGAAAGGTTCCAGCTCCTTCGCTGGTTGTTAAATGAAAGGTCCCAGTTTTTACTGGTCGTTAAATGAAAGGTTCCAGCTATTTCGCTGGCCGTTAAATAAAAAGTCCCAGTTTTCACTAGTCGTTAAATGAAAGGTTCCAGTTCTTTCGCTGGTCGTTAAATGAAAAGTCCCAATTTCCACTGGTCATTAAATGAAAGGTTCCAGCTTCTTCGTTGGTCGTTAAATGAAAGGTCTCAGTTTCCACTGGTGATTAAATGAAAGGTTCCAACTCTTTCGCTGGTCGTTAAATAAAAAGTCCCAGTTTTCACTGGTCGTTAAATGAAAGGTTCTAGCTCTTTCGCTGGTCATTAAATGAAAAGTCCCAGTTTTCACTGGTCATTAAATGAAAGGTTCCAGCTCCTTCGCTGATCGTTAAATAAAAAGTCCCAGTTTCCACTGGTCATTAAATGAAAGGTTCCAGCTCCTTCGCTGGTCGTTAAATGAAAGGCCCCAGTTTTCACTGGTCGTTAAATGAAAGGCCCCAGTTTTCACTGGTCGTTAAATGAAAGGTTCCAGCTCCTTCGTTGGTCGTTAAATGAAAGGTCCCAGTTTTTACTGGTCGTTAAATGAAAGGTTCCAGCTCTTTTCTTAGTGCTTAAATGAAAAGTCCCAGTTTTCACTGGTCGTTAAATGAAAGGTTCCCGCTTCTTCGCTGGTCGTTAAATGAAAGGTCCCAGTTTTTACTGGTCATTAAATGAAAGGTTCCAGCTCTTTCGCTGGTCGTTAAATGAAAAGTCCCAGTTTTCACTGATCGTTAAATGAAAGGTTCCAGCTCCTTCGCTGGTCGTTAAATGAAAGGTCCCAATTTTTACTGGTCGTTAAATGAAAGGTTCCAGCTCTTTCGCTGGCTGTTAGATGAAAAGTCTCAGTTTTCACTAGTCGTTAATTGAAAGGTTCCAGCTCTTTTGCTGGTCGTTAAATGAAAAGTCCCAGTTTCCACTCGTCATTAAATGAAAGGTTCCAGCTCCTTCGCTGGTCGTTAAATGAAAGGCCCCAGTTTTACTGATCAGAATGTCCAAAATCATAGATTCTGCTCAAGGTCGCATCAAAATCTATATTGAGTGATTATTTCATAAAGGATCCTCGAAAACTTTGCCAATACGCTAAAGATACTTGTTGATTCCAATAAATATTACTGCACAAAAGAGTCACCTCAGATTACCTCTAGTATTCTTTCCAAAAAGGTGAAACTTTTTGCGAAAAGAGGTAAAATTCAAATCTTTTCCTGTTGATCAACCAAAAGGATGTAAGAAATATCCTCGATATGATCAATGAAAGAAATATTCAATGATATTGAAATGCCAGAAGTGAATTGATATTGATCATGGCTATGGCGCGTGTTTAAAGACGGCTATCTGGCAATCAGGGAGTGAAAATATCTTGAGCGATAAAAGGAATCCACTCAATCCATATCTTCACATTCATTTAAAGTTGCAATCAAATATCCGCAAAAGGGATCTCTCAATTGTCGTCAAGATGAAGACGAATATGCGAGCTAGACCCCCGAGGCCAAAGAAGACCTGGATCATCTCCGAGATGAAAGAGTTTGTGAAGGATCCTTCAAGGGAAAGTTCAGATCACCGTCGAGATGAAGGCGAGTGTGATGAACCTACCGACAAACCCTAAAAGATATTTGATTTCTGCTATCATCTAAAAGACCTTTTAAGCCAATATCATTAATAGAATCCCTGAGATAAAAGAAGGATCGGAACATCTCCAAGATGAAGGAGTTTGTGACATACCTTTCCCTGAAAAAGAGAGAAAAGTCATGATATTTCCAAAATAAAGGATGATGTAAAAGCCCAAAAAGCCCAATGACTCAAAAAGAGTGCAAAAAGATCATCATGGGAAAACACCCAGATATCAAACTGCCAAAGTTGCCAGAAGTCATCTTTTCTCATGCAAAATTCTTTTATCAATATCTTTTCACTATTTGCTTTTATGAAATTATGAATATTTTTTTCTCTTCTCATATCAGGGAAATGGATAGCTTCCTTGAAGAAAATCATCAGCGCTAAAATTTTGAATTTGACTATTAAAACCGAGTAGTTAACCTCGTTGGAGGGAATACTCTAGGTAAAAGAGGGAATGTCATTTGCACATACATGCACATTTTCAAGCGTTTGAATCAACTACAATTTTATCTTATTTGCAAAATTTTCTAGCTATTTCAAGAATGAAATAAATATTCAATATCCATTTTGATGCAATCTAGAGTTGTTTATATTTTCCAGAAGAGTTGCCTCATCCAGTTGAAGTATCTCTTCCTGTCCCATCACAGTTTCTTCATCTGAGGGTTCCGTATGGTCGTACCCACTCAGGTTAAGGGTCAAACTTGTACCTTCTACGAGAGGTCATCGATTTCAAAAGCTATTTTAGTCTCAACAATGAGACACTCAAAATCATCCCTTTTTCAAGCTTTAGGGAACTCCCTTTTTCCTCCTTTCGCGAACCCCTTTCGGATTTGTTCATCCAAACTCCGAAGGTCCCATCATGGTTTCTTCATTCGAAGATTCCATTTGATCATCCCCTTCAGGTTAAGGGTTAAGCCTGAACCTCGCCCATCGAGGTATCTTCCTTTTTCATGTTTGGGTTAAACCTGAGTCTCGTTTGGATGAGGTGTTTCCTTCTAGTCCCATCATGGTTCTTCCCATCAAGGAAATCCATGCTTTATATATCCATCCAGGACAGGATCCTACTCGAGCTTCATCTCATGAGGCATTTTTCAAAAATGTCCCATCGAGGTCTGCTTATACTCCTTTCCCCATTCAATTCATCTTGATATATCTTCGCCCCATCCAAGTTAAGGGCTAAACTTGAGTCATTCCAAAAAGCTGATCTTGTCTCACCCATAAGACTAGATCAAACTTCTTATCTTTCATCATTTTGGCATCTTCGCCCAAAAGTCCTATCACGATTTCCTCATTTCTATTATTCATTCATATCATTTCCGAGGATTTCGTCTCCCCCAAAACCATTCAGGATAAGGTATTAAGCCTGAAAAGCCATGTCTTTCAAATAAATTCTTCCACACCCAGTTCAGATCTGCTGACTGGGGCATTTTCAAAATTTGGAGTGTTATCTTTGCCACTAAGCTCGGCTTTTTACCGGCTTAGTACCAAAGAGGGGCATATGTGAACACCCCAAATTTTTCAAAATCTTTTAAATATTCCCTTTTTGCCCCTGATTACTATTTCTGAACAATTGAGTCACTTTTAAATCTAAATTCTAGTTCATTTCTCAAGTTTTACTGAAATTAAATTCATTTTATATATCTGACTTGATTTCGGATTCGGATCCATTGTCAAGATCCAAATTTGAGTCTCATTGTCCAACTTTTAAATTAAAATTACAGAAAATACCAAAAATAGTTTTTAAATAGCTCAGACAGTCCATCCGACATCTGTTTGGATCCATCACGTTGTATTTCTCGATTTGAAATTCAAAACTTGAACATTTTCTCAAAACTTGGATCCAAACCCATTTTCTGAAGAAATTTCTCCAAGATAACCCTAATTTTTCAGAAAAACCCTTCTTCTCTAAATATTTTAAAATTTTGTAAAATTAGTTTAAATTCCTTAGTTTTTAGAATTTTGTTTTCAAAAATACAAATATATATATAAAATTTCCAGAAAAAGAACAAAAAAATAAGAAAATCGAAAAAGAATAAAAATCCAAAATTTCAGAAAATATGACTCTTTTTGAAAACCCTTTGTGATCATCGCAAAATTTTTCCTATTCTCTTGTTTTCTCTATCTTCCTTCTCTTTTCCTTTTCTAACCTCTATTTTCCTCCTTTTTGAAGGGAGAAGAATAAAAGTGAGAAAAGAAAAGAGAGAAGAGAAAAGAAAGAAAGAGAGAGAGAAGAGGAACTCTTTTGCGGGTTTTCACTTGACCTTGATTTGAAAAATATTTAGCAAATAACTCACCTCCGTTTTGAAATATATTGCGGGAAAAAATGGAGAGACGGGATTCGCTCGTCGGTACGAGGTTTAACCGTTCCTGGCGCCTTTACCAGGGGTAATCGAACCAAGGATCGAATCTATGCCTTTTTGCTTTGCCTAAATATCATCTAAGGATTTATCCTAAATCTAAATGCACAAAGAATCATGCTTGTGCAATGCAAAGATGTATGCTTCTTTTGAAAAGATGTCTTTAAAATTTCCAAGTATTTTGAGATGAACTTGGTAAGGGAGTGAAGAAATGTTTGAATCTAACTTTAAAACTTGAGATAGATCAGAGAAGTTCTAAGTCTTTGAAGTAAATCAGGATTGGAAGAATAAATCTTGATTTTGAGAAAGAATGATTTGAAGTTTTGAAATGAAAGGAAATGAAGTTTCAAAGTCGGAAATGGACTTTGAATTTTGAACTTGAATTTAGGAAAGGAAATGAATACTTGAGATGGAATTGAATTTAGATTTTGAAGTTTGAAATTGGAATGGACTGAGAAAATCAAATGGTATTTAAGAATAGAAATGGATTTAAGAGATTCAGATTGGATCTGAAAATGAAATTGAAATCTAGAATTGGAATTGGATTCCGGATCCTAAACAGAATGGGATTCGAGATTTGGAATCCAAGATGGACTTGGGTTCTGGATCCTAAAATGGAGTGGATCTGAAGTCTGAGATCCAAATGTAGAATTGGGTTCTGGATCCTAGAATGGATTTGGATCTGAAGTCTAAGATCCAAAGTCGAATTGGGTTCTGGATCCTAGAATGGATTTTAGATCTGTAATCTGAGATCCAAGGTGAAGTTGGATTCTAGATCCTAAAATGGATTTGGATCTGAAGTCTGAGATCCAATGTAGAATTGGATTTTGGATCCTAACATGGACTTGGATCTGAAGTCTGAGATCCAATGTAGAGTTGGATTCTGGATCCTAACATGGATTTGGATCTGTATTCTGAGATCCAAAGTGAAATTGGAGTCTGGATCCTAAAGGAGAATTGGATCTGAAGCCTGAGATCCAAAAGTGGAATTGGACTCTAGATCCTAAAGAGGAATTGGATCTGAAGTCTGAGATCCAATATGAGTGTTGAATCCTAGATCCTAAAAATGGATTTGGAGTTAAATTCAGAAGATGAATCAAGAACTTCCAAGTTTAATTTGAACTTGGAAAATGAATTTTAGAAATTGAATCTTTGAATATACAAATGAATTTCAAAGTCAAAATTAGACCTTGGATTTGAAACTTAGAAGATGAATCAAGAATCTCAAAGTTAAATTGAACTTGGAGATTGGATTGGACTTTTGAATGAGTTTTGGAATGTCAAAGTCAAATTTGATTTTTGAAATCTGATTTGAATCTGAATATGAAATCTCAAAGTTAAATTGAACTTTGAGATTGAAAATAGAACTTTGAAAAAATGAAAGGATGAATCAGATTTGATAAGGATTGAAGATAGATTGAGGAAGATATTTACATTTACTTGGAATTTTTGAAAAATGAATTTTTGAAAGTATGATGTAATTCTATCCTAAATGATGAATGAATTTGAAGAATTTGAAATTGGATTTTGAAAAGTTATTCTATTCTT
Source organism: Nuphar pumila (assembly GCF_984573655.1). Classification (NCBI taxonomy): domain Eukaryota; kingdom Viridiplantae; phylum Streptophyta; class Magnoliopsida; order Nymphaeales; family Nymphaeaceae; genus Nuphar; species Nuphar pumila. Next base: position 79,360,847 of record NC_143257.1, read on the forward strand.
GAACTGAATTAAAATAAGATTGAAGATATAATACATCCCTGACTATGGTCATTGAATGTATTATATAATAATCTATATTTAAATTCAGGTGAAGAATGAAATACATTTGGTGCTTTTATAGAATTTAAAATGAAATGAACTCTCAATATACCCTGACTATGGCCATTGGTATATATTTTGAGTCAATTTTAATTTAAATTCTAATAAAAGGAGAAAATATTTAAGGAAATATGATGAATTTTGAAAATGGATCCAGTGTTATTTCGTAAAAGATAAAAATCCTAAGTTTTGTCCACACCCTGACTATGGCCATTGATATGGATCATCAACTTAGGATTAATTTACCTCTTACAAAATGGTGCACGTGCCATTCGTGTTGCCATTTGTGAGAATTTGAAAAATAAAACAAAAGATGCATGAAAATAAGCAAGTTATGATATTTATAATGCTCATTCGTCCTATCTAAGACCGGAAATGTAAATTCTCATTTAAGATCTAACTATTACAACACATAAAGTTGAATCCCAAGCTCCAAGTAATGAGATTTTCCACATATTCCCTGCAAAATACTTGATTAGTATGAACATAGAGAAGAATGACACATATCACATGGAGGTCAATGGAAAAATACTCTTATGCCAAGATATACATGACGAAAAAAATGGAGAATAACATACACGCCTATATACATATATGCATGCATGCCTATATATATACACACATATACATGAGCATATACATATACATATATATATATATACATATACATATATATATATATATATATACATATACATATATATATATATATATATATATACTCATATATGTATATATATATCACATGCACTCAATGTAGGTGGATGAGAATGAAGCTAATGAAGGGATTATTGTGCAAATGAAGGGATCAGAGCAACTCATTAATTTGCTGTAAAGGAAAATTTGCAGCAGTTCTATGAACTCCTATATAACCATCATGGTCATAGGTGAGGTTGTGAGGTGATTCACAGCAATAAGGGGGTTGTGGGTGTTGAAAGGGGTATAACATGGGCTGCTACAATGTTATGAATTCTAGGAGGGTGAGACACAATAGTGCATTGGCACTGCTGTGAGTATATGCAAAGACTACAACAGTGTCAAGCACTGCTGTAGGTATATGGATAGCCGAATGATAGATGGTAAAGGTATGGAGTGATGAAATGCTGGTTGTGAATAGGAAGAGGATGGCATTCATGCTGTTGTAAGTGCTGCAATACTGTAAAGAATGTAAATGAGATGCTGGGAAATAGGGGTAGATGGTAAGTATTTAGGGAGGTGTTGAAGCTGGAGGTAAATGTGTACAGAGTGTAGCAATTATGGCAACAACTAACAAAGGGCGTGCTGCTGGAAGTGAATGTGAACATGGAGTGGGGAACAATGTGATTTGCAGAAAAGATATTAGCAGCCAATGTGCTATATGATGATGGTGTGGAAATGATGGCTGGAGGGAGCTACCAAATAGCAAATGGGTACAACTGTTAGTATCCTGGCAGCATGGTGGGGATATACAATAAGGTTGGGATAGGCAGTAGGGTTGATACAATGCTATAGATATTTATGAAAGAGATGCAGGAACAGGTTTTGTAGTTTGTAAGCTGGAGGCGTAGGGTTTTTGATTGACTAGAAAATGGCAGACCACTAGCTATAACTTCCGCAGGCAACATAGAAATATCTGCACTCTTGTATCAGTGACAGATATAGAACCGATACCCAGGCCATTCCCTACTGCCTTATTGTTGATGATAACAGCAACGATAATTGCTGGAGTAACATCCTCCAGCTGATCATAAGGCTTTTCAAAACACTTTGCTTTATCAAACGAGATCATGCAATCATTCTATGTTGCAGTCACTCTCTGCTCATATCCTAATTGAGGTGGATCCTTTCCATAACTGAGCTATTGTAGTCAACTGGAGGAAGAACCAGAGCATCAAAACTCGCAAGTTGTGTATATGTTGTAGTGTGCTCTTCCAAAGCTAATAAACCACATCCCTCATTGTCATTTCCAGAAGAGTCCTGGGATGACTCCTTTTGATGTTTTCTACTAATGCCACGACCATACAGCCTGCATCCTCAGCTTCCCAGTTTCTTTTTTTTTTTTTTTTAAGCTTATCACCTTGCAACATACTGCCATTCGCTCTATCCTCCTTAAGCAAATCAGCTCCAACGTTAGAACCCAAAAAGAACGTTTTATTCGGGCCTCTTTTAGCCATATCTGCCTTTGAACCAGTGACAGACAAGGCAATATCGACTTGGGCATTTGTGCAATTGATCCTGCTAATGTTCTGTTCCATTTGTGGCATGATGTCTTCTTTATAATCGTTGTAATTTTGAAAAGATTTTTATATGTAAAACATGTGAAAACCAAACATCAAATAATAAAAACCGGTTCTCACTAGTGGATGAGACCGGGTTGACTCAGGGAACTGGAATATTTCGTATTCAAGCACACAATTCTAAACTATTCTTTATTGCCGAATTATTTGAAATGTAAAATGTTCAAGAAAATTAAAAACAACTAACTATTACAACAAATGAATACCCTTCGCAGAGGGCGTAAAGTGCAATATTTACAAACCCAATTAAATTCTTAATTCTAAACTGAAAAGTAAAAAAAAGCTTTATTCTTCGTACTTTGTGTCACGTAATCGCTTCAGCTCCGGTCTTGTGCTATCCTGCACAATTCAAATGAACACGAGCAGTACAAGATATAGAAGAAATAACATGTATACTAGACAAGGAATTAGAAAATGACTACTACAAGAATAAAAGCAAACATGAAATGACTTAAAAGAAAACAACTAAGATAATAAGGAACTAATGAAAAACAGGAATTTACACAGAATTTATTACAGAATTGAATCAAACAGGAATCTCAGAATGAACAAAAACAAACAAAACAAATTACAGACAACTAATTATGTTGAAAACATGAAAGTACAAAACATGCAATTACAAGAAACGAAATAGACACAAATTCGGTATTGACAAACAGGAAATACAATCAATTAAAAACATGAAATGCAATCAAATGAAAACAAGAAAGCAATACTATAAAACAAACAAAAGAAATCATTAAAGAAATCAGAAAATACAAAACTAAAAATTCAGGACAGCAAAACAGGAAAACAACTAAAAAAATAGAAAATCAATTAATGACAAAAAATTTTGCAGAAAAAGAAAATAATGGAGCGAATGCTTAACAACAAAAAACAGAAAATGACATTATGAGAAAACAGGAAAATTAAACTAAAAACAGGAGATTAGAACCTATTTAACAAAACAGGAATTCAAAGTTAAGAAATCAAACAAGAATTTGCTGAAATGAAAATAGAAAAAAAAAATTACAGAAACTAAAAAACAATTAACGATAGCAACTGAATTGAAAGCAACTAAGAAAATGTAAATTGAATAAAAGAAAACAACAAAGATGAATTGCAGAAGAGAAATTAAAATCGATCTAACATAAACTATAGCAGAAACACAAAAATCAAACAGACAATCACATGAAAGAATGTAAAACGGAATGTGAATTACATTTTATTTTTTTTTCTCCATTTTCAGAAACAGGACACAACAAATAGATGATCGATTAAAAAAAAACAAAGAAGAAAAAAAAGAAGAAGAAGATTTGAAAAAGAAGAAGAAGAAGAAGAAATCGGAGGAAGAGGAAGAAGAAGATGAAATCGGAGGAAGAGAAGAAGAAGAAGAAATCGGAAGAAGAAGAGGAAGAAGAAGAAGAAGAAGAAGAAGAAATCGGAGGAAGAGAAGAAGAAGAAGAAATCGGAAGAAGAAGAGGAAGAAGAAGAAGAAGAAGAAGAAGAAGAAGAAGAAGAAGAAGAAGATCTGAACTTACCATGAATCACACCTGAAAGGGTTAGAAAAGAATGGCCTCCACCATCCACACCGTCGTCGGATTGAGTAGCCACCTCCACCGGAAAGAGAAGAGAGAAGTAGGGAGAAGGAGAAGAAGGAGGTAAGAAGTGGTGGAGGGAAAAGAGGGGAAACAGGGAAGCTCTGGCGTGAATGGGTGAAGATGCTGAAATTTTCGATTTTGGGGGTTTTTAAAAACAAGCAAACTGGTTTTGAACCGGTTTGTTGTTTGTTTTAACAAAATCCAAACCGGTTTAAAACCAGTTTATTTTCTTTATTTTGAAATGCAAACCGGTTAAACCGGTTTGTGATTATTATATATATATATATATATATATATATATATATATATATATATTTTAAAAACCAAATGCAAACCGGTTTGAACCGGTTTGGTTTATTATTATTATTATTTTTTCTTTTTTTAAAAAAATCTAAAAACAACAAACTATTTAAAAGAGTATTAAAAAAAACAAACTATTTACTAAAAACCTCAAACTAACTAACTATTCTAAAAAATTATTTACACTAACCTTATTTCACAATATATCTAACTCTAATTTTTAACTCTAATTTTTATTTTATTTTTTTATTTTTATTATTATTTTTATTGAAAACTAAAACTAAAACTACTATGACTATAACAAAAACTAAAATATGCATAAAAATGTAAAATAAAACTATTTTTCATGCATTTTCTATTTTTAAATCATTTTAGCACATTTACTCGAAAACTATCATAAAATTGGGTTTTTGAAACATTATTTTATAAAATCATGAATATTTAAATGTTAATAAACCCTGAATTATATGCATGATCAAATACCCCCATGCTTATGTTTTGCTAGTCCTCGAGCAAACTAGAAAAATGCAAGAAATCAAACTATCACCTAACTCACTTTCGTAGGAATCACGGTTGCATTTAGCTCATGCAACAAGCCCTTTCAACCCCTGGGTTTCCCCAGTGGACGAGTAAGGTCTCGTGAGGGTTTGCAGTGATGCTACCCACAAACATCTCTGTCATGTATGCAAAATATTACACATCCTCATAAGCAGTAGGTAATTAAAGACTTTATTTTCACAAATATTTCCTGTTATTTCAAAATCACAATATAATTAGAATCTTTTATGTACCACCACAGAAAAAGAATTTCTTTCACTTTTCTAAATATCACAATTATTTATGTTTTATTCTTAGAAAATCTCATAAAAACATATTATTATTTACTTATCCTCACTCATATGTTTTCTACACAGGTTTTCTCAATCACACTTCTAAGCACTAAACTTTTCTTTCTTTTTCAGCTCTTTTCTCAATTTTTTCATTTTTTCACGCTTTTTCTTTTTGCGCATTCATTCTTCTCTTATAGCTTGCGTGTGGTCTGCTTTTATGCTTTGTGCAATGTCAATATCTTCTATACTTTTTCAATACATACCAAAAGATATCAACTAAGACATAAAAGTGACTTCCTTCATTCACCTTTATAACATGAGAGTCAAATATTTCAACTTGTATCTGTTCTCAGTTACTTAGGATCACGAAGTTTTCCACTCTCCTTTTCGAAATGGAATTAAGAGTTTCAACTTACATCTAAGTTCCATCTACTAAGGATTGTGGAATTATCCAAACAATCTAACACATGCTATATTTTTTTTCATTTGAGCTCATTTTTACGCTTTTGTTCATTTGCTTAGTTTTTCAAAAATAGAACTGTGCATATTCATATTTATGATTCAAAATAAATTCTAACATGTATCTATCATCATTTCTTCGAAATCCGCATAAACAACCATAATTTTTAGATCTATGTCAGAAAAAATTTTCGTGGGGCTTAAAAATCCTCTAAAAACATTAGATTTGAAATAACATTCATATAAGTTCAAACTCTTTCTTTAAAAATCTACTTTTCCTGAGAGATGTGTAAACATGTGCAAGAACGTAAACAGAAATATCCAGGTGTGCAAACTACACCCTTCCCCATGCTTGAATGACACTGTCTCAGTGGCACTCCCCCATGCTTATATCAACTACGTGAATGCACATGAGAGGAAATAAATGAGGGAAAAGAGTAGAATAACCTGACATGAATTAAAAATATACGTTCTATGAATGTACTGAATGCAATGTATACATGACAAAACATAAAACTCATAGAATAAAACAAAAATAACATGAAAAACTCACGAAAAAGTAAAAACAAAATAAAATCTATAAATTCTAAGCAAATCTAAGAATATACAAGATATGGGTTGCCTCCCATAAAGCGCTAAGTTTCACGTCCCCAGCCAGACGGATCCCTGGAAAAACCTTCATCGTCCATGAGATCAATGAACATGAAGTCAGGCTAAACCGCGCTCTATGAAGAAAAGAGTGTCATCTGTGACACTACGCACTGTGTTTCCATCCCGTCTACCTTTAACTGTAGGATCATAACTCTCTCGACGTGAAGAACAGAGATTAGTCTCATCTGAGAGACTGGTCAAGAATCGAGAGTCTATGACCGACCGAGTATCAATGAATGCTACTTCAGACAAGTGGTGAATATGATCAGGCTTGACTTGGTCAAGCACCTTCTGCATCTGCACCTCTTGCTTACTCAAAACGATTGGTGATCCTACAGGCTGAGAAAATGGGGCTTTATATGATGATAATGCATGATGTGAGTAAGGCCCCTTCTGCTGAGGTATCATGGAGATCGACTCGTCAGTAGAAATGATATGGGGTTCATGAGTCGATTCCTGAGTGGGGTGACACGCCTTCCCATACTGAAGGGATGTAACAGATTCGACTTGCTTATGATGTGAATCAGTGGGTTGCAAGTCAAATGACATGGAATCCTCTCCCTTTGAGACAACAGACTGACTATGAAGGTTCCCCTGGCTTTGCCTAGCGAAAGTCTCAACCAATTGTCCCATTTGAGTCTCTAGCTTGGCTATTGACTGCGTATGAGAGCTCAAAAGTTGTAATATCCTATCTTGGAAGGATTGACTAAATGAAGGCTCATGAGGATGAGGTTGAGTATAAGCATGTTGGGCTGGGGGATGAACCTGTGGAAAAATGGGATGCGAGTAACCTTGTGAACTGTTACTGGGTCTATACTGTGTCTGGAAGGGCTGATGGGATGGGGAAATAAACTGGTTTCGCCAACCTGGGTTATATGATGGTGTAAATGAATCAGGCATGGGTCTAGCGAAACCTTGGGCAGCATTCACCTGCTCCTGAACGAATTCAGGATATAATGGTGCTGCCGGACAATCCACAACACAGTGTGCAGGGATAGCACATAGCTCGCACACTCTTTCTACTTGATTTCTCGAAGAATTGGCTAGGAATTGATCTAACTTCCTAGTCAACTGGTCAACCATGGTACGCAATTCTAACTCGGACCCAACTTCGGAAATCCCAACTTTCCTAGGACCACTAGACAGAGATGTAGTCCTATCGAGCCGTGAAGACAATGTATGATGCATCGTGTTTTCACTCAAGGTCTTGAATAGAGACCACGCTTCGTCCTCACTCTTGAGCATAAAAGTGCCCCCACAAGACGAATCAACCATTTAACGATGCTTCTCAGTAAGCCCGTCATAAAAATACTGCACCAACTGCCAACGAGGTACTTGGTGATGGGGACACTTGCGGAGAAGATCTTTCAATCTCTCCCAAGACTCGTGAAACTGTTCTCCCTCAATTTGAGAAAAACTGGTTATAGCTTTACGAAACTGGTTCGTCTTACCAATTGGGAAATATTTTTTTAAAAATTCTCTTTGCATTCCTTCCCAAGTAGTAATACGAACCGTCTCAAGAGATTTTAGCCAATGCTTGGCTTTATCTTTGAGAGAGAATGGAAACAAAGTCAACTGCTTAGCATCATCTCCAAAGGTATTGATTCGCACAGTCGAGCAAATCTCAAGGAATTCGTCGAGATGACGATATGGGTCTTCATTGCTAAGGCCATAAAACGAAGGTAACATTTGAATCACACTGGCCTTAATCTCAAAATGACTCGCTCCTACATCTGATCTCGTGATGCAGGAGGTGGGAGTATACGTATTTGGCATGAAGTACTCCCTCAAAGGACAGATCAAATGATGATCGTCAACCATTGCGTACACCTTAGAGTAGACCGGTGTAGCACACGTCCTAACTTTGGGTTTTCTACCTAACTAACGCACTAAGCGGCCAAACCACGCAAACCACAAAGCGAGTAAACTAAAAACAACAAAAACTAAACAAACACCACGCAGTTACACATAACAGAGATTATGCAAAGAAATATGAAATCTATGTGTACGGTACCAATCGTACACAGTCACCTCTAAGGGAATCCTAATAGGTGGGTTGTGCAGAAAAGTAAGCTTGTCTCTAAGATATGCACATACGTGGTTCTAAACCTAAATGCAACACAAACACTAGGCAATAAAGTGAATACTAATATTACGCCGTTCCCCGGCAACGACGCCAAAAATTTGATGTCTTTTTTATAATCGTTGTAATTTTGAAAAGATTTTTATATGTAAAACATGTGAAAACCAGACATCAAATAATAAAAACCGGTTCTCACTAGTGGATGAGACCGGGTCGAACTCAGGGAACGTGAATATTTCATAGTCAAGCACACAATTCTAAACTATTTTTTATTGCCGAATTATTTGAAATGTAAAATGTTCAAGAAAATTAAAAACAACTAACTATTACAACAAATGAATACCCTTCGCAGAGGGCGTAAAGTGCAATATTTACAAACCCAATTAAATTCCTAATTCTAAACTGAAAAGTAAAAAGAAGCTTTATTCTTCGTACTTTGTGTCACGTAATCGCTTCCGCTCCAGTCTTGTGCTATCCTGCACAATTCAAATAAACACAAGCAGTACAAGATATAGAAGAAATAACATGTATACTAGACAAGGAATTAGAAAATGACTACTACAAGAATAAAAGCAAACATGAAATGACTTAAAAGAAAACAACTAAGATAATAAGGAACTAATGAAAAACAGGAATTTACACAGAATTTATTACAGAATTGAATCAAACAGGAATCTCAGAATGAACAAAAACAAACAAAACAAATTACAGACAACTAATTATGTTGAAAACATGAAAGTACAAAACATGCAATTACAAGAAACGAAATAGACACAAATTCGGTATTGACAAACAGGAAATACAATCAATTAAAAACATGAAATGCAATCAAATGAAAACAAGAAAGCAATACTATAAAACAAACAAAAGAAATCATTAAAGAAATCAGAAAATACAAAACTAAAAATTCAGGACAGCAAAACAGGAAAACAACTAAAAAAATAGAAAATCAATTAATGACAAAAAATTTTGCAGAAAAAGAAAATAATGGAGCGAATGCTTAACAACAAAAAACAGAAAATGACATTATGAGAAAACAGGAAAATTAAACTAAAAACAGGAGATTAGAACCTATTTAACAAAACAGGAATTCAAAGTTAAGAAATCAAACAAGAATTTGCTGAAATGAAAACAGAAAAAAAATTTACAGAAACTAATAAACAATTAACGATAGCAACTGAATTGAAAGCAACTAAGAAAATGTAAATTGAATAAAAGAAAACAACAAAGATGAATTGCAGAACAGAAATTAAAATTGATCTAACATAAACTATAGCAGAAACACAAAAATCAAACAGACAATCACATGAAAGAATGTAAAACGGAATGTGAATTACATTTTATTTTTTTTTCTCGATTTTCAGAAACAGGACACAACAAATAGATGATCGATTAAAAAAAAAACAAAGAAGAAAAAGAAGAAGAAGAAGATTTGAAAAAGAAGAAGAAGATTTGAAAAAGAAGAAGAAGAAGAAGAAATCGGAGGAAGAAGAAGAAGAAGATGAAATCGGAGGAAGAGAAGAAGAAGAAGAAATCGGAAGAAGAAGAGGAAGAAGAAGAAGAAGAAATCGGAGGAAGAGAAGAAGAAGAAGAAATCGGAAGAAGAAGAAGAAGAAGATCTGAACTTACCGTGAATCACACCTGGAAGGGTTAGAAAAGAATGGCCTCCACCATCCACACCGTCGCCGGATTGAGTAGCCACCTCCACCGGAAAGAGAAGAGAGAAGTAGGGAGAAGGAGAAGAAGGAGGTAAGAAGTGGTGGAGGGAAAAGAGGGGAAACAGGGAAGCTCTGGCGTGAATGGGTGAAGACGCTGAAATTTTCGATTTTGGGGGTTTTTAAAAACAAGCAAACCGGTTTTGAACCGGTTTGCTGTTTGTTTTAACAAAATCCAAACCGGTTTAAAACCGGTTTATTTTCTTTATTTTGAAATGCAAACCGGTTTGTGATTATTATATATATATATATATATATATATATATATATATTTTTTTTTTTAAAACCAAATGCAAACCGGTTTGGTTTATTATTATTATTTTTTTTCTTTTTTTAAAAAAATCTAAAAACAACAAACTATTTAAAAGAGTATTAAAAAAAACAAACTATTTACTAAAAACCTCAAACTAACTAACTATTCTAAAAAATTATTTACACTAACCTTATTTCACAATATATCTAACTCTAATTTTTATTTTATTTTTATTATTATTTTTATTGAAAACTAAAACTAAAACTACTATGACTATAACAAAAACTAAAATATGCATAAAAATGTAAAATAAAACTATTTTTCATGCATTTTCTATTTTTAAATCATTTTAGCACATTTACTCGAAAACTATCATAAAATTGGGTTTTTGAAACATTATTTTATAAAATCATGCATATTTAAATGTTAATAAACCCTGAATTATATGCATGATCATGGCATCAGCACGATCATCTAAAATTACAGATGCATGTATCTTATTGTGATTACAGGAAATGTAAACAAATGAGAATTACTATAATGTAGGTAGGATGTTAAAGGAGATATAGGTGTTACAGTGATGTGTTGTGAAGTACAGGTGATTGATACATGTGGGAGTGTAGGGGGATGGAAGCGCAGCTAATGTGTAGGTGCAGCAGACACTCTGGAGCATCAACGCAGGAAGCAATGGGAGAGTGTATGGGAGATAACATGGTGTTGGATATTAATTTACAGAGGCTACGTCAATGGTGTGAGATAAACAGAGGAAATTCCTGAAAATGCTTACAGGATGGAAAAATATGATAGGCTCAGATGAAAAAAAAAAAAAGCGAAAAATGTGTTACAGAATGTGAATCGACCTAAAACATAATTTGCATGATATGATGTAAAATTCTAAAATGTAAATGATGTGTGATGCTTAAAAGAAGTTAAATGTGATATAGGGGGGGGGGGGGTTATGAGAGTAAGTTACCTTGAAAGAGGGCCTTACGGTGATGGCTAGCTGTATCTTACCTACTTTGCAACAAAAGTCTTGAGGAGAAACCTGATAGAAGTTCAAGTCTTCCTTTCACTATCGATCATATGAAGCACATACCAGATTCGTACCTGTATTTTCTGAATTACTGGACCCTTACTGTGAGAAACTTCAAAAAATCTTGCCATTTGATGGTGGTCTCTATGATCAAACTGCTCTATGGATGTCTTTTGGGATCATTAAAACCCGTTTACACTTACTTCAAATCAATGGTGGGGTACCTTTCAAACTCATAGAGATAAGGGATCGTTCCCTTATGAGATGCACCTGAATAGTTAGAGAGTGACGTCTTGTCCATTGGAAGCATTGCTTCTCTTCCTTTTCACGGCTAAGCCATCTTCCAGGAGAAAGAAGGAATTTCTTCAATCGGATGATCAACAGGTGGCCTCCAACGTCGAATGATTCAACCGAGTGCCTCAATTGCCTTCGGAGGATGCTTATGGGATGTACCAGATATAGCAAGCGAGAGGTGAGGAGAAATGAAAGATGAAGATCATAAAAGTAAAGAGAAAGAAAAAAAAAACCTCAACTGCAATGGACAATTATATGTAACACAATACAAAAAAAAACGAATAAATCAAATGCCGTCCAAAACAAAAGATCAAATGTAAATGAGAAATTGAACTGTGATAAGCGACTGATATGATCAATGACCTGTAAATAAAAAAAATGCCAAAGACAAGAACGCAGCTAAAATGAAAGTGGATGGGTGACGATGCTAAAATTGAAACTCAAACGATCATTCCACAACTGAAGCAGAGGATGATGCTATATAAAGATCAACGTGGAACAAGAGAGGAAAACATGAAATCAAGATGTGATAAATGGTAAAGATTAATCAGAAGAAAAATAAGGGAACATCAGTATAAAGAAAATGCAAAATAGAGAGACGAACATCAAAACGTAGGCCGATTGTTAAAAGAAACGGAAGAAATGGAGCGAAACTCTAATGCAAACAAGGAGTTGAAATAATGAAAGGAAATCAGAAATAAAATCAACCATACATTCGAATGTAACAAAATCGAGGAATACAGAAGAAAATGAAAAAAAAAAAAATTTTTGTTGGAATATATGATTCCATTAATATCGCTCTGTATGGGCCGAAACTGCTATATGCAGTTTGGCTCCATATGTGAGACCTGCTATTTAAACTCTGTGAAGAAACCCCAAAAATAAAGAAAATGAGGAAAGAGGAGAGATTCTTACCTTGTTCAACTGGCGTATGATTTCAAAACTTTGAAGAAGGAGAGAAGTTGTAGTTCTATCGGAGAATGATCGACTTTCAGTTGCTTGGGGGAAAGCAAAAGGGAGAGGAAGAAGGAATGAAGAAGACAAAGAGAATGCAATGGTGAAAACCGATCAACCAGCGGGAGATGGGGTGAAGATGGATGGCAATGGAGAGGTAAGAGACGGATCGTGAAGGAGAAGAGGGGTGCTGGGGTGATAACGGGTGACCTTTAGGGTTTCTTAAAATAGAGGGTGGAGGATCCTTCTGGAAAGGGGGAGCCTGCGACTGATGGAGGCATGAAGGAGAATCCGGTGGTTGAAGATGAGGGGTTGAGGGAAGAAGGAGTTGTTGAAGATGGAGGGTAGGCAAGAGAGAGGGGAAGTGCGCGGGAGTGATCTGTTGTGGATTTTCCAAATTTCCAAAAGAAGGCCCCCTTTAAAAGAACTTTTTGTAAAAGAGTGGTTCAAGAGAGGTTTTTGGCAAAAATTCAATTTTTCAAGTTTTAAAACCTTTTGCTTTCCCCAATTTTTTTGATTTTTGCATCATTTTCCATTTTTCGTAGTTTTGTAGTAGAAAACTAAGATTTTAAAAGAAAACTAAGTTTTAAACACTAATTTTTAGTATTTTTCTGAGAAATATTTACAAAAGTATTTTTCTGAGAATTTCTGACCATTTCGGGGAAATTTCTTCAAAAGAATGGGTTTTGACCCAGGTTTTGAGAAAATATTCGAGTTTTGACACTCGAAACGACAAATACAATGTGATGGATCCAAACGGATGTCGAATGGACTATCCGAGCTATTTAAAAACTATTTTTGGTATTTTCTGTAATTTAAAATTTGAACAAGGAGACTCAGATTTGGATCTCGATAATGGATCCAGATCCGAAATCAATTTAAACATATAAAATGATTTTAATTTCGATAAAACTTGAGAAATGAACTGGAATTTAGATTTAAAATGACTTATTTACTCAAAAAATGAATTTAGGGGCAAAAGGGAAATATTTAAAAGATTTTGAAAAATTTTGGGTGTTCACACCCTCTCTTAAAGCCCCTTTTTAAAATCACTTTTTATAAAACACCTTTTAGAAAAATCTTGAAAGGAGCCTCTCTTTGGAAATTAAAGAAATTTATAACGGCCATCCTCCCGAGCACCCTCTATCGCCTCCTCTCCCACTCGATGGCCCTCCATCCCCAACTGAACCCCTCTCTCGAACTCTCCTTTTCCTCTTTAAAAGGGGAGCACGCATGGGGAAGGAGGCATCCATTCTTCACCTCTCCACTGTGCATCCTCTGATCCATTACTTACTTCATCCATCCACTTCATCCCATTAACATCGAGCTTCCATCCACGATCCATTTTTTTTCGATCCCAGCATCCAATCTATCTCCATCGACTTTCATGCAATCATCCACCCCTAGGCAACAATTCTTCTCCAGCAGCCATTTGTCTTCCCTCTGATCGAACAAAGAAAATCCATCTCCATCCATTATCAACCCCATGGCCATTTGACATCTAATTTTTTTCCTTCTGATCGATCGAAGAAGTTTTAATTCCAGCCACAGTAGCAGAAGCTGAAGAAAGATTTCGATGGATAAGCGTTCTGCTAAAGCATTCCCCATCCCTTCACCATTGATCGGTTTTCCACCCATTTCCCCTCCATCGCCATCCATCATTCCATTGCGAAGACATCCACCCTTTACATCCTGCAACTAAGCACTTCAATATTGAGGATCGAAGTTTGGGATCATCCGCCCTTCCATTTGAGACGAAGGGGATCGAACCTTCAGTGGCCACTACGATAAATACTTCTTCTCCTTTTCCTGATTTTTTTTTGTTTTTCTGTTTTGGGCCGCCATTGACGCACCATTGTTGGTATTGAGTTGCTTGTGCAATCTCGATCCATCTTTGTGCAACAGCAACAAAATATATTGATTCCGACATTTCTCTTTGTCATTTTTTTTTATTTTCCTTTCCTTCAATATTAGATTTTAATGGTTCTGCATATTATGATTCCATGTTATATCCTGTGTTTGTGTTGATTCCCTTTTTCTATTGCAAATCTCTGTGACTCTAAGTTCCATTTTGATAACTAATCCCTATGGTGATCACCCATCGGTGTTCAAATCCATGTTTGTTTGATCATCTGCAGAGATTTTGAATTTCTATTTCCATCTGGATCAGCGGTTGATCTGGATAGCCATAAACTTCCTTTTTCTCAAATTAGATCTCCTTTCCCTCTTTGATTTTCGGTTTAGACTTTCTGTTTTACTTTAAATCTCTGATGATATCTGATGTCTTGCTTTGACAGCAAGCCATGGTGTTTCATTCCCCTTGTTCGTGATATTTTGCTTGTATACTTCATCACACACGATTGTTGGGGTACCACTATCTCAATTCATTCAAGTTTGGTATATTTCTGGAGATTTGTAGGGATACTAAAAGGTTGTTAAAGGCAAGCAAGTGAGTTCAGTTAAGGACTCTCAAACCTGTTTAATCCATCCGAATTGATTCCTCACCCAATGAGGGGATCATATTTGGCATGGGTGGAGAATTCTCAAAGTAATGCAAGGCTGGCGACAAACCTGTGTAAAAACTTAACTCAGGATGGAAAATTATGTTGATAAGTCTGATTCTTTCATTATGAATATTAAATGCACCTCTCTCTTCTCCTCATCTATACCTCCATTCATCATATTCCCCACACAAACACATCACAACACTTATGTTTCACCCGTTAGTCCATCACCATTTTATGTTTTCTGCGTATTGTATTTATTTCATACCACCTCTACACATTCATCGACCTGCACTTTCCTACTACAGCCTGCCGATGTTGTCAAGGACATGCACCTTGAAATTTTCTGTTGCAGAAAGTATGGCAGGAGTGACTGTAATTGATTGTTGGGGATTGTTTGCCCCTTTTCTTGCCAATGTTATATGTTATCCTCAATTGTAAGTCACTCTTATAATTCTCATCGGACAATCTAGGAAAGTATCTAGTTTGCTTGCTTTGAATATGAATTAAGCCAATTACTGCCTGTCAGATATTCAGGAAATCTTGACAAGCTAGTGTGTAAATGAGAATCTTCAAATACGGTCCTTATAACTTTCCAATCTCACTGGAGGTGTTCATTCTGTTAAAGATGTAAATGGGTTTTAATGCATTGTTGATTTATCTAAACTTTTGACTGCATATGAAGGAATTGTTGTAGTAAAAGGATGTCATAGCCAGGTCTATCAGAGTGTTGTATCTGGGACTGCAAGGAAAATTTCCTTGAGGGTTCTTCTTTTTCAAGTCCCATGAAGGGCCCGAACCTTCCTGAGCATTCAATGACAATTGATGATTGAAAAAGGGGGTTGTGTACAAATGGTTAGTTAATCACCTGGATCCAGTTGGTGTAAAGAAAATTCTCAAAGGAGTCCTCTGGTTTGTCAATGCCAATTTCGAATCATTGTGAAAATATCATAAAACATGATATAGGGCAAATCTGTGATACAATGAATGGCTACCCTGCAGAAAATGGATTTATCAATTACCCCTTTAGTGCTGAATGTCACGGTGGACTTCCTGTTTGTACAGGGGATTCGTAAGGCTGGCTCCTTTCCATCCACCTCCTCTGAAATCTAACATGTTCTTTTTATGAAGAACTTGTTCGATCTAAGGTAAATCCCCACTTTGTGAGATTTTATCTTAAAATTCATTATGATTCACCATGAAGATATTAGTAATCCTGCTATATTGAGCCCCATCACTTGTTTATGCTGCTTACCATAGTTTCATACTATACTAATGTTTCTTCTGTGTGTTGGTTTATCTTGCATATATACATTTCCACATTTAGTTAAACCACATACTTGCATTTTCTGCAAGTTACACTGTTCACTATAGCTATGCATCCACTGTTATCTCTACATGTCGTATACAACACATTGTTGTCACATTTATCCTTTGGATATTGGTTGTATGGTGCTCTATAGATTATCATATTCATCTTCTCACATCACCTTGCATCTTTACTTCATAAACACTTTTTATATATATACAACACCACTGCATCATAAGTCTCACAGCATCCTCTTTATACTTCACTTTCCATTCCACTTATGTGTTGCCATCTTCTCACAACAATAACATTGTATCTACATAACATTCCCAGTTTAGGCACAATCCCCATTT
The DNA here is from genome assembly GCF_984573655.1 of Nuphar pumila. Classification (NCBI taxonomy): domain Eukaryota; kingdom Viridiplantae; phylum Streptophyta; class Magnoliopsida; order Nymphaeales; family Nymphaeaceae; genus Nuphar; species Nuphar pumila. The sequence continues at coordinate 79,377,540 of NC_143257.1, forward strand.
GCCCCGGCTGTCACCATTTCCACAAGAATCCATTCCATATTACTTCATTTTTTTAGTGTTGGTATGTTATGGTATAGCATATTCATGAACACCATACGTTAGACATAATTCTGTATCTTGGATTGCATATTCTTTCTTAATGTCACAATAGTCGGGTCATATGCATTATGAGGCCTCATCTCATTCCCATATAGATACAAGACATTATATAAACATCATTCTTGTCATTGAAATGTGAGTATATGTATATACTTATTCCTTTTCACCAAAACATCCCACTTATGTATATGCACATAGGCCCTTGATATGATATCTTTCATTACCTTGCATGTCTTTTTCACTAACTTTGTTTTGTAGGAATATGTAAGAAGCTTGAATTTCTTTCTTGGACTAGAAATTTCTGATGTTTGCAATCCGAAGTTGTAATAAATTAGGTATAAATGAGAAATTTTACATTTCTAATTTTAGATAGAATGAATGAGCATTGTAAATGTCATAAATTGCTTATTTTTCATGTTTTTTGCCTTTATTCTCTAAAAACTCACAATGGTGAAACATGAATGGCACGTGCACCATTTCGTAAAAGGTAATTAATCCTAAGTTGATGATTTACATCAATGGCCATAGTCAGGATGTAAACAAAACTTAGGATTTTTATCTTTTATAAAATAACACTGGATCCACACTGGATCATTTTCAAAATTCATCATATTTTCTTTAAATATTTTCCTCTTTTATTAAAGTTTAGTCTAAAATTGGTTCAATACATATATCAATGGCCATAGTCAAGATATATTGAGAATTAATTTCATTTTAAACTCTATAAGAGCACAAAAATATGTTTGATTCTTCACCTGAATTTAAATGTGATTATTATATAATACATTCAATGACAATAGTCAGGAATGTATTATATCATTAATCTTATTTACATCCATTTAAAGAATAAAATATGATTTTCAAATCCAATTTCAAAATTATCTAAATTCATTAATTATTTAGGATAGAATTGCATCATATTTTCAAAATTTCTTTTCAAAAACTCCAAGTGATTTTGAGTATCTATCTTCATTTCTCAAATCAATTCTATCTTATAGATTCAAATCCAATTCTATCTCACTTTCAAGATTTAAAATTCGATTTCAAAGTCCAAATTGACTTTGAAATTTCAAATTCATTTCAAAACTTCAAAAATTCCAATTCAACTCCAAATTCAAAGTTCAATTTAACTTTGAAATTTCTGATTCATCTTCGGATTCCAAAAATCAAGCTTTTAAATCAAGTTCATTTCACATTAAGTCTTGATTCTCAAAATTCAAAATCCCAGTTTTGAGATTGATTATAAATCTGAAAATTCAAGTCTTTTCTAAATTTTAAATTCAATCTGGGTTTTCAAAATCCAGATCCATCTTCAAAAGTCCCATTTGGACTTTCAAAATCCAAATCCAAAATCAAAATCCAATTCCATCTTGGATCTCAGACTTCAAATCCAATTCTATTTTAGGATCCAGAATCTAATTCCATCTTGGATCTCAGACTTCAGATCCAAAATCCATTTTAGGATCCAGAATCCAATTCCACCTTGGATCTCAGACTTCAGATCCAAATTCCATTTAGGATGTAGAATTCAATTCCATCTTGGATCTCCGATTTCAGATCCAAATTCCATTCCAAATATCGGATCGAAATCCATCTCGGATCTCAGATTTCAGATTCAAATTCCCTTTTAGGATTCAGACTGTGGATTCAAATTCTATCCTGATTTCCAAATTTCAAATCCAATTCCACTTTCAAATCCCATCTGGACTTTTTAAATCTATTTCTGTTTTTAAAATTTCATTTGGATTGCCCAAATCCAAATTCCTTCCTGATTTCCAACCTTAAATCTAGAAGTCAATTCCACTTCAAATATTCATTTCCTCTCCTAAATCCAAGTTTAAAATTTCAAATTCAAAGTCCATTTCTGACTTTGAAGCTTCATTTCCTTTTCACTCATCTTCCAATCATTCTTTTCAAATTCAAAGATTTATTTTCCCAACTCTGATCATTTTAAAGACTTAGAACTTCAAAATATCCTTCCTAAATCTATCTCAAGTTCTAAGTTAGATTCAACTATTCAGAAATCATTTCTTCACTCCATTATCAAGTTCATCTTAGAAAACTTGGAAATTTTTAAAACATTTTCTCAAAAGAGCATACATCCTTGCATCGCACAAGCATGATTCTTTGTGCATTTAGACTTCGGATAAATTCTTAGATAATATTTAGGCAAAGCAAAAAGTCATAGATTCGATCCTTGATTCGATTACCCTTGGTAAAGGCGCCAGGAACAGTCGAACCTCGTACCGACGAGCGAATCCCGTCTCTTCATTTTCCCGCAATATATTTCAAAACGGAGGCGAGTAATTTTCTTAAATATTTTTCAAATCAAGGTCAAGTGAGACCCCGCAAAAGAGTTCCTCTCTCTCTTCTTTTCTTTTCTCTTCTCTTCTCTCCTCTTTTTCTGTCTTTTATTTTACTCCCTTCAAAAAGGAGGAAAATACAAGTTAGAAAAGGAAAAGAGAAGGAAGAGAGAGGAATACACAAGAGGAAAAATTTTGCGATGATCACAGGGGCACCTGCGGAAGATCTGATTCAAGCGCTGACCAAGATAGTCAAAGATCTGCAAATCCGAGACAAAGGGAAGAGATCATATACCAGGCAGGATTTTTACCTCGGATTGGAAGGGGATAACAATCTGGAGAACCTCCCCCAGAAATTCATTAAGTTCAACGGAACTGGTGATCCCAACTCCCATTTGGCAATGTTTTTCGCAGAATGTGCTAGGTTCAACGAGGATAACCGTGCTCTCTTCTTATGTTTCCCCCACAGTTTGGAGGGGATAGCTGCCAAGTGGTATGCCGAGCACGTCAATCCCATTGAATTAAGGGATTTTGATAAAGTTCTTAATATGTTCGTTGAGCGCTTTTTGTTTAATACAGAAGCATTACCTACGCTAAATCATCTATACCACCTCAAGCAAGAGCCCAATGAAAAGGCCAGAGATTTCATTCACAAATGGAGAAGTATTTGTGACAAGATGAGGAATCCCATTTCTGAGGAGCATGCCCTCCAAATTATCCTCAAGAATTTCTCACAGCCTCTGAAAAACCTCATTTTTCCATACCCGTCCAAATCATTCATTGAACTAACAGAACGAGCAGAATGACTCAAAATGGGAGTAGAGAATGAAATGTATAAAGGTGTCACTCTAGCAAAGAATGTCAAGGATCAGAAAAAGAAAGCCCATTTTACCTACTCAGCTGATGCTCCAGGTGACAATCAGGGCAATAACAACAAGAATGGTAACAGTAGTGGCACGAAGCCTGATCAGAACAGAGGGAGAAAAAGAAAGTTCTTTAAGAACAATGATAAGCCTCTTCTAAGCAGTCCTCAACAAAAAGAAGATCTTCAGGAAAAGCCTAAGCATATCAATTGGAGCAGGGATCGAAAATTTACTCCCCTCGATCAGCCTCTGGAAAAGGTCTTGGAATACCTATTGTCTCACGGAATGGTTAAACTTTCCAAAGTTGCAGATCTACCAGTGATCATGGGAAGATTCAAGGAGCAGTATTACAAGTTCCACAGAGCGATGGGCCATGATACAAAGTATTGCTTCATCCCGAAGCACTTGATCTAGAACTGTATTGACAAGAGTATCCTCGTAGAAGATGAAGAGGAAGGAAAAATGGAAATCCTAGCAGCTCCATTCCCAAATCATTCCGCCACAGCCATTTCAGAACACCCATTTCTTACACAAAGCCACATATGTCCATGCTTCAGTAAAGACATAAGTCTCCAGCATCAGGTAATGGTTTTGCATCGAGTCCAGCCTACATCCTCGAGAATGAACATCTTCTCGTTTTCGAACCAAATGAATGCATCAGTTGAGAGCGGAAAAACTCAAGTTTTCTAAAAAAGATTCCTTAAAAAGGAAGCCTTCACAGAGGAAGCAAAAACCTTTAAAGCAGCCGCAGAGCGGGCCGATAGTCTCCAGAAGCCAATCACAACGCTCTCCAACATTTCCATTTTTTAATTAACTCATGAGTCTCTCAAGCATCAAAAAATGCTAGATGATTTATTGAGGAAAATTAAGGTGAAGCTACGCCAGAAGATATGACACAGATCGTGAATCAGGCAATGACTAATGTGCCTATCACCTTTTCCGATGAAGACTTGTCAAAGCCTCATTCTTTTCACAACAATGCATTATATATCATGGTAAGAACCAGGGGCATGACTATCCCACATGTACTTGTTGATAGAGGCAGCAACCTCAACATTTGCCCAGAAATGACAACAAAGGCCTTTGGATTAAAAGAAGAAGAATATGTGCCTGATCCTATTACAATCTATGGCTTCAACAATCACGGGCAGACCGCCAAGGGCAAGATCTTTCTGGAAATCTTCATTAATTACTCAGTGCATACAATCTTATTTCATGTCGTCAACGTGCCACCAACTTACAATCTTCTGTTGGGACGAACATGGATCCATAATGCCAATGTTGTTCCATCAACCCTCCATCAGTGCATAAAATGGTCCAAGGGAGGAATGATTACCACCATTCTGGGAGAGGACCCCGAAGAGAGGCTGCCACAGCCTATGATTCCCCGTCTAACATTCACAGCGGACATCCTCAGCATCCGAGAAGTCGATAAAATCAATCTCAGCGAGAGCTTAGAGATGCTCAAGCTGAAAGATGTCCAAGAAGAAGAGAATATGGCAGCAGTAGTCCAATGGCAAGGACCCTATTTCTTCAAGTTAGGAGGACGTATCAACTACACCTCCTTCAAAGATCATCCTTTATTTCCCCAGTTTTCCAAAGCAAGAAAAGGATTTGATCTGCTGATAAAACATGGATACCAGCCATTCTGAGGCATGGAGAAAAATGAGGACGACATAGTGGAGCCTATCATTTCCATTCAGCATGCAGACAGTTCAGGGTTGGGGTTCACCGGCCAAGATTCCAGTAAAAAAATAGTTTTTGTTAGAGGAAAAAAATGAAGATGATGTCTTAGTTTTCCTGCTTTTCTTATCTTTCCATTAAATCTTATAGGGACAGCATTGTCCTAATCCTTTTGTTCACTTTTGTAAATATTTTATTCTCAATCAATGAAAACTTAATCTTTCCTTCATATTTGGGCATTCATTTTTCTTGCTTATATTTTGTCTGTGCCATTAGTCTTTGCTTTGTACAAAAACTCATTTTTGGCTTGTACTTTCTCTTAAAAACCTCTTCTTGATGTTTCAGGACCATCAAAAACATAAACTCGTGAATCAATGAAGAAATTCATTATCAATCCCAAATATTCAAAATTGGCAAGGATTCCTAAGATGAAAGTCAGAGCAGAGGTCAGCCAGACAACAGAGCAGACCAAAGAGCTAGCAGAATTTGATCCAACTATCCAAGAATTGCCAGAATTTGCTCACATTCAGAAGCAGGAAGAACCCTCATCTTTGGTTCAAGATCCAACTGAGGATATCAACATTGGTTCGAAAGATGATCCGAAAATCCTCAAAATCGGTTCGAGTCTAAAAGCAGAAGAGAAAGCAAGACTCGTCCAATTCCTTAAGCAGTATCAAGAGGTATTTGCCTGGACTTATGAAGATATGCCAGGATTAGATCCCAAGCTGGTTGAGCATTGACTCAAGTTGAAACCAGATTCCAGACCAATCAAACAGAAATTGAGGAAATTAGACCCTCGAGTTGAGCAGCAAGTTAAGGAGGGACTTGAAGATTTGTTGAAAGTCGGCTTCATCCGAGCCATAGATTACCCCGATTGGATGGCAAATATCATGGCAGTTCCTAAAAAGAATGAAAAAGTTCAGATTTGCATTGATTTCAGGGATCTCAATAAGGCTACCCTGAAGGATGATTATCCACTTCCCAACATTGATCTTTTGATCGATAGCACGACAGACCATGCCATGTTTTCCTTTATGGATGGATATTCAGGATATAATCAGATCAAACTGGTCGTTCGTGATCAGTCAAAGACTTCATTTACTACACCATGGGGAACCTTCTGCTATACGATCATGCCATTCAGACTCAAAAATGCCGAGGCAACTTACCAAAAGGCAAGGCCATTATTTTCCACGATCAGATACATAAAAATATGGATGCATATGTAGATGACATTTTGGTCAAGTCTAAAGAAGAAGTGGATCACCTCGATGCTCTTGGTCAAGTCTTTGAAAGGCTCATTCTTTATAAATTGAGACTTAATCCTCAGAAATGTGTTTTTGGAGTAGAATCTGCAAACTGCTCAGCTTCATCATCAGCAAGAAAGGAATAGAGGTGGACCCGGCCAAAGCAAAAGCCATTATTGACATGTTGCCTCCAACTAATCTCAGAGAACTGCGAACCCTTCAAGGGCGCATTCAGTCTATTCGCAGATTCATCTCCAATTTGGCCATGAGATGTGAACCCTTCAATCATTTGCTAAGGAAAGGAGTTAAATTTGAATGGGGATCGGAATGGCAACTCTCGTTTGAATGCATCAAGCAATATCTTCTTAATCCACCAGTTTTGAAGCTGCCAAAATTGGGAAGCCTCTCTTACTATATATTTTTGTCAATCAGAACGCCTGTGGTGGATTCCTCGCACAGTATGAAGAAGGCAGCCTGATAGAGCATGCCATCTACTATGTGAGCAAAACTTTCATTGACTATGAGAAGAAGTATTCTCAGATGGAGAAAACTTGTCTAGCTCTGGTTTGGATGTGCCAGAAATTAAGACATTACTTGTTGGCATCTGAAATCAAATTCCTGTCAAAGCTTAATCCTCTCAGATACATTTTGGAACAATCATTTCTCACTGGACGGATTGCAAAGTGGCAGGTCCTTCTAATGCAATATGACTTGGAATATGTCTCTTAAAAGTCGATTAAAGGCCAAGGGATCACAGATCAGTTGGCAGATTTTCCTTTGACAGAAGAAATTAAAGCAGAGGATGATTTTTCTAATGAGCAGATCTGCAATGTCCAACAACCCCCAGTTTGGAACCTATTCTTCGATTGATCTAAAAATATGTCTGGCATAGGGATTGGAGTTTTGTTAATCACTCCAGAAAAAGAAATGATCCCTTATTCTCTCAAGCTTGGTTTCCAATGCACTCATAATATGGCCGAGTATGAAGCTCTAATACAAGGTCTCAAAATTCTGCAAAGTTTCAACGTCAAGAGAGTGCATGCCTTTAGCGATTCATTACTTGTTGTCAGTCAAGTTAACACTGAATGGCAGGTGAAAGATTCAAAATTGATCCCGTATCAGAAGATCGTTCTAGCTCTTGTGGATAACTTCGAAGAATTTCAGCTCAATCACATCAGAAGAGAGCATAATCAGATAGCTGATGGCTTAGCCAGCCCGAGCTTCATTTTATCATTCAAAGGCAGTGAATCATGTCGTTCTTTTGAAGTTGGCAGACTTGAACAACCCACTTTCATTTCAACCTTGCGAGTAAACCAGGTCAATCAGAAGGAGAAGCCTTGGTACCAAAATATCAAAAATTTTATTAAGATTGGTGAATTTCCACCAGAAATGCCCAAAAGGGAGCAATGTGCAATTCAGCGTATGTCTACCCATTATTTCATTCTTGCCAATGTCCTCTACCACCGTGGGTTCAGTTCTGAGTATGCAAGATGCTTAGACAAAGAAAAAGCTATGGAAATTATCCAGGAGGCACATGAAGGGATTTGTGGTAACCATGTCGGCTATCAGACTCTCGTCAAGCAGATCGTTCGAGCAGGGTTGTGATCATCGCAAAATTTTTTCTCTCGTAATATTCTCTCTCTTCCTTCTCTTTTCCTTTCTAACCTCTATTTCCTCCTTTTTGAAAGGAGAAGAATAAAAGACAGAAAAAAAGAGAGAAAAGAAAAGAAGGGAGAAGAAGAACTCTTTTGCGGGGTCTCACTTGACCTTAATTTTGAAGATGTTTGAGAAAATAACTCGCCTCCATTTTTGAAATATTTGCGGAAAAACTGGGAGACGAGATCCGCTCGTCCGTACGAGGTTCGACCGTTCCTAGTGCCTTTACCAGGGGTAATCAAACCAAGGGTCGAATTTATGCCTTTTTGCTTTGCCTAAGAATTTATCCTAAGAATTTATTCTAAATCTAAAATGTACAAAGAATCATGCTTGTGCAATGCAAGGATGTATGCTCTTTTTGAAAATGATTTGAAAATTTTCAAGTGTTTTTGAGATGAATTTGATAATAGAGTGAAGAAATGGTTTCTAACTTAGAACTTAAGATTAAAGTTCTAAGTTTCTGGAATAATCAAATTTTGAAAATAAATCTTGACTTTGAAAGGAATGATTCTGAAGTTGAGATAAAAGGAGAAGAAAGGAAATTTCAAAGTCATAAATGGACTTTGAATCAGAATAGAGATAAAATGGAATTGAATTCTAACTTTAGAAGTTTAAAATCAGAATGAAATGTGAAAAATAGAATTGAGAAATGGGATTGATTTGAATGTTGGAATTCAAGATGGAATTTGAATCCTAAGCCTGGATTTTAATTTGAGATCAAAATGAAATTCTGGATTTAGAATCCGAAAATTGGATTTGTGATTTGGAATGAAATGGAATTGGTTTTAAAGATTGAGAATAGAAGTTGTTTTGAAATCTGAAATTTAAGATGGAATTTGAATCCAAAGTCTGGATTCTAAATAGAGTTGAGATTTAAGATTGATTTCTGGATTTAGAATCCAAAATGGGAGTTGAATCTGAAATTTGAGATCCGAGATGAAATTGGATACTATATCCTAAATGGAATTGGATCTGAAGTCTGAGATCCAAAGTGAAGTTGCATTTTGGATCCTAAAATGGAATTGGATCTTAAGTCTGAGATCTAAAGTAGAATTGGGTTCTGGATCCTAGAATGGATTTTGGATCTGAAATCTGAGATCCAAGATGGGATTGGATTATGGGTCCTACATGGATTTTGGATCTTAAGTCTAAGATCCAAAGTGGAATTGGATTCGGGATCCTAAATGGATTTTGGATCTTAAGTCTAAGAGCCAAAGTAAAGATGGATTCTGGATCCTAGAATGGATTTTGATCTGAAGTCTGAGATCCAAAAGTAGAATTGGGTTCTAGATCTTAAAATGGATTTTGGATCTGAAATCTGAGATCCAAGGTAGAATTGGAATCTGGATCCTAGAATGGATTTTGGATCTGAAATTTGAGATCCAAAATGAAGTTGGATTCATACTTAGAAATCTGGATCCAAGTTGAGATTAGGATCTAACTTTGGTTTTTGAAATTTCAAAAAATTGATTTTGAGGATGAATTTCAAAGTCAAATTGGACTTTGAATTTGAAACTTGAATTCGGAATTTAGAAAATGAATCAAGAATTTCAAAGTTAATTTGAACTTTGAATTTGGTTTCAAAGTCAAAATTTGGACTTTGAAGTGGAGATAGAAATGATGAGTTTGAAGTAGAAATTGGAGAAAAGATGTTCAAAATCACTTGGATTTTTGAAAAGAATTTTTGAAAATATGATGCAATTCTATTCTGAATGATGAATGAATTTAAAGAATTTGAAATTGGTTTTTGAAAAGCTATTTCACTCTTTAAGTGAATTAAGAATGGGATTGAAGATATAATATATCCCTGACTATGGTCATTGAATATATTATATAGTAACCACATTTAAATTCAAGTGAAGAATAAAATACACTTTTTTGTGCTTTTATAGAATTTAAAATGAAATTAACTCTCAATATACCCTGACTATGGCCATTGGTATATATATTGAATTAATTTTAGATTAAATTCTGATAAAAGAGGAAAATATTTAAAGAAGACATGATAATTTTTGAAAAGGATCCAGTGTGGATCCAGTGTTATTTTGTAAAAGATAAGAATACTAAGTTTTGTTTACATCCTGACTATGGCCATTGATGTAAATCATCAACTTAGGATTAATTACCTTTTACGAAGTGGTGCACGTGCCATTCGTGTTTCACCATTGTGAGAATTTGAGAAATAAAGAAAAAAAAATGGCATGAAAACAAGCAATGCATGATGTTTACAATGCTCATTCATTCTATCTAAAATAGGAAATGTAAATTTTTATTCAAATCTAGCTATTACAACACATAAAATCAAATTTACAACTCCAAATAATAGCCTTTTCCATATATTTCCTGCAAAACAACTGGGTTAGTATGAAAAGAGAAGGAAGATTTGCACACATATATATAGATGTTAATTGATGAAGTGCTCATGTGCCGAGATATAAATGACATTACATGCCTATATATACGCATATGCATGTCTATATACATATGAATATATGCATATATATATATATATATGCATATATATATATATATATATATATATATCACATGTGGTATATACTTAACGTAGGTAGCTGGAGGTGATATTGAGGCTATGGGAGTGTCAACATGGCAGCAATGAAAGCACAGGTGTCTCGGGCAGCTACATCGCACAACTAACAAGAGGGTAGCTGTGAACAACTTGACATTTAATACAAAGAATACAGAATGTTTGACAGGAATGTAAATTTTGAAGGCATTATGCAACAGGTACAAGAAAGGAGATTTCATAATGCGAACCTGTATATCTTACATGGTGAAATCACATTTGCACCAACGTTTGCCAATGAGATCATCCAGATCTCACAGCATATCATATGAGTTTGGGCTCTTGATATTTGGCTCAATTAGGGTGGCTCATCGTCATAGGCAAATGCAGCTGATTGAAAATACAGGTGCATTGACGACAGGGAAAGGATACAATGATAGAAGGAATACAGTGGTTGGTAAGAGAGGAAGTAAGATCTCTTGCAGATCAAAACCAGGATTTCAGCATTTATGAACAACACACCCCATGGTAGTTGTTCCAGCACCAATCACAAAGGAATTAGTTTCGGGTCACTATATTACATGGAGGCATATATAAAAAAAAAAAAATACAATTTCTATAATGATACTTGCAGGTGAGGTTGACAGGGGTGCGATGTTCTGAGAATTTCTATCAGTTCTGAGCTACCCATATGTCAAATATGTTCAATGAGATGCTGGCGAGTTCTTTAGACTTTGCTATGGCCGCATGAACATATTGAGTTATCTGCAGTTCAATACAGATGTCCAACAACTTCTACATCAAGTAATCTCCAAAAGGGTAAGTATGATAGGTAATTAAACATTATCCAAACTTTTTGGAGGATTCCCTCATCAAAAATTTTCTGAAGAGATTGACAAATTTGCTGATCCTCAGCAACATCATATATGTATCCTAAGGAATTGTATCTTACAGGGAGTAGTGCTGTGGAATCTTGTTTTCATAGATCACTCCCAGGTCACCACTTCCACCAAAGGCATCCTTTCACCATAGACCTCCAGGTTAGGCAAAAGCCCAGTGACATTCAACAAGGTAATTCAAGTAAAGAGTAAGAAAAAAAAAACCACCTGAGGGTGCAACCTCCTGATATAAATGAGGATCAACAGATAGTGGAGAGTAAACAGCCAAAAACCTAAGCACAAAAGCTGGCTTGATTTTTAAGGCCAAATGTCTTAAAAAGCTGTGATAAAAGTGCAAACCCCATCACCCAAAATAACCACGACTGGATAGAAATCAAGGATCTATATGCTTATGAGACACATTAGAACACATGATAGGCCAGACTGATAAAGCCCACCCCAGAGACACATTGTTTCAATGTATGATGATCAAAGCCACACACACACAGGATGTGCGCAAATTCTTTGCAGTGTTTCCTACAGAAAATACTCAAAATGTAAACAAGATAAGAGGCTAAAATCCCAAAGGTAGACATACAAGGGGTAAGATTATCAGCAGATCTGCTGCAACAGGAGATGAACACCCTCGATCTTGTAAGACATACAATTGAAAAGCATACAGAAAAAAAGATGACTAAACCAAACTACTTCAAGAAGTAGCCCAAAAACATCCTAAAGCAAGACCCAACACTGAAGGCATAAGAAAGGCCAGATGATCACAGATCATCTGATCACTTATAGCAGGTACTGACGCTATGTAAAGAAAGTGTGAGAGTCGTGAATGCATTGGTGGAATGTAAGACAAATGCCACAGAGGATTGTATCTTCATCAAAGTATAAATGCTTGTGAAAATTATAATGGAACAAACCTCTAAATGAATTTATGTGAATGGACTTACCAAAGGATCTAACCTCTGGATGCATATTATTCCTCTGTAAAAGGATTTTATAAGATCTAAAGATGCAGGATCTAACCATCAAATAAGGAGATGCACGATTTCTTGCTACATGATATCTTCATGTTTAAACAGTGAACGACGATGCATATATGATATAATGACCGATGTGAGGCCGACAATCAAGTTATCTGAAGCTATCATATTAAAAAAAAAATGATAGCTAACAGGGGCAAGAGATCTACTGTTAAAAATAAAAGAAAAATCGTATGAGCTATTCTAAAACCCCTATGAAGATCAAAACAAAGTTTAACAAAAAGGAAATTAGACCAGGATTCAAAGGAATCCTATCAGATTATTGAATCTGATAACTTCAATCCAATAAGATAAGAGTTGCAGTATAAATAAAATGAAACGCAAAGAAATGTTGGAATGCTTACTATTCCATTAATGTTGCCATAGGTAAACCGATTCTGCTATAGGCAGATTGGCATTACGACAAGGGCTTACTTATCACATGACGAAGAACAACTTCGGGTTTTACAATACACAAAAGAGAACGGGGGATTCACTTACTGTGAATTCGAGGAAGGATTCTCTCCTTGATTTCCTGTTGAACAAAATTCCTTGATTCGACTGAGATAGAGGTAGAAGAGATGAGTTCTTTGTGTACAACCGCAACAGATAATAATGGATGGATCGATGAGAAGAAAACTTGATAAGAGGATGGGAAATGGATATCGACCCTTGATTATCAGAAAAACTCCATGCGTCGGGGTGGAGAATGGATGTTGATAATGGATGCTCCAGAGAAACTTGATGATGATGGTTTTAATCGATGCTGGAGGAAATTTGCTACCTGAAGATCGATTGTTGTATGAGTTGTTAAAGGAAAAACGGATGATCCTTGAAGAGGATCAATGTCTCTTCTTAAAGAGAGCATAGAAGGCTCGAGAGAGGAAATGGTTGAGGATTAATGGTGTAAAAAAAAAAGGTTTGTTGCAGATCGAAGGTAGAGAGGAGAGGAGAGAGGCGCGGGAAGGAATCTGTTACAAGTTTTCCTTTTTTTTTATGGGGAAACTACTTCACTATTACTGCCTTCCAAGACCCATTCAGTTCTAAGTTTTGACAGTGAATGCACATGACCAGACCTCAAGTTAAATCTTTAACATGGCCTAAGGGTGAACAATATTAGCTGCATCATCAATAAGCATTGTTTTGTCGACACAAGATCAGGGACATATATCAAAGATGAAGGAAATGACTTCTTTTCTAATAACTACCTTGTGAACTTCAGACATAGCTTCAGAATCAGATAGCATTGATCCTGTCTGTGAACACTCCAAATTTTTCAAAGTTTTGTAAAAATGACCATTTTGCCCCTGACTCTATTTTCTGAGAAGATCAAAGTGATTTCAAAGCTAAATTTCAGTTTTTCTTCAGATTCCTGGATTAAAATTCACGTTGATATGTTCAAAATCAATTCTGGATCCGAATCCAGTGCTTTAAAACCATATTTCTTCAAAATCCGGATCAAAACCCATTTCTGAAGAAAATTTTCTCAAAATAGCTTTTAAACTCTCAGAAAAATTCCCTTTTGTAAATATTTTTTTGCAAAAGCACAAAAAAAAATTAGTTTTAATCTTTGTTTTCTCACAAGCTTTAGGATTTTATTCTAAAAATACAAAAAAAATAGAAAAATAACATCAAAACCGAAAAATTGAGAAAAGCCACAAAGAAAATGGATGATTTTCAAAAGCTTTTTAAACCATTTTTTTTTTTTCAAAAACCTCATTTCTTAAACCACCTTTCAAAAATTTCATAAAAAGGGAACCACCTTTTAGGAATTTGAAAAATCACAACGGTCGCAGGCTCTCCTCTCCCGCGTATCCCTCCTCTAGAAGCCTCCATCGCAGGAGGGTTCTCACCATCGTCCATCCTGAACGAACCTTCCTCCCCTCCGCCCTCAATCTTCAACAAACTTCCTCTCTCGAACCCTCCATTTGCCCTTTAAGAAGGGGACTACTATCAATTCTCAAGGGGGAGAGCAATATCCATCCATTGTCCACCTTTTCTGCTGAAAGATTCACTCTGTCATCGGTTTTTTATCCGTCATTTCCCTTTTGCTTCCCTCTTCCAGAACCCCTGCAAGCAAGGTGAAGTCATCGGACTTCTCTTTGGTTCCCTCTGAAGGAAAATCGACCCCTTCCTTCCTTCAGAAATTCCTGCGAACAAAGAATCGGATCGGCTTTCTCTTTCAGAATTCCAGCAGCCCTCAAATCATAGGAGTCGATCTCATCTGGCAGTGACATACAATAGCCGCCGTCATTCCTCCTTCTCAGTAGCAAGTGATTAAATCCCCTATAATTACAGGTAAGCAGCCGTCTATCTCCCTTCTCCTACCTTTTTTTTTTTTATATTTACCATTTCCCTTGATTATCCTCTAGCATTTCTCTGTTTTTGGTTTCCTTCTACTCTTCTTCATCTCCATCATAAAAGCACCAATGGTGAGGTCGACCTGCATTTAGCAAGAACGACCCACCTGCTGCTACATTAACATGGGAATAATCTCATTCCAGACATTCCTAGTAGCCTTTTTTTTATTATTGCGTTTTCATGATAACCAATGTCTCGTTTGGTTTGGTTTGAATATACATCTGTATCATCTTGCTTAAATCTTCATCTCAGATAAATGGTTCGGTCATTCAGCTTTCTTGTAGTTATATTTTATCCTACATTTTTATCTTTCTGATGGATTTTGCTCCTTTTCCTGAAGTATTGCTCTTCATTCTCTCATATATATGCTTATCATTTTTTTTTTGGATCATACTATCAGTAATTTATAGTTCTTTTACAAAAGGTTCTCTGTTTTACCTTGGATCCGTGATATTTCAGAGGCTTTCGGTTCAACTTATTTATTTTAATTGTCTTCTTTAAAATTTAGTTGATCCAGACATTTAAGGATCTCTCCAGCCTCACTTAATTCAGGTCATTGCGTTCCATAGTCTGGATCATTGACTTTTTTTTTTTTGTGCGATGACTGTGTTTCACCGCCCTACCCTATTCGTATCTGATGCTCACGGCTTTTCACTTTTCACAGAACTCTATTGCTATAGCAATTTTTTATAACATGCTATCTTCATAAAAACTCACATCCACAGCATGGCATTTCATTCTCTTACCTCATTTGCATTAGTCTATCCATTTTCGCATCTTATTCCTGTCAAAATTGATTTCCATTTTCTTTTTTTTTACAATCTTCCTTTTCTTCTGTTGTTTGTTCTTGGCTGGCGTTAATTTTCATAACATGCTGTCCTAATGACCCTTTATGTTTTATCTATATATCAGCAGGTTCTGATCTTTACTTTAGTAAATTTTTTTTATTATTATTATTTGTTGCTCTTTTAAAATTCTGAATGGACGTTGCAGTGCCTTATCTGAGTTTTAATAGATGCATTCAATACATCTGCCTATTACAGCATGCCTTTAGTGTTGGGTCTTACTCTAGGATGTTTTTGGGCTACTTCCTGAGGTAGTTTGGTTTAGTCATTTTTTTTTTATTTCTCCGCATGCTTTTCAATCGTATGTCTTACAAGATCGAGGGCGTTCATTTCCTGTTGCAATAGATCTGTTGATGATATTACCCCTTTGTATGTCTACCTTTAGGGTTTTAGCCTCTTATCTTATTTACATTTTGAGTATTTTCTGCAGAAAACACTGCAAAGAATTTGCGCACATCCTGTGTGCGTGTGGTTTTGATCATCATACATTGAAACAATGCGTCTCTGGGGTGGGCTCTATCAGTCTGGCCTATCATGTGTTCTAAATATGTCTCATGAGCATGTAGATCCGGGATTTCTATCCGGACGTGGTCATTTTGGATGATGGGATTGGCACTTTTATCGCATCTTTTAAGACATTTGGCCTTAAAGATCAAACCAACTTTTGTGATTAGATTCTTTTTTCTTTTTTTCTTTTTTTTGTTCTTTACTCTTCACTATCTGTTAATCATCATTTATATGAGGAGGTTGCACCTTCAGGCGGTTTTCTTTTTATTCCTTCCTCTTTACCTGAATTGCCCTGTTGAATGTCACTGGGCTT
The DNA here is from genome assembly GCF_984573655.1 of Nuphar pumila. Lineage (NCBI taxonomy): Eukaryota > Viridiplantae > Streptophyta > Magnoliopsida > Nymphaeales > Nymphaeaceae > Nuphar > Nuphar pumila. Next base: position 79,393,853 of record NC_143257.1, read on the forward strand.
TTGCCTAACCTGGAGGTCTATGGTGAAAGGATGCCTTTGGTGGAAGTGATGGCCTGGGAGTGATCTATGAAAACAAAATTCTATAGCATTACTCCCTGTAAGATACAGTTCTTTAGGATACATGCATGATGTTGCTGAGGATCAGTAAATTCGTCAATCTCTTCAGAAAATTTTCGATGAAGGAATCCCCCAAAGAGTTTGGATAATGTTTAATTACCTGTCATACTTACCCCTTTTGAAGATTATTTGCCGCAAAAGTTGTTATATATCTGCAGGTAACTCAATATGTTCATGTGGTCACAACAAAATTTAAAGAACTCGCTGGCACCTCATTGAACATATTTGACACATGGCAGCAAAAAAAAAAAGAAGAAAAAAAAAGCAGATGGAAATTCTCAGAACATCGCACCCTTGTCACCCATCACAAACCACTCATCACATTTTTTTTTCCTCTCTCTTCTCCCTTTTACACTCTGTGTATCATATTTGATCAGTTCACTGTGTTTTCATTGCATCTACAGCAATATCACATACTGCTGTGAATTCTTTTTCACTAAGTATTTGTTATAAGATCATGTTACCAACACATTTTTTTTTGTTATTGGCTAAATCATTTTTGTCTCAAAGCATATTCTACTGAGTTATGAACCACTGGGGATATCTTCTATAACTGTGCATGTCTTGGCGTATGGCATCCTACCTATACAATGAATTCTCGCTACTGCTGCAATATACTCTTGTTAGCTGCCCTGTTCACCATTATACATTATTGTTGTGCCCATTACATTCACTTTGCCATTACATGTTCATATCTTTTGTTACCTGTACCATCTTCCACTTACCACATTTGCCAATATCTGCCCACACGCACTTCATTTCCTGTATTAAGCACTATGTACATGCTGCCTCAACCCCTTTGCCACCCTCATACACAGCAGCACCTTGCTTATTATCCTTTTTGCTTCATATGCCTGTTAGTACCCTTCATCTAGTAGCATTTTTTTTATTATATATGTCAAATTATTGTTGATATCTTCTACTCCATCACCTGTGACATCTACCTACTGCGAATCACGCTACTTACATCCCCTGTATGTCTCCACCATACAGCACTGATAGGTCCACATTCACCTATACAACCATTTATATACTGAAAAGCACTTGCTATAAGCACTTTGATATGATCAAAGCAGTAGGATCAGAGGATGTTTCCCGCCAAGTCAAAAGGATATCTTTCCATATGTTTCTGGATTCGGCTTAAATGATGATTAGGTGGGTCGAGGTTCCAGGTCCTTTGAAACTCAACCTCAAGGAAGGCATCACCCCCTGTCTTATTTTTGATCATGTTGCAGTTGATCTTAGTATGGTGTTCACAACACTACATGTTGTATAGTATGCATTCCCCTTGATGGGGCGGTGTGGGAAAACCCTGTGACCATATGAGTCTGATATAAGGCCTTCTTACCTTCCTAAGTTGTCCAGGTTTAGCTAATAACAGAGAATGTGGTAAATCACCACGCAAGCATCTTCACGCTCAATCACCATAGCTCATGCTGGTTATGCCTCCTGTAACCGCACGATTATACAGCCCCTGCATGCTTCGTTTATTTAAACACCTACACCCACTATGCACAGACTCATCATCATTGGTGTTTGACAGTCATTTTCCCTTCCTATATGTATACCACCTGCATACCCTGTTATTTCCCCTGCAGCATCCACTCCAAAGGTTGCATTAATTTTGCAACCCACTACCAGCATCCACTCTATTTTGGTAGCTGCCCACTGTTTCACAACTGTTGTTGCACTTTTTTGCTGTATATATATTTTAGCATCTCCATATACATCCATTCTGGTCTATATTTGTGCATGTCCAAATATAAAAAAAAAAAAAATGTTCCATCTTATCCATATCCCACCTATCAATGTAAGCATATTTCTCATTAGGCTTAAGCATTGCCTTTTTGGGTATGTATATGACATTTTCCACGATTATATGTATATCTCTTCATTAGTGGAAACCTAATCATATGTATATTGGGTCCAGCATGACATCTTCTATGTGTTTTCTCTATTTTACAGTTTGCTTTGTGCTAATTCGGTTTTTGCAGGAAATATGTGGATAAAGTTATCATTTGAAGTTGTAAAATTAAATTCACATCTTGTAATAGCTAGATTTGAATGAGAATTTACATTTCCTGCTTTAGGTAGAATGAATGAGCATTATAAAATGCCATGAATTGCTTATTTCATGCATTTTTCCTTTATTTCTCAAAATTCCCACAATGGTGAAACACGAATGGCACGTGCACCATTTCGTAAGAGGTAAGTTAATTCTAAGTTGACGATTTACATCAACGGCCATAGTCGGGGTGTAAACAAAACTTAGAATTTTTATCTTTTACAAAATAACACTGGATCCACTTTCAAAATTCATCATATTTTTTCAAAATATTTTCTTTCTTTTATCAGAATTTAACTTAGGATTAACTCAAAATATATACCAATGGCCATAGTCAGGGTATATTGAGGGTTAATTTCATTTTAAATTCTATAAAAGCACAAAAAAATGTATTTTATTCTTCACTTGAATTTAAATGTGGTTATTATATAATATATCCAATGACCCAAGTGATTTTTCAAAATTCTTTGTCAAAAACCCAAGTGATTTTGAATATCTTTCTTCAAATTTCTATTTCAAATTCCAAATCTATCTCAATTTCAAAGTCCAATTTGACTTTGGAATTTCAAAAACATTTCATATCCAAACTCCAAAATTTCAAACCAAATTCAAAATTCAATTTCAAAGCTCAAATTAAACTTTGAAGCTTCTGATTCATCTTCTGGTTCAAAATCAAGTTTTCTTCAAGTTTTAAATCAAAGTTGAGATTGACTCTGAATCTCAAAATCCAAACCTTCCTAAGTTCAATCTGGGTTTTCAAAACCCAGATCCATCTTTAAAAGTCCTATTTGAACTTTTCAAAACCCAAATCCAAAGTTAAATCCTAGTCTCAACTTGGATCCATATTTCCAAATATAAACTCCATTCCACTTTGAATCTCCAATTACAGATCCAAATTCCATTTACGATCCAGATCTTCATTCCCCTTTTGGATATCCAATTACAGATCCAAATTCCATTTAGGATCCAGATCCTCATTCCCCTTTTGGATCTCAGATTATAGATCCAAATTCCATTTAAGATCCAGATCCTCATTTCACTTTGGATCTCCAATTACATATCCAAATTCCATTTAAGATCCAGATCCTCATTTCACTTTGGATCTCCAATTACAGATCCAAATTCCATTTAAGATCTAGATCCTCATTCTACTTTGGATCTCCAATTACAGATCCAAATCCCATTTAGGATCCAGATCCCCAATTCTACATTGGATCTCAGATTACAGATCCAGAACCCATTCTACGATCCAGAACCCAATTCCACTTTTGGATCTCAGACTTTAGATCCAAATCCATTTTAGGATCCAGAATCCACTTCCACTTTGGATCTCAAAACTTTAGATCCAATTCCATCTTAGGATCCAGAACCCAAGTCTACTTTGGATCTCAGACTTCAGATCCAAAATCCATCTTAGGGTCCAGAGTCCAACTTCACTTTGGATCTCAGACTTCAGATCCAATCCCATCTTAGGATCCAGAATTCAATCCCACATCGGATCTCAGATTTCCGATCCAATTCAATTTTAGGATCCAGAACCCAATTCTATATTAGATCTCTGATCTCAAATCCATTTTAAAATCCAATACCATTTCCAAATCTAAATTTCAAATTCAAATCCATTTTCAGATCTCATCTGAATTCCCTAAATCCATTTCTATTCTTAAATACCATTTGATTATCTCAGATCCATTCCAAACTTAAAAATCCAAATTCAATTTCATCCCAAGTATTCATTTCCTTTCCTAAATTCAAAATCAAATTCAAGGTCGATTTTGACTTTGAAACTTTATTTCCTTTCATTTCGAAGCTTTAATCATTCTTTCTCCAGAATCGAGATTTATTCTTCCAACTCTGATTTACTTCAAAAACTTAGAACTTCTCTGATCTATCTCAAGTTCTAAAGTTAAGATTCAAACATTTCTTCATTCCATTACCAAATTCATCTCAGAATACTTGGAAATTTTCAGAACATCTTTCAAAAATAAAAAAAGCATACATCCTTGCATTGCACAAGTATGATTCTTTGTGCATTTAGAGTTAGGATAAATTCTTAGATTATATTTAGGCAAAGCAAAAGGCATAGATTCGATCATTGGTTCGATTACCCCTGGTAAAGGCGCCAGGAACGGTCGAACCTCGTACCGACGAGCGAATCCCGTCTCTCCATTTTTCCTGCAATATATTTCAAAACGGAGGCGAGTAATTTTCTAAATATTTTCAAATCAAGGTCAAGTGAAAATCCGCAAAAGAGTTCCTCTTCTCTCTTTCTTTCTTTTCTCGTCTCTTCTCTCTTTCTTTTCTTTCCTTTATTCTTCTCCCTTCAAAAAGGAGGAAAATAGGGGTTAAAAAAGGAAAAGAGAAGGAAGAGAGAGAAACAACGAAAGAGGAAAATTTTTGTGATGACCACAGTTTTGGCGACCGAGATGGGACACGTCTCTGTCTGGTCGAATTGATGCCTTTGCTTTGCTTTGATATTATCTAAGTCTTTATTCTAAAACATATGTCATCTTTATTTCCATGAAAACCTTAGGAAGCCTAGATTTTGTCCTAAGCTGACATCATTGCATATAGGATTTAAGTATGGTTTGGTAGGACCATATTGAGGAGATTATTCCATGCTCACATTAGACTTAGGTCTGAAATACAATTCTCCTCAATTTTAGGGATTGAATGCAAAACAATGTATGCAAGTGTATGCTTCTCTTCATTTTAATCTATCTCTTTAGGACTTGCATTAGAGCCATCTGATTTCTTGCATGTTGCACATATTTTGAAAACCTCCTCACCTATATTGTCCTGGTCTTCACGTTGCTGGGCTGTCTCACTGAACCATAGTTCGGGAGAGAGCCTCATAACTGGAGCACTTATTTGGGTTCGCGCCCCCCTACCACGTACCTAAGGGCCATAGTCCGAGGTATATCGGTAGGTGCTCAAGGATGTTGGGAAGCCTTTACCTTAGAACCAGAGAAATATTTCTATGCCACATACTTCGAGCTTCGGCTTAGGTATATCGGCGTATCTTGATTAGAATCAGATAATTTGAACCCTAGAGTTAGGATTAAGGTCCTACAAGCCATTTCAAATATTGCATTTAGAGTCAGCCTTTAGAGAGTGCTGTGTGTGCATCCTTGTTTGTGCAGCTTTAGTTGTATGATAATTCTCTTATTTCTTTCATATATATGTATCAAACCCTTTTTTTCAAAACCCTGGGTGTATTATTCAAAACTTACCCTTATTTTCAAAAACCCCAGGTGTATATTTCTCTCTACCTACATTTCTTTTCTTTTTTAGATCAAATTTTCTTTAAAACCTTGGAAAATTTCTTTAAAATTTCATCAACCTTTTCAAAATTTCCAGGTTTGATTATTTAAAAAGTCTATCCGTAAGTCCTGCATTCTATCTAAATTTCCTCATTCTTCTTTTTTCCCAGTGTCATTTCAATGGCGTCAAATTCCCTCGATGCTGTCTTTCCCCGAGATCATGTCTTCTATCAGATTCAGGATGGACCCTCGGATCTGCGGGTCATTCAGTCTCGACCTTTCTTCCCTCGGTGGTATTATTCTTGGTTCGCCACCTTCTCACGTATGTTCCCAGACCACTTGGATGACTGTGGGTTGGAGATGGCATCAGCAGTAGGAAAGTGAACCATCAATGGAGCTTTGATTCAGGCCATGGCAAAACGGTGGAATCCACGAACCTACACATTCTGGTTTCCCTGGGGAGAGATGACTCTACTGATGGACGAATTCAATGATCTTATGGGATTGCCCGAACCAGCTGGTCAGCCAGATGATCTTGTCGAGCAGCAATTTTTGATCAACATCAAAGGGGTGGATGTTCGAGAAGCCTTAGCGAGAGCAACGGGGAGCAGATCCTGGCCTCTCACTGAGATTGGCGGAAATCAGTTCATCGACCTGTTCGAACTATATCAAAAGTACGGAGCCTACAAAGAGGTTGACACTCTGTCTCGAGCAGCGAAAGACAGAATTCAGCATGCCATGATCCTGTGCACAGTGGGGTTAGCTTTCTTCCAAGATGGTCAGAATTTCATAGATATCAGAGTTGCCGAGCTCTTTCAAAGATGGGGAAGCAAGCAGACCCGTCAGCTTTCAGTCTCCATGGCCGCATTAGCCTTCCTTTACAGAGGCTTGGCTCGATTTGCCCTCGGAGAGACCATTCTGGTAGAAGGGTGCACTTACGCCCTGTAGTCGTGGTTCCTGCGACACGTTCCCTCGAAGGCCAATTCTTTCAGGTTCAACAGTAAGCAGCCAAAGACAGTCATCCAATGCCGAGCTCTGATCGAGAAGCTGCATCAGGAGGAGATTACCTGGGACTTCTTTGACAGAAGAGAGACTGCTCCTCGATACACTTATGCCCGTGACAAGCGCTACAAGTTGATGGGCCCTTTCTTTTGTGTTGATTATCAGCCAGAACGATGTCTGAGGCAGTTTTCGCAGCGGCAGGTTCGTGACAACACCCGTTTTTCGACAGGCAACGTGCCAGAATTCAACCTGCAGTTGGATCAGTGGTCTGGGGCATATCATGTCGCCAAATATACCTGGGATTCCTTTATTTCTCTGTCTATATTTCTTGGGCCAAATGTATCATCTGAATATCGAGAGTGGTGGCAAACTGTCTGCCCACCCTCTCTTTGTCTTTGAATGTTAAAAATATCAATAAAAATTTACTTTTTGGCAAAAAATGTTGTTTTCTGTATTTTGTTTATAGCACAAATAGGCACAAATTTTGGGTGACGACCTTATCCCGGGTAAATGGGACATTCCTCCTACATTTTCTTCAAATATATTTTCTCTCATGGTTGACGACCTCGCCTAGGTAACAAGGCACATTTCTCTGTTATCATCAAATGGTAACACAATTATCACAAATCGTGTGATGACCCAATCCCGGGTAATGGGATAATCTCTTGAAATTGTCTACTGAAATCCTTCATTCTTTTTCTTCAAAAGTTATAATTTTCGAAAAATCTCCTCCATATTCTAACCATTCCCATTATTCTACAGGAAAACTTTAACATCTGAAAATGGTTCAGACAAGGGCTGATAAGAGGGTCGCTCAACAGCACAGTGACAGCGAGCCAGAGGAGATGAATTCTCCCCGATTATCCAAAAAGCATGACTTCGGAGATGAGAGTGATGTTGATCCGGCCATGTACCGGGTTTTTCAGAAAATGATGGCCGAGCAGGCTAAGGTGGCTTCTAAGACCAAGGCTAAGAAGAAGCCCATAAAAAAGCCAGTCAAGGTCAGCAAGCAGAAAGTACAGCGTGACAGTACTTCTGAAGGCTCCGAGTCAGCGGAAGAGATCTCCGAGGAAGAAGAGCAGCTGATCTACATCCCGAAATATCTGCGGCAATCCAAGAAGCCAGTGGAAGAGCCAGTGACAGTGAACAAGCCCAAGCATGGGGCCCCCGCAGAGGATTCAATCCAAGTCTTAACCAAGATAGTCAAAGACCTGCAAGTCCGGGATAAAGGAAAAAGGTCATACACCAGGCAGAATTTCTACCTCGATTTAGAGGGGGACATCAATCTAGAGAACCTCCCCAGAAAGTTCATTAAATTCGATGGATCCGGGGATCCTAAGGCTCACCTTGCCATGTTCTTTGCGGAATGCACTCGGTTCAGCGAAGACAACCGTGCCCTCTTCCTCTGTTTCCCCCGCAGTTTGGAGGGAATAGCCGCCAAATGGTATGTTGAGCACGTCAATCCCATTGAACTAAGGGATTTTGACAAAGTTGTCAACATGTTTGTTGAACGCTTCTTGTTCAACACGGAAGCTCTACCCACCCTGAACCACCTGTGCAATTGTAAACACCCCAAATTTTCACTCACCTCCCCGACATTTTCACCAAACATCATCATCCAGCCTCTGAAATCGCTGGAGGGCAAAATGGTCATTTTCTGAACCCGAACCTTGCAAAAGTCCAAATCTCATCTCAAACTCTCAAAATTTCCCTATTTTAGCTCAGATGGTCAAAATTTTATTCCTGACAAGAGACAGACATCTCCAAAGTCTTGGTTCAAGATTGCATTTCATAAGACATGACATTGCATATCATTGCATGAGCATTTCAAATCATTGCACTGCACATCATGTCATTTCGAGGTCCAGAACTCTTGATTTCAAAATTTTCAATCCAGATTAGAATTTCAACTCTTTTCAAAATTGACTTCAAAACCCTGGGTCTTCAAAATTATCAATTCTTCCCATTTTACCCCCAGGGCTCTGAATGTCAAAATATTTTCTCAGGAAGACGATCTGGATAGTTTTTAATGTGGATTTCAGTCACTTCACCTCAAATTTTGCCCTTTTTGACAATTTTAAATATCTTTCTTTTACAAAATCGCCCTACAAGGGCCAACTCTTTCCAAAATTCCTGTTTTGCCCATTAGTCCAGATTTTATGAAAATTTCAAAAAGAAGTTGTGGTTTTATCCTTATTTCAATAAAGAAGCAATGTGGGACTCACACTAAGGTGGTGTCACACAAGCTTTTCTTTTGAAATATTTGAATTTTGAAAAACCCAAAAATATAGGAGCCTTGTCCCCTGGATTGGCGCCACTTGTCTTTTCTCTCTCCCATTTCCATGCCAAGTGTCAGTGTGGGGCTACCTTAAGAAGCCGCCACATGTCATCCCATTTATCTGCCATGTGTCACCCTATCCATCCTGTGCCATGTGTCATTCCAAGACTGCCAGGAGATGCCAAGTGTCATAGGTTGTCCTGTCTAGAAAAAGTGGAGCTTGTCTCCTCTGAGGTGGCGCCACTTAGAGTGTGTCTCCTGCAGGGGACACGTGTCAACCTCTCCCTCCTTCTAGAAAAGTAGCCTGACACATGTCTCTTCCTACTTTTCTCAGAAAAGTAGGAGACATGTGTCACTCCTAAATTCCTACAGAAAAGGTAGGCTTGTCTCCTCTGAGGTGGCGCCATCTGGAGTGTGTCTCCTGCAGAGGACACGTGGCAAGCTCTCATTTCCTCAGAAAAAGTAGATGCCATGTGTCGTTTCCTGCTTTCTTCAGAAAAACTAGAATTCAAAAGTTTAAAACTCCTCATAGGTGGCGCAAATCCTGAACTTCTACCTTTTCCAGGTTGTCTGAGATGGCGCCACATGGCCTGGCCCACCTTCTCTCCCCTCTGCCACGTGTCATTCTCTGCTTCTTTCAGAAAAAGTAGAGGACACATGTCTTCTCCCTACTTCTTTCAGAAAAGTAGGAGACACATGTCACTCCTGGCCTTCTTCAGAAAAAGCAAACCATTCAAAATTCAAACAAGGCACTAGGTGGCGAAAATCCTGAGCTCTGATTTCCCAGATGGCCTATGAGAGTGCCACATGTCCTTTCCCTCCTTTTCTTCCCTCTTGCCACATGGCATTGTAGGAGCCACCCTGAGGTGGCGCCACATGTCCACCCTCCATTCCTCCAGGGCCAACCTCCATTCGAATTTCAAACTTCCCGCTGAGGTGGCGCCATTTGAGAAAGCCTCTCCAGACAGCTGACACTTGTCCGCCACATGTCCAGACCTCCTTTCACCAGAAAAAGCAAAACTCAAATTCCTCTGAGGTGGCGCCTTCTGAGCCCACTGCTCTGACCTTCTAACATGTGTCAAACACCTTTTGAGGTGGCACCATTCCAGGACTTCACTTGGCCCCATTTTTATTTTTATTTTATTTTTAATATAGGTAGCCCACCATGAGGTGGCGCCACCTGAGGACTCCCTACAAAAGGTGAGTTTGAATTTTAAATTCCAAGAAAACACCCTCTGAGGTGGCGCCTTCTGGGAGTTCCTTGCAGAGAGAATCAAGCAAACTTTTGAAAAATTCCAAATTCCCCCTGCTGAGGTGTCTCACCCACAAAATTTCCATTTTTTTTTCTCAAAAATAAAAATAGCCTCATGAGGTGGCGCCACCTGAGGGCTCCCTGCAAAAGACAAATTCGAATTTCAAACCCCTCAAATGGCACCCCCTGAGATGGTGCCACTAGGAGGGCTCAGATTGAACCTGTTTGAATTTCAAAATTTTTCAGAAAATTTATAAAAACAAGGGTTCACGCCCAGCCTAGGGAGATCATTTTTTTTTAGCTCTTGTGAACTTGGAAAATCCAACCTAGCCTTCCTAAAATCGGATTTTGAACTGTGGAAATCGTGCCCCCTTTGGCGCATTGAAGGAGGTGGAGTAAAGTTCGTGCAGTGGCCGATTCGATTCAAGCATAGGTCAATTTTGGTGAACCATCCGAAGCCCGGAGCAAAGGACGAAGGAAGCTCGTGATAGCCGCCCCTTTCAAGAGCTCCTACGCTGCGTAACGAAACAAGGTGCACTTCTTTTCTCATTGATTGGATTCCATAATTCGAATCGGGAGTCGTTTGAAGAAAGAGCTCATCCGAGGGATGGATTGAGCTATTCTCATAAAATGACATATATAAAAATGTTTCATTATGCTTCCTTGATGATTTTTAACATGCATGTAGTTATCTAGATTTAATTTGCATTTTATTTCATTCATTTAGCACATTTCATGAATTAATTAGGATTAATTTAGCATTTATTTCAATTCTGCTTATTTTCAGTAGGTCTCTGTTTTTGTCAGTCAGTCCACACGTCATTTCATGCATTTATTTTTTATTAAAAATCTCAAAAAAATCACGGAATGCGACCTTAGGTGTCTCTGAAATTTTGCCAAAAATTCGGATGCATTTGAATTTTTTTACTGCGGTAAACATTCAAAATGGAAAGTCGGTTTTTTTTTTACCCGGGATGCGTTTTGAAAATCATTTGCCGACTTGTAAAATCGAGATATCTCTCATAGGAGATCCGATTTTCGATCCAAAAAATGTTCTGAACTCGGGAGAATGTCTAGTTTTTAATATGATTTTTTTCAGATTTTTTTGATTTTTTTTTTTGTATCTGACAAAATTCCGAGAGTTCGGGACATGTGTCAGAGCCTAATTTGGGTCTCTGAGATCTTGGATCGACTTAGGGCTATGGTTTCTCTTTGTGTGTTGCTCCAAATCCGAAACTGTAAAAAGTAAAAGTTGTGTCCGAGATGTCCTCTGTTTTCATCTGAAAGCCTGTGATTTTTAGAACAGTGTTGACCCTTGCTTCGAATTTTTCTTGTCAGTCCTATGTTTTGCTACATTTGTCTGTTCTGTTAGTTTAGGCAGGAATAGTTATATTTTTATCTGTGTTTCCGTTGATCAAATGCCAAAGTCATAAACATAAAAGTTGTTCATGTAGGTGTCTTTCATAACTCTGATTAATTTCATAAATTTCCATGGCTGTTATATATTTTATTAGCGTTTTACATCAGATTAGTGTGATTTTTACCTCTGTCAAAACTAAACCCCTGTTATTGAACTCATCATGGCTCAAATACCGAGGCTGTAAAAACCAAAAATGTTCCATTTCGGGTCTTTTAGCAGTCTGCAAAATATCAGAAGTTTCCATGGTGTAAATCTTGCATTATCATATTAGGCATTGCATTTGGTTCGGATCCATAGGCAAAATCCACCATTTTAGTACTTTCTTTAAATTTTAGCATTTAAATCATATCATTTGGTGATTTTTAACATTCTAGGCTGTTTATCAGAGTAAGTAGATGCTTTATACCGAATTTGGTGCAATTTGGAATCCATTTGAGGTTCGGATTAGCCATAATACCAAAACAGGGTCCCGCAGGACCCGGATCCAAGTGAAAAACAAGCGAAATTCGCTATTTTGGCTAAATTTCAAAATGTCAAATTCT